>NC_141992.1:167234223-167559473 GCF_049901715.1 Pseudonaja textilis | reverse complement strand
CACTTCTCAGTTTAACATGAGCAAACCTCATCCTAAATAATAAGATCTTCAATCATAACGACTTCATTTTGTGCAGTAAATAATTTATTAAATCCATATGCCACTTGAATCCCAGCAATTCTGGATGGTTTACAAATTGTTAAAAAACACATAACAATACAGTGAAAGAAATAAAAATCAAAGAAATTAACATAGAGAAAACAAATCCAGATGGGAACAAGGGAAGGAAAAAACAGACATCAACTGTCCTCATCAAATCCCTAAATGAAGATCAATGTCTTCAAGGCCTTTTGAAATCTCATTAGGGTGGAGGCTGTTCAAATCTTTGGAGGAACTTATTTCAGAGGGCATGCTGCTACAGAGGAAACATACTTTCAGGGTCCCAAAATACAACATTATTTAATCAATGGAACCGGGGCATGCCAATCCTGCCAGATTGAACCAGCTAGGCACATATTATGGGACAGTATATTTTAGGACATTATTTTGTGTAGCAGTTTATCCACAATCTTTAGAAAGTATAGAGTATGAGTTAAACACTTTTTATCCAGCATTGTTTTTGTTGTTTGAGAGCTGGTTACAATAAGTTCTGCTATTGCTGTTTGGCAACAGAGGTATGCAAATATTTCAAGGAACATTCTGCCATCCTATTCTGACCATGAATCAGACCATTCTAACTGCATCAGAGCTAGTCCAGCCTCAATATATTTTTTTTGCAAACTTCTGTCTAACAAGCATTTACAGAAAAGAAAATGGTTTTGAATACAAAACTACAATAAATTTATACATATGGGTGCAATCAGAGGTAAAAAGAAACTAAAGCTTCACAGATTTGATATATGTTTGAACTAAGGCATCTGTTCAGTTTTTTAAAAATGGGATGGGGAATTATGAAAGATTGCCTTAAATACTTAATTTTTTAGAGTGACCTTACTTAAGAAATAAATAAAAAATCTTTTCTTTTTGTTGTCTTTTGAGTCAGTCTTGACTCCTGGTGACTCCTCTGCAATTTTACTGGAATTATTTCAGAAGTGGCTTACCAGTGCTGCTTTCTTAGGGCTGAGAATATATCTGGCCCAAGGTCACCCAACTGACTGGCTTCATGCCTAAGGCAAAACTAGAAATTACAATCTCCCAGTTTCTAATCTGGTGACTTAAATCAGTTATAATACTAATTGCATGGTCAGTAAAAGATCTTGATAAATATAGTTTGACATAATTTTATATACTTTTCATAATGTACTTATTCAGGCCAGAACAAGCGTAATAGTGGGGTGGGGGAAATCTAGAGATTCTGCTTTTCTAATTGGACTTAACATTCAACTCTTGCATATACTAGTTCCCCATATAGAACTGATGTAAGTAAACATAAGCAAATACTACTTATATTCCAAGTAGAAATTTGCAGTAACAGTGTCTTCTGGTGCAATTTGATCTAGAACCTTATATTAGTCAATTTGTCTTGATTTATTGATCTTCTGTTCTTTCCCAGGCCAATATTCCTGTTCTATTTGTCATACACAAGTCAAGTTTTTTTTAATCTATTCTGAATATTGTTCATTTGTGTTTGTATTCTGAAAGTATAGTGTAATGTGTTTATTTTAGTATTATTCTCTTTAAAAAATGGGGAAGGAACTGATATATAGAAAAGGCGCTTAGTGAAAACAAAAAGTACACCATGAATTTCAGTTTTGTTTCCAAATGCTCCCACTGTCAGTAGTTTCTAGTTTTGCATATGCTGAAGATAGGAGAAACTGGAATAATTCTGTTAAGGTTTACTACTCATAGTGAGGTGGCCTCCTGATACTGCAGAAGTTAGTTGCTATGCAACTGGTCCAACAAAAGAATGTGAATATAAATCTTCCATTACATTGGGTAAGACAACTATGCTGTGAGGAAAATACAGAAACCTGTTAATTATATAAGATGTTCAAATATTCATTTATTTATAAAATAAATTGTGAAATTGATAGAATTTGAAACATTCAGGTTTACAGCTGATTTGTATGTATATACATACAAAGTTAAGAGTTATTTCTACATTACAAAACTATTCCACTTAAAATATTCATAGGGATGTATTTCAATACTGAAGTGGAACCACATACTGTCTTTTATGAAACATGCTATTTTCAAATTTTAGTCTATTGTTATTAATCTGCCCAATGTATAGTGACAGTATACGTGACATATGCTTACAGGATTAGTTGTAGATTAGTATTAAATAATGTAAGTTAATGGATATTTAAAATTAATTATGCTTCAGAGCACTCAGTTTTAATTGTTTCCTTCTTCAGATAGACCCTTTTTAGTGCCTTTGAGTCAACGGTAACTGCCTGGTCTATTCCCTGCAATTTAATAGTTTTACATGTTTCTGTTTCCCTGGAATTAAAAAAAAAATTGCAACAAACTACCCAAGAGATTTGAAAGAGAAGAATAACACTTCTTAGTCTTGTTTTACAGTTAATCTGACTTTGATAAAACTGGTATTGAAAACATTCCACAGATATTTCAAAATATTCAGGGAGTCCTAAATACACATTGATTGGATTCATATGCCTAATTATATAGTTTGACTTATTTTGATTGAAGAACAGTGTGTGAAACTCTGGCTTATAAATCATGATTTACAGCTTAATACATAATGTGAACCAAGTTATGGTTCATTCAACAAAATATGATTAAACAACCCCTAGCTAATACAGTATGTAATCAAGTCCCTTGCTAATGCAGTGTTCCCCAGTCAGTTATCCTCTAGGTATGTAACATTACCATAGAAGTGTCTTTGAACAACACTGGCTCCCTCACCTAGGATACAGAGATGAGCGCTGCCCCGTAGAGTTGAACACGACTGGATAGGGGAAATTTTATGTATGTTTTGGATTATGCAGCATTGTTCTTGTTTAGACAGCTTAGTAGACCAATGAAATATATATGCCTTTTCCTAAGTAAGGCAGTTATGCCCCTCAAGTAGCCTAGTTAATTTGTTCCATAAACAAAGTACCAGTCTGAACTGTTGAAATATTAGTAAGTTCAGAAACAATTCTCACCGAACTAATGATATAGGGAGATAACTGATATAATTTTATGTAATAGTTTTAACAAGAGAAACTGAAAAAAATAATCTGATCTAAATTAATTTAGTTTCTTGTCATATTAGACCTATGGAAGGTTATCTGTTGAATCTGTTTCTCTACTAGAATCCCAGGGTCTGTTAGCCAAAGTTCAGGTGTAAAATAGTAAGCAGACAGATATACGTATATTAAGGAAATGAATGTGTCTGGGTATGCACTCAATTTAAAATTTATGACAAATTCCAAAATCATGCTCACAAAATCTTTAACCCAAAATTCCAATCCTTGTTTTCCTTCTAATTCAAATGAAACTAGTTTAGTAACTGTCCAGATGGTTGGAAGTCAGAAACCCTTGGCAATCTATTCAAAATTGCTCAGTGATCTAATAGATGCTTCTCTAATTTTGTTCACTTCTTTAAAGCACTCTATTTTAACTATACTATTTAGATGAATGGTTTCCTGTCATATATTAATGTCCATATATCTAAATAAGTTTGAAAATCATAGTTTAGTAAAATGTTAGCAATATATTACACCATCCTTAATGACATTTCAGTTCTAAGGAAAACAGTCATGAGTTGTATGTTATAAACATGTCATTGATTTACTTAAAACAGTTAAAAAGAGGGAAATTGACATTTTGAACATACATTATTATACAGGTTATAAAGTATTTTATTTGTACAAAATGAAATCAAAATATTTTAAAACAACTTGAAAATGAAAATAGGATTTAGCAATTCTTGTATTCCAAACCAAACAATAACAGTTTGCACAGCATGAAGACTGAAGAGAACTTGTATTGGTTCCCACACAAAGTCCAAATAGCCTAATCTTGTGTCTCGTGTGTCTGTGTGTGTGTGTGTGTGTGTGTGTGTGTGTGTGTGTGTGTGTGTGTGTATGTATTTGTGCCTTTGAGTCAGAGTTGACTCCTGGCAACTTCCTGGACTAGGCCCTGTAATTTTCTTAGCATTTTTTTCCAGAAATTGTTTGCTACTGCCTACTTTCTAGGCTGAGAATGAGTGATTGCCTCGAGTTCATCCGGCTAGTTTCATTCCTAAAGTGGAATTAGAACTCAGTCTCCCTTAATCATTATACAAAATTACTTTATTAACCACTGGAATTTCAATAAAGATTATGGCAAATGCATTTTAAAATGCCAAGTTCAAGATCCATATTAGCCTATGTTTCTGTATATCATTTGCCACATTAGCAAATGTTTTGTATGACAAAAAAATATTTGTGGCCGTAATGGGAATTATATAGTTGTGGATGTCACTTGGCAAGATGATAGGAAAATCTGAAGTGAAAAATCATCTTCCAGTTGCTTATGTAAATATTAATTTTCATTATAAATAGATCAGTACATGCCCTTCATGAATTGGTAAAATCGTGTATTTATTTCTGAAAAAACATTAGGATTTCAAATTCCCTGCTCAGAGGGAATCTGTCAGGGTATATTTGCAAGATTTTACTTTAGATTAAACTTTCCTTGAGTAACGAAAAACCAGGGACTACCAGAAAATAAGCAGTTATTTATCATGGCATGATGTTGGTTTCCTATACATATCTAATTATTTCAGTTCTGTGATAATATATTTTGTCTCCAATAAACGGAAAGCTATTTTTATAGCCTGTCAAACGTAAGCACACATTTTGAATGTAGGTTTATCTAAATATATGCTGTATTTGAAACGTAGGTCACTTGTGATGTCATTGCTGGCGATATGGACGAGATTCCAGATGGCAACCAAAATGCGTTTGCTTTTTCGCCAAGCTAAGTCGTGCCTCTACAATAGGTGACCTCACATCGTCCGTGAGGTTTTTTGGGCACCCCTTCCAGATGCAAGGCCGCAGTCGGAGAAAACACTTAATGGGCATGCGATGTCTGGTGCGTCCACGACGATATATACACCTATTTATATATTTATGGTGCCAGGCGGTTTTTATATATATATATATATATAAAAACCGCCTGGCACCATAAATCGGAAACTCAGCACGGCACGCACGTGGCCTACGATCTTACCGAGTTCTGACGCCGTAATGAGAGGAGCTACGGTTTGCTTTGAACCTTTTTTTTTTTTTTTGAAAGGAAGGCCAGAATTTCAACAACCCGCTCGAAGACGTCCCGTGCCCACCTGGCACCGTCTACGACAGGGCTTCGGGGCGCATGCGCGCCTTTCACAGGATGGCCGGAGTTCCCACGTGACCCGTAGGGGCGGGGGGAGAAGCGAGGAGGAGAAGGAAGCGACCGGGGAAGAGTGCCGGCGTTACTGCCGCCGCCGCAGCCGCCGCCGCCGCCTTGCGTCTCTCTCTCTCGGTCCCGGCCGGCGGCGCCGAGAGCGGACACTGTGGGGAGGCGGATCCATCATGGCGTCTATGCAGGTGAGCAGCCTGCGGCAGGCTGGAGGTGGCGCGTCCCTTCGTCCCCAGGTGACTCTCTCGGGACTACGGAGAAGAAGAGTGGGGCGGAGAGCCGCGCTGCCGTCAGCAAGAGTCGGTGAAGGTTGGACCGGAGGCTCTGTCGCCCCTCTCGCTTCCGCTGACTTCCGTGAAGCGGCGGCGGTTGGAGCTGCTCTGCCGTTTCCTTGCCCGAGCGATTCGAAAAAGCGCCGAGAGAGGAACTTCGTCCTGAAGGGACGGCCGGGCGAGAAGCCGGGCGAGGGAGCAGAGAAGGCCAGGAAGGAGAGAGGTTGAGAAAGGCTGAGGAAGGGACAGGCGACGGGAGGGGAAAGCCGAGTTGTCCTGAGGCTCGCAAGCTTAAGAAAGGCAGAGGTGGAAGCGGCGGACCAGGTTGGTCTTCACCGGGTGAGAGCAGGTGGCTGTTTCCTAGGTGTGGCTTTCAGAGACTTGGGCTGTGCTCGGCCTGGCTTAGTTGGTGGTGAATGTGGGAAGGGGCAGTAAAAGGCGCCCACTGGCTGAGGCAGGGCTGTGGCTGCTTCAGGAAATGAAATGTCTTCAGAAGCCCCTTTCTTCGGAGTCCTTGGAAGAATTGCGGGGCTCTGGAAGTAGGGAGGAGAAGGAGTTTTGATGGAGCGCCTGCGTGTGAGGGTTTGAGAAAGAGGGAGAGGTCAGGAAGTCTTGGTGTGCTTTCTTGTTTGTACGTCAATCAGGGCATATTTCGTTTTTGTAAGAGTGACAGTAGCCACTGCAGTTACCATTGGATCTATCATTCTCAGTATGAAGATCGAGTTCTGGTCCCATACATCAGTTACTCTGACTTCAGGGATGCCTGTGTAACCTCAGGATTTCCGGATCACCCAGGGAGCCAAGTTCAGAAGAGTGGTGGAGGGAGGTGAAATAGGTCCAGGATGATCGGTTCTCCCCACGAAGTAGTTTGTTACTGTTATCTTAGACACTTTGATGGCAGGCATATTCAAAACCAAGTATGTATGAGTTGTGAAATTCTAACTGGCATTTCTGTTTTCTCTTTGTGTTGGAATCAGGAAGTCAACCAGCTAATTGGCCACTGCAAATCTTGTAATATTTGCTTTCTATCCATTGAAAAAACTCACCATGCTGTTGATAGTAGAATTGTTAGTTTTTAATCATTTTCTTTTTTCCTTTTTCTTCTTTTTTTCTGTGTGTTATGTATGTGTTTGTTTGATATTTTAGTTCTATAATGAATAAAGTTTGTTTAAAAAAAGAAAAAAGAAAAATCTCACCATAACCATTTTCTACAGTTTAGTATTTATTTTTATTGCTTTTTAAATTAATAAAAGGACAACACAATACCCCAAAAATAATAGTGATTTTTGTTGTATAAATTGTAATTGGAGGTCCACTTCCTCTGACATTCTTGCTACAGAAGTTAAGATGCTTTACCATTATCTAGATAATATAGGAACGTCTAATTATATTTTCCCTTCATTTTTTAACATTTTCTTGTTGAATTGATTTATTGATAACAACTATATAAAAAGTAATAATAGGTTTTTTAGTTTTAAAGAATTTAACAAGTTATTCTAGTGTCATAGAAACTGAAAATGCTGCTCTTCTGAATAATGTTAGCAAATACTGTAATTGTAAATATTGCCATTGACTTATATCTGATAGATGATTTATCTTTGTACATAGGATATGTTAAAAAATTATCATCAGTTGATCCAAAGTCAATATCCCTGCTTCTAAGCTCTTTCCATATTTGACTTTCCCATGCTGTGTTTTTAATAGTATTTAAGAATTGTTGAAGTTGTATTCTGCTCCTTAAAATGATTTACAGAATTAAAATAACATACTTTCACACTGAAATCTATGCGTAACAAAGATCTGAAGACATCCTTAAAGTAGTTGATGAAACCAAAGAATTATAAGTGCCCAGATTACCTAGATCTTCAGAAAGGCTTAGCAACCATAACGAGAGGCTAACCCTAATTCTATCAACACCTAGGAACATATATAACTTACATTAAACCTGTTTTTCTTTTTAAAAAGATATATGAAGAATTAGTAGTTTTGCAAACTGTCATAGCAAGTCCATCCAATTAAAAACGTGTTTCTCATATAATAAGGCCGGGTCTTTTTTTTTTTTTTTGAGCCCCCCAAAAATGGCTAGGCCGTCTTTTGGGGGGTGACTTAATTCCCCCCCTTGCATCTTCAGGCGGGCGGCGACGGCTTGGATGTTGACCTCAGTGTTGGTGGGGCACTTCGTATCGGAGTCAACGCAGGCAGCACCATATCCGGGTGTGCAACAAAAGTACTTCCTAATGGCAAGCCCCCCCACCATTCCCCCCATTTTGCATGTTTTAATATAGGCCTTAATTTGGGGGGAGGGGCTTAATTTCATTTCATGCCTATAAAACATGCTGGGACTTCCTATTGGGGGAGGCCGTATTGTTGGAGAAACAGGGTACATGTATTCAATAGTTTTCAGCTTAGCATAGGGCAATTTATTACCTAGTTAGTTGTGTGTAATATTTTGATTTCAATTAGAAATGTTTAAATTTTATATATGTATAATTTTATTAAAAATTTAAACAATATAAAAACAAGAACTAATACAAAGTATAAAAGAAATTAGAAAGAAGAACAATGACAAAGAAAAAGTAAAAATGCAAACAAAAAAACACAAAGTTGCTGATTTTCTTTTCAGCAAGTATAATTACAAATAAAAATACCTCTTACTTTATGATTACAAAATCATTCTCTTTATTATATTACCCATTTCTGTATAATTATCAAATCTGTAAGTCATACATTCATTATTTTCTGTTTCTCACAAAAAGTTTTAAGGGGCTTCCACTCAACAGTAAATATAATGCCCTTTTTCTAATTAAATCAATTTAGCTATCTTTGCAAATTCTATCATCTTCATCAACCATTCTTCTATTGTAGGTAACTTGAGTCTTTCTACTTTTGTACATTTAATATTCTTGCTGCAACTGTATAAAAATAAAGCTGTATGACTTTTTTTTCCAGTTCTTCATGTATCAGTCTCAAAAGAAAACCTCTGTTTTCTGTTATTAATTATGTTAATCATCAAAAGCTTTTGCAATAGTGTATTCATTTGCACCCAAAATTTTATGGCTTTTTTTACACATCTATAAAGATAATAAAATGTCCCTTTATGTTGTTTACATTTCCAACATAAATTTAAAGTACAAAGTTACATCCTGTGCAGTTTTTCTGGTGACATATAGCAATGATCCATCACTTTATAGAAATTCTCTTTAAGGTTATAACAAAATGTAAATATCATCTTGTTGACCATTTATTTTCCATTTGTAGAGGGTTCTATTTCCAATTCAGTCTTTATATGTTCATAATATTTATACATATTATGGGTGTATATCTATTCCATATTTTCAATATGGTACATCTAACATGATTTTAAAAATCTATATTAACCTTAGTTTGATCATATGACAATCATGCCATCCAAATAATAAATTGTGTCATCTAGCTCCAGCTCCAAAAGTCTTTTATTTCTCAGCAATGCCCACTCTTTCACCCAAACTAAACAGTATGCAGAAAAATCCTATTATGGTCAGGTAAACCCAGTTCTGCTCTTTCTGTAGGAAAAGAAGAGACAGAGCTGGAGGCAAAGTCCAGACGGGAATCAACCTGGAGTCATTATGTTCCCACAGTTGGTCCAAGTCTAGCTCTTCTTGAATTCTGTTAACTCTTATCTTGGGCTAATTTAGTGCTGACTGTTATTAGACTAGATTCTTGTTTACCAACATGAGCAATAAATCAGCTTAACTAGAATTTAACATGTGGACCTGATTCTTTATGCCTAACCTTAATCTAATCAGTTAAGGAGAGACAGAGCCTGGAGGCAATCAAGAGGAGGAATCAGCACAAATTGGCACTAGATAAGAGTTAATGGAATTCACGATGGGCTGCCCTTGAACTGCTTTTGTGGACCTAATGACTCCAGGCTGATTCCTCTCTTGACTTTGCTTCTAGGCTCTGCCTTTCCTTCTCCTACATTTTGCTCTGCATCTTGTAACACCTTATATTTAACTATTGGCTTTTCCCCTTTTTATACAAGTGTAGGTATGTCCTGGTATGACCACAGGGGTGCTTCAACACCCCCCATCAGCTTATTTCCTTCATCTATGCCCCCTTTGGCTCCCAGCATTCTGAGGCCCCTGCCAGGGTAACTGTCCTTTGCTGTCTTCTTGTTGCCACTGCTAACCACGCATGCCTGGCCTGACTCTTTGTGAGGCAGCTGCTAGACACAGGAGGCTTTTTTCCTGAGGCAGTTTCTTCATAAGACATGGGGGAGATGGTCTCATGTGGCCAGCAGGTGCCTTGTGAAAGGCCAGAGTGGGTATGCTTTGTTAGTAGTGGGAGTAAGAAGGATGGTGAATATCAGCTGGGGTGGCAAAGCTCAGGACCCTAGCAGGGGCCCTGAAGGTCAAGGATGAGCCACACTGCTGGGCCAAGCTTTGTGCTGTGAAGGGCTTTGCTGTGTGCTAGGGATCATGGTGTAATGGAATGTGGATGACCTTGGGGGTAGTCAGAAAAAAGAGGCAGGAGGTCCTAATGGATTAACAGTCAGAGGAAGAAAACTTAGGAAGGACCTCTCCTAATGGACCAAAAGCAGTTAAAAGTGGCAGTGGAAAGTTTGTTCTTTCAGATTTGCAAAAATCTATTAATGTGGTGTTACAGTAAAAATTAGCTGATCTAGTTGGGGTTCCTTTCTGATTTACTTGGGAGAATGACATGGGTTTTTTTAGCAGGCCCAGAGTTGTGCTGTGCCAAGAAGCCTCTCTATGTTGTGCTGCTAGGCTGGGTTGGAGCTGGCTTCATGTTGTAAAGAACTTTGCGCGATGGCTCAGGGGTTTGTTGCAGCTCCAGACCTTTGGTGTATCAAGAAGTCCCTGAGCAGCAGCATGGCAAGCAGCCTAGAGCAGCGTATGCCATATAGGATGTGGGCAAGGGTTTTAACATCAAAGAGTTTTAATGCTGCCAATATTCTCCACCTTAGTAAACAAATAAAAATCCTTGATATCAGTGAATATTCTTCAAGCCAACTGTGATAAATTCAAAGCAACTATCTTTTTCCAGATTCACATAGCTACCCCCTATGATCTAAGGAAAAGATAATGTTTGGCATTTGAATCTGAAATATTGCATAGCCTTAAAATTACATGCAGAGCCAGTTTGATGTAGTGGTTAAGCCATCAGATTAGAAACCAGGAGATCATGAATCTTTCTTTAGGCATAAAACCAGCTGGGTGACCTTGAGGCAGTCACTCATCCTCAGCCCTAGGAAGGAGGCAATGGCAAATCATTTCCAAAAAGAAACCTTGGCTAAGAAAACTGCAGAGACTAATATATATGTATGTGTGTGTATACACACACACAAACACATACATTCAGACTCACATAGAGTAAGGGAATTACCTATAAATATGTATTGGGTGAAATGTCTAGGGGATTAACAAGATAAGGAAAGTGTGCATAGCAAAGGATTATTTTTTATTTCAGTTGTTTTGGGCAAAGTATTGTCCTAAATCAGAGGTCTTCAAACTTGGCAAGTTTAAGACTTGTGGACTTCAACTCCCAGAATTCCTCCTCTACTCATGTTAGCTTAGGAATTCTGGGAGTTGAAGTCCACAAGTCTTAAACTAGCCAAGTTTGAAGACCCTTGTCCTAAATTCAGGGCCGTCCTCTTTTCAAATAACAATGGTATTTAACTTATATGCTGCCTGATAATTTCTTATGACTGTTCTACGGAAGCTGCCATATTCACTTCAAAATAATAACTCTATTTTTCAAGCATTTCTTATTAAATTCTCTGGAAAAAGTATTTCTCAGCAACAAAATGAAGTAGGAAAAAATATAACAAAACATATAACAAAAGGACTGCCAAACACTTTCCATGTGTTTGAAATTATATTGTACAGAACTTAATTTAACATGAGTCTTTAATGTTATTACATAATAAATATTCTCTTGTCATCTTCTACACATAACTTAAAACTTGATTATCCTTTGGTGAAATTCCTGGGATATAATCCAAGAGTGATTTTGAGAAGAAGACTCAAAGGCACACGGCAAGCTGAATGAGAAAAGAAAGTAGAAGGGAGTTCTGTTGGTCAAACAGACATATTTTCACATCAGATCTACCCCAAATTTTCCTATGGAGCTACTAGGATACTAAATACATTATATTCTATCATTATTTTCTGAAATTCTAGAATAGATTTAGGAGTACTATCCTGTAAATAAACTGGAGCTCACATATTTAATTAGCATGCTTTGCAAAAGCATGTCAATCTTTAATAAACCAAATATAGCTTTATAAAAGGCAGTAATTTATAAGTACATATTTGTTTGTTACTCTATAAATTTATGTCAGTAGTGCTTTAATGGGGTAGGAGCTAAAATAAAGTCACAAAATATCAACTTCTGTAACTCCCTTGCAAAATAACAATATAGGAGAGCATTCATATGATGACAGTGAATAAGCATGCCCATTAATGCAAAATTTTAAAAGGTTTATTAAAAATGGAAAATAGGAAGTGAGAGTGAAATGAAATATTCAGGAGAGAATGAAGTCGGCTGAAATCCTGAAAAGAAGGATTCTTGTACTTTATCAGCATACACTGCCACATTTTATTCTGGATACACTGTTGGTCAGATATTTATATACATTTTTCCAATCCTCATTAATATTCTTTTTTAAAGCTGTCTCCTTAAACTTTGAGGTTTAAATACGTGATGAACTGTTGGCAACATATTGGTCCCCTGTAGATATCTTAATCTCCATAATGACCAGAGGAAAATGAAATTCTGGGCTGATAAGAGTTTCATCAGTGTATGAATATTGTGAAACTTCAGGGGAATGCATTATGTAGTAATTTTTTTTAAATATGAATGTTCATTAAAGTGCATTTTTCTGTAAGTTGTAGATTGCTTTTCCTGCATCTGCTTCATGTCTTTCAATTAAAAGTATACTTCTACTTTTTATGCTCATGCTTATGAGAAGCTCGTGTTAATTTTTTTCCCCTCAGGTTGACTATGGATGGTATGTGTTAATCTAAAAAATCTGGAAAGCACCAAGTAATGGAAATCTATAGTTATCTCATGATTACTTGGAGAATATTTTGATTTTTTTTTTAAGCTGCTAGGTGCAGGGATATAATTTTACCTAGTTATGTACTACTCTTATCTAATCAAACATCCATTTCTGGGGTCACCAACCTTTTGGACCTCAGGGACCACCAAACTCATAATTTTAAATCCCAGGGACCACTAACCGGTTCTGTGGGCATGGCCTAATTTGTGAGTGTGGCTTGGTGATCATGTGACTGGCTGGGCATGGCTTGTATGTAAATATTATAAATATTTATATAAATATTGAATTTTTTATAAAAAAGAGCAACTTTTACCCAAAATCAAGCAAAGCAGGTAGGCAGATTGAGTTGCTCACAGAATGACAGATTCATTCAGAAATTTGTCGATCTGCCATTGGCTAGCTCAGTCTGTCACATAAAAATTGCTTGCAAGCAAACTCATAAAATTTGCTAGCAAGCAAATTCACAAAATTAACTCACAACACACCATGTATGTAAATATCGAATTTTTTATTTAAAAACAAGCAACTTTTACCCAAAATCAGGCAAAGCAGGCAGGCAGATTGAGTTGCTCACAGAATCATTCAGTGATCTATCTATCTGCTGTCGGCTAGCTCAGTCTCGCAAATTTGCTTGCCGTGAGTCTGCACTGAATAATAGAAGCTTCAGTCCTTAGGGAGGTTTGGCTGTGCTTAAAAGCAGAGCCGAAGATCTAAAGACTAGCTAGAAAGCAAGAAAGCCAACCATTTTCTGCCTCCTAGCTTATCTAAATCTCCTGGCACAGCAAAACAGATTATGGTCAGAAAAAGGAAAAATAGCAATTTAGCAGGCAAGTTTTCCAGGTAAGGAGTGAATGGGTGGGGAGGGTTTATGTGGGCGGCAGAGCCTTGTGTTTCTGCACGGCTTGGATTAATTGCTTTGGGGGGGTGCTCTGGGGGTGATATTTCTCTGTGGCCCACCAAAATTTTCTCACGGCCCATCACTGGACCACGGCCCACTGGTTGGCGACCACTGATCTATTTGATTTAATACTGTAAATAATAAAAACCCATTTCTACAACTTTCTTGTACCTTCACACATTAATTTACTTTTCCCATTGAAATGTGTTCAATTCTCAGAGAATTGCCTTGACAAGTCCCTGCAATTTTTTGACAAAATTTTTCCAAAATGGCTTGCCCTTGCCTTCTGAGAGGTCTGAGGGATTGTGACTCTAGCCCAAAGTCACCCAGCTGGCTTTGTGCCTAAGACAGATCTAGAAATCACAGTCTCCCAATTCTTAACGACTAGACCAAGCTTCCTCTCAATATATTAATAGTATGATGTGATGTATGTTTCCTCTGAATTATCTCTGTATATTCAGTTGGGTTCATTGTTAAGTAAGTTTCACATATTTGCAGCTTTAAATTAGATGAATCAAGTCTAGATCTGTTCAGAAGTCATGCTACATATGTGAACAGTTGCTCAGATAAAATTGAACTGTGTCTTTGTACTAATCATAAATTTAATTGGTGCTCAAGCCAATTTGCTAGATATTCTTAGAAGAATATTTAGATAGTTTAAAGTTTCTTTACTTTTCTGATATTTATTGTGCTAAAGAAATGTTGAACTTCATCAATAAACATTTTCTGTTGGATATCTGTTTCTCGTGCTGTACTGATTTTCCATATGACATATTTTGTTATTTGTGAAGGACAGCCTACCTGTTCCAATCTTGTTCAGAAATAACAGTTCTCTGGATGATAACCAGCATGATATTTATTTATTTACTTACTCATCTCTACTAGGCTTATATGCTATTTGAGTCATTACCAATTCTTAGCAGCTTATGTATCCTTAACCTACCTTTGTAGGTAAGATTAGAACAAAATATAATTAAGAATAAAATGTAAGCTACTGTTGACTTGCTACACAAAATGCAAAGCAAATAATACACATTATGATTTTGCTGTTTAAGGCATAAATAATAGGCTTGGCCATTCAGATTGGGCAATGTCTTATGCTATATAGATAACAACTTTAAGGACTATTCAAATACTTTATGAAACGTTTAAAGATTTTTCTTTCTCTTTAGAAGAGGCTACAGAAAGAACTGCTAGCTTTACAGAATGACCCGCCACCAGGAATGACCTTGAATGAAAAGAGTGTACAAAATTCAATTACACAGTAAGTATATGTATTTTTATTACAGTTGTGAAAGATATGATTTGTAGGAAAACGCAAATATATTTGCCATTATGATAAAACTAAATACTTAGTTTGATCCACTTATTCTGTTTACATTGCTATCGTTGCTTGGATATAAATAAGATGCATGTTTAAAAAGGATACCTTTTTACCATGAGTTACCGTGTGGCAAAATGGACAGCTAAATTTTACAAATAAAAAAATACTTCCTATTTATTTCAGTAAGGCATGGAGAGTGCTGTGATATTTTATCACAGTTTTAAACAATCTAGGTCATGAAATACTGCTTTGTAACATATATAGGCAATATGATACCTATGGCAATAAATGGCAATCCTTAAATTCTACTTATGAATTTATTTATACCTATTCTGTGTGGGTGAGATCTTTTTTGTTTTGGGGAATTGGGAGTAAATTTTGTTTGCCCCTTGTCATGAATAGATTATTGTAAAGTTCTACCCATTCTCTACTACAGGATGGCAGGACCGATTCACAAGGGGGCCTATACGGTGGTTATGGATGAAGGAATTGTTTCCCAATTGTCATTTTTGCATATTATTATGATAGCTTGTTTTTATTGTGTTTTTAATTCTATTAGCTGCCTAGAATTGCTGATTGCAAGATGGGTGGCCATATAAATTTATTTAAGGAAATAAATAAAAATTTGGTCCAGCAAGTGCCAGATGAATACAGTTGAGTTTCACAAGGTACTAGCTAGAATTCTGATGATCAGCTGCTGAGGCCTTAATCACCACTTGAATAAGGAGCTGGTGATTATGCCTGCCTCTTGATATGCTTATGTACATTTCTACTTTGTGAGCTGCACCAGTGACCAGAGTGCCTTTGAATGCAATTCAAGGTTTTGTGTTCTCCCATAAAGGCCCTCAGATGGAACAGCATACTCTTGAGACTTGTGTACCCCAACCTTACCTGCCTTTCAAAAGGCATTAAAGGCCTTTTTCTCCCCTCAGACATTGGCTCTAGAAATGGTATTACCCATTAGTTGTTTTTTTTTCCCCTTTGCACTTATGTGTGTATATGTTGTTGTTTTATACTTTTATTGTGTATATATTTATATATTTTGTAATTTTATTTATATCACTAAATATTTCACTATTGACTACGTTGGCTGAGTTTATTGAGATTTTTATTTCAGTAGTAGCTGGTGAATCAGCCACATATTGTTCTGTACCATTTTGGCAAAAGGAGGATGGTTGAGGAATATATGACTTTAAAGAAAGTGATATGCTCTATAATAATACTTGTAAGAAGTAAGTTGAAGGAGACTACTGCATGCAACATAAGAGTGAGATAAGCAATATTTTAATTCAAATTCCTGTCAGCATCAATACATGTGCCCTATGTAAGGGATGCTGGAAGCTTAATTCCAGATAATCTGCACCAGATTGCTTGTTCCTAGAGACAAGTAAAATTCTTCAGTTAAAGTGGGTAAATATGTTCCAGGAAAATATTACGAGTTGGCTTCTGCTAGCTTTAGAATTGTTTCATTACTAGAACCACATTCTTCACAAGGAGGGTTTTTTTCTTTCTTCCTAGAATTTTTGAGTGACCAGCTTGTTGCCTGAGCCTGCTGTTGTGGGTTGACAGACAGTGACTGCCACAAAGTCATCTAGCTGGTTTTCATGCCTAAGGTGGATTAGAACTCACAATCTTCTGGTTTTCTAGCTTGTTGCCTTAACCACGAAATCAGGCATGTCCAACTTGTTGCCTGCAGGCTACATGCAGCCCTGGACAGCTAGTAATATGCAGCCCCACAAGATATAATAAAAATAATTAAAAGTTAAATATATTAACTGTATTATATATTTTATGCTGCTCCAAACAATTCCTCTTTGTTCAGTGTGTCCCAGGCAAGCCAAAAGTTTGGACAACCATGCACTAGATCAAATTGACTCACTCCTTACAAGAATTTCTGCTCCAGAAATACCAGCTAATCATAAACCTCTTCCTTCGCTAAGGCAGCAAACAACAGTGTACAAATAAGCAAGCAACAAGCACTGGATAACTTTAATAAAGGCTGTAAAAAGTTTTAATCTTTTTAGTTTGATTTGTTATTACGGTATGCAGTATTTGCGTTTATTAAAAAAATAACAGACACATTCAATGCAAACAGGAATTGGGGTTAAAAACTTACTGAATGATCAAGAAGTAGAATTTTATTAGTGACCATTGTGAAGCCCTACTTAGTTGGACACAATCAGGGAAGCAAGAAATATGAGTAAGGTATCTTTCATTCTAGTCTGGAATAAATACAGAATCTTATACACTATACAGGAATGTTCCACCCTCATTTATAATTATTTCATTAAAGCAGAGCCTATGAATGATTTAGAATATTTCTTCACACTTTTTTGCCACCTGGCTGCCATTTTTGGAAATGCTGGTGGTTTATCTTATTTCTTTTGATTGTCAGTATCTATTTTTCCATTTCTTTCTCAACCTCCTCACAATTTCTAAGAGGAAAGATGATAATTTGAGAATGATTCAAGAGGCAGTTAAGAAAATACCAGTACACAGCTATCCATTGCTCTGTTGTTTGGGAAATGGTAAACCAGCCTAATGATTCAGAGAAAGGGAATTAGAAATTGAAGAATTATCTGCCTTGAATTCAACAGTCCAATTGTTAATATTTCTGTAATCTAACTTCATTTTTTTTTCAAAGGAGAATATTTATGGAGAATATTGCTTTTGGTAAAGTACATATAATAACCTTTTAATAAAAAAGAGAGCCCATAATTCTAGGATTTTTAAGGTGTTTTTGAAATTGGGGACTAGCAATTTGCAAACAACATCAAGTTACTTACAGAAGATCAAATACTATAGTTATATATTTTCAACATTGTAAACCATTTTCTTTCCCAAGGTGGATAGTAGACATGGAAGGGGCTTCTGGAACATTATATGAAGGGGAGAAATTTCAACTGCTATTTAAATTCAGTAGTCGGTATCCATTTGATTCTCCTCAGGTAATTTATCATATGCTCAATTAAATTATAAAATATTTGGTAACATTGAATGTTTATTGAAATTTTGCTGTGATAGCTCTTAAGAAAACAGCAAGAATGGTTTAATCACATATCTGGTACCTGCAGGGATTGAATGAAAAGCATTGTGTCCAATTTTGTAGGACATTAAAAGATAGTAATAATATATGGTAGAAGCTTTGAGGGGTTTTTTTTTTAGCAAGTTCTTTCACTTCAGTTGTTAGGAAGTTGCTGTGCTATTGTTTGTAAAGTGAAAACCTGCAGTGAGTACTTGTTGGCAGGCTTCAAGCAATGTGTTGCAATTGAATTTTTGACTGTTGATTGAGTCCTTCCAACTGAAATTCACCACTAAATGTAGATATTTTTTAAATCTTGATGACTGTATTAACTTTAATATGTGTTCTTGAACCAAGACATATAAAGATGGTGAATTGGGAAGAGTTGATTTGCAGGAGGGGTGTCAAAATGGTGGCCTGCGGGCCGGAAGCGTCACACGCAGGCCACGCCCACCCCAGCTCCATGAATGGGAAAATGCTGTGAAATGTCACGTGATACCAATATGATGCGGCGAGTTTGACATCTGTGATTTACAGTATGTGATCAAAAATGAAGTAGCTGAGGAGTTTCATTTGAGAATGGTTGATGAACTAGGACGATTGGCGATTACTCAAAGGGAAATTGCTATCCATGTCACAGGAACATTTATATAAATGTATTGGATTTTAAACTAAATAATGGAAATTAGAGTAACTAGGACATTATTAAACTCTATGACCATAAACTGGGCTCATCTGGAAAAATTGAGTAAGGAAAAAAACCTTGAACCATTTTATTACCAGCTGTTTAATAACAGTACATACACTCTTCAACTTAAAACATGTCATTTAGTGACCATTTGAAGTTATAATGGCACTGAAAAAATGACTTACGACTTTTTTCACACTTAACAACCATTGAAGCATCCTCATGATCATGTGATCAAAATTCAGATGCTTGACAACTGACTCATATTTATGATGGTTGCAATGTCCTTTGGTCATGTGATCATCTTTTGTGACCATCTGCCAAGCAAAGTCAGTGGGGAGATCGTGATTGTGCAGTGATTCACTTAACAACTGTGGCAAGAAAGATCATAAAATGGGACAAAATTCACTTAACATTTGTCATTTAGCAGCATAATTTTGGGGCTCAATTGTGGTGGTAAGGACAACCTGATTAGGCAATAGCAGCTGAAGTAACAGAATGTACATAACAGAATGTAACAGAGAAACAGAATTGGAAGAGATGTTGGAGGCCTTCTAGTCCTGGAGACCCTATGCCGTTTCAGGCAAATGGCTGCCCATTGTTGGAGCACCCACAATTTCTGGAGGCAAGCCATTCCACTGATTAATTGTTCTCACTATCAGGAAATTTCTAGGGTGGTTCGCTTCTTGATTAATTTCCATTCATTTCTTTTTGGCCTTCAAGTGTTTTGGAGAATAGGTTGACCCACTCTTCCTTGTGACAAACCCTTAAATATTGGAAAACTGCTGTCATTGTCACCCCTAGCCCTTTTCATTAGATTAGACATACTCAGTTCCTACAACCTTCCTTCATATATTATAGTGTCCAACCCCCTAATCATCAAATCATCATCTCTGCATGTGTTCTAGAGTCTCAACATCATTTTTATATCATGGTGACAAAAACTGCAATATTTAATGTATGGTCTTACCAAGGCATTATAAAGTAGCATTTCATATTATTCTATCTGTTAATGCAGCCTATGACTGCTGGCTTTTTTGTAGATCCAGCACACTGCTGGCTCATATTTAAGTGGTTGTCCAATAGAACTCCTAAATCCCTCACAGTTATTGCTATTGAGGCAGGCACCACCTATTCTATACCTGTGCAACATACTTAATGATAAAGTTTCATTAAATTCAAGACTGACATACTGTGCTTTATGAAAGAGCAAATTTGATTCATATCCTTCTAACATCTGTTATTTTACAGATTATGTCCACATTTGAATTGAAATATTTTTATATAAAAATGGAATATTTTACAAATAGCATTAGTATACTTTTTGATCTATTATCTTAATAAAATATTAACTTGATTTTTACTTTATAGGTTGTGTTTACTGGTGAAAATATTCCTGTTCATCCTCACGTTTATAGCAATGGACATATCTGTTTATCTATTCTAACAGAAGACTGGTCTCCAGCTCTTTCAGTGCAATCAGTTTGTCTTAGCATTATCAGCATGCTTTCAAGCTGCAAAGAAAAGGTATGAAGTTAAGAAATAATATTCCAAGAATGTTATAAGTTTAATAGTAGTAGAATGCCCCACTCTAAACCAATTATGTTTCTTTTTCTCTTTAATAATATTTAGTGGACCCTAAAATAGGTACATTGTTAAACAATGCACTTCAAAAAAATTCAGAAGGGTTAATTTATGTAATTACAATGCAAATTAGTTAGATAACAACCAACGATTTTTCTTTCCAACCTCTGGAGACCAACAAAACAGAATAATTGTCTTCAAATGAAAGCTTATTACCTAGTTTCACTTAAATTAATGTGAAGTTCCTGCTTCATGTTTTCACGTTTCTTAATTCACATAGAGTTGTTATTTCAAGAAATCCTGAAAAGTTCATTGGTCATCTTATGAAAGTCACATGCTGGTAATAGGTATTTAGTGAGATATTTGTACACTTAGTAAGCTTGATATTAATAACATTTTGAATGCTGTCTTCAAAGCAAATTACAGATATTTAAAAACCCTGGTTTTTAATGGTTTTCTTTCTAAAATAAAATTCATCATTTAGCAGAGCACACTTGGGCAACAATGAAATTATGATGGCTCTTTGTATAGTTGCAGATAATTTCCTTGGTATATTTTGCAGTGTTATAATATCTAAAACATGTCTTACTTAGATTGAGACTGTTCTTGTATGGCTTAAAAAGAACTAATATTAAACACATTCAGGCAATATAGCAATCTTTCTGATATGCTACTCATACTAGGCATCTTTTACTAACGTACATTATAAATACTAGATGGCTTATGTGCAGAAGATAATTGGAAGCACATTTTCTTCCCATATATTCAAAGTGTGTGGTGCGGAAAGAGTAGGAGGAAGACTTCTGATTATTATTTCCTCTAGAATATGCTATTTAAAGTTGGGTAGAGAAATATTTTCTTCTATCATTTAGTCTACTTATGTATTATTCACTTATTCACTTATTTATTTCTTTATCCAGTTTATTTTTTGACACAACTTGAGTGTTTTTCCAAACCTGTGCTGAAAACATACTAGTTTTCTCTAGTTTATTCAAACATGACTAAGAAGGTATTTGTTTAAATATGTATGCCTGTACATCAAGAATTATAAAATCACCTGAAATATTAATAATTTATTCCCTTAAGTTGTGTAAGAGTTGAGGAGCAGTCAAAAATATTGCAAACCAGGAATAAAATCTTGGAAAAGGAACTTACAATTTTTTCTTTTATTTCAATGAATGCTTTTCTAAAATTTCCTGTCTGCCTTCCTTTCATTTGTTAGATTTATATCCTACTTTCAACTGAGCCACTGATTTACAGTTTTGTACAATTGAAGTCAGCTTATAATTTAATATAGTTTTACTTTATTACAGAGAAGACCACCAGATAATTCATTTTATGTAAGAACATGTAACAAGAATCCAAAGAAAACAAAATGGTGGTATCACGGTAAGCATTTAGTTTGAAAACAATATTCTAAGTAATGAAATTAGTACTTAATTTACAAAACTTCCTGTATGATCCTTGAATAAGTTTCTTAATATTCACAAATAACACAATAAATGAGTCTACTGTTACATTACTTAGTCTTATCTTAATGAATTCAGATAAGAAAGATCTACATCTTATAGGCATATGAAAATTTCAGATACAGAACAAGAAATCTGCTAGGGAATGAAGTTTTGGCATTCTGAACTGCAAAAGCACTGAAAACAGGCTTTCATATATGTAATGCATATGTTGAGCTTTAAGGATTTTTCTCATATTGAGAATAGACATGAATAAATGAACCAGTTAGTACATTTAGTGTAAAGCAGTGCATCATATCAATAGAATGAAATAATGAATAACCTTACAGCTTGGTATAGAAATCTATTGAATGAATAGATCATTAACAAAATGGAATTGAACTGAAGAAATAGGTTGCCAAAGCTAGCATAAAGTGCAATGAATAGTTTAAAATATAACAATTCATTTACTCTGCATGGAAATATCAAGACAAAATAGTATTGAGAGTTTTCTACCACCTCTCATCCTTCAACCATTTTATGATGTGAAGGTGTTTGCACAGCAACAGATTTCTTTTCTTCTAAATCTTCTACGGTTTCTGAGCCTTTGGGCTTTTTGTATATTTGCATTTTTATTTGAAAAATGCGCTAGTTTACTAAATAGATAGTTGAGCCTTAGTACATTGTCAGATTTGTTTAAACAAAAGAAAGCAAGTCAGTGGTTCAGAATTATATTTCTCTTCCAAATTTATAATTTTAATCCTTATTTTAATTTGTTGAAGTGGTACTGTTAAGGGATATTCCAACAATAAATATCTTCATAGGATTTGAACAATGTATATGTACAGAATATAATACTTTACATTTTGTTTTTCTTTAAAGATGACACTTGTTGACACCATCATTCTATGAATCGCCTAACAGAAGATAGTCCTACTGAGAAAATGAGCACTTTGATCATTCAGTCTTTGAACTTTAACCTCCTGACTGGAAATGATAAATAGGCAGTGAAGACTACTTCCTTTGACTGAATTTTTACTAGTATGCATTCTGGGCACATGTTGATCGCTGGTTCACACCATGCTATTGACATGCCTTTTGTAGTCATACAATGTTAATGCTGGAAAATGTCATTCAATTTTAACATTTGGAAGAATTCCAGGTCTTCATGTATTGTGCAATAATATGAATTTCTTGGTGGTTTTGGCATATCCATTGCCATAAAAGATTGTATCAGGAAACATATATGCTTTCCACACAATAGTTTAGATGCATGATAGGGCCTATGAAAGGTTTTAAGTATATTAGGATGATAAGTAACCTATCTTTTACTTTGAAAGCCACCTAATTTGTTTAGATATGGATTCTGTGCACTGTGATCATAAAACTAGCAGCATAAGTTAAAACATGCTTAACTAAGAAATTAATAAGAACATTGCATATCTACTGAACTGTCAGTGTCTTGACAAGCAAGTTTTTTCAAGTTATGTCAGCAGAGAGGTACGTTCTATGGTAGAATAAATATCTTTTATTTATGTATGTTATATTTCTGAAGAGAAGATATGAATAAATAAGGCAGAAGTGGTTTAATCAAGGAAACCCATGTTATGAAATAGAAACAAGTAGCAGGATAAAACTGAATTTGCTGCAGTCCATGATTGGGCTTGTTAATATGTATACTAGAGCTATTTTCCAAGTAGATTGCACACGGTTATTTCATACTAGCCTTCAGCATGAGCCCTGTTGCCTACACAATACTTCATTTATTTATATGTCTAGAAATTTTTGAGTTCACCGTTTCTTTTGTGGTCTTATATGTCATATTTGAATGTTACAAAACAATATTTTCACTGAAAAGCTATCAAAAGATATTTTCTTGTAAATTATTTCTTTATTAACATTTATCTTGTCTTTTCTGTACCATAAAGGAAGAAATACATTTTGGACAGAGATGAACTGTTTTGACAAAAAGTGTGGATCTTTTTATTTAAACTTAAGACAAATATATATAAATATATATATTTTTCTTACCTTACTTGTCCCATACAGCCATAACAATTTTCCAGGTTTTCTTTAAAGATACGACAAAAAGTAGATTTACCTTTTATACAGAAAAACAATTGTTAAACAATAGTGAATTGATCTTCACCTATATGTAATTTTATGATACTGGATCTAGGCTGTCTTTTTAGGAAGCAATGATGTGTCTTTTATAAACTTGCTACCTTTACACATATGCAAACTTTCTATTTCAGTGCTCTTTTTAATGTTGCCTTATTGTTGCACTAAAAAAAATCAAATCTAGTAGTCAATAAATGAATGTCTGAACTGCAGAGTAAACTTCTTACTTGATTTTTAAAGTAAGAATCATATAAGCAAAACAAATCTCCCAGGATTGGCTGAAAATACTCAAGTGTGTATGGATTTTTTTTTAACTGCTGCATTGAATCTTACAAGTTTTATAGATATGTATATACTACAGTAGCTATAATATTTAAAATCAATATATTTGCTAAGCTCAGGGGTGGGAAGAAATCAAATGAAAGAAAAAGAGGTGTTCTGTCCAGGCACTGAATTCCAAATTATTGGTAGAGCAGTTTTAAATAAGGGTATTTTACCTTTTTGTTTTGAAGAAGATTACTGGCCTCTTAATCAAAACTAAGATACTGTGGGAAAACTTGTGTGTGTGTGTGTGTGTGTATTTCTCCATTGCATTATTAATGTTACTATGGTAATTTTTGTTCAAGCCAAAAATAATGTTGATGTTGAAGTTTGTATCCTTGATTTTCTTCTAGCTCTTTTTCCATTTGTAAATTAAATTGTGAACACGTTAAAAAGTGTATACATGAAGGGTACCACTAATTATTTAAATGGAATCTTCATAGTTCCACAACCCACAGAAACTATGTATTCATACATTTAGATAATGTTAATCTGTTCTGTAATTCACTATGAAGGACCTTCATGTCTGGAAGTTCAATTTGTCCATCTTAAAGATTAATGCAACTGTTTCCATATAATATCTAATTTTTAAAGATCAGTTACATAATCCATGCTTTAGTCCTGCATGTATTTTATTTGCCTATAGATTTCTCAGTTTGGATTAAATCAAAATTGCTCAACAAAATACTACTATTTATACTATTTCTTGGGTGTGGAGACTGTTTAAATATGTAATAAGGATTTTAAACCAGAATTGTATTTTCATAAGTTGTATTTTCATAAATTGTATGATCCCACATTAGGAGGCAGAGGAAGAAATCAAGTTTGCTTTTTTCACTTTACCCTTAAAATTCTGTGTCATCTGAAAATCTGTTTTGGAAAAATTAGGAGCTCACTGCAAATGTATATGAATCACATAGTGAAAATGAAGGATTGATGCAAATGATCATTCCTTTTTTCCCCATAAAAATGGTGTCACTGAAAAATATGTTCCCTACAACTGGTACATGCCAAGTTTATTCTGTGCTCTCAACAAGAAGTTCAGGATCTACTTTCTACTTAATCACAGTTCAGTCTGCAATATATACATAGAAGAAGCCCTTTTGTTTTTTTCCCTGAAGACTGTCCCATTTTTATCAATTGCACTTGGTAGCAAACATCACAGTTTATTATTCATTTTATATATGCAGTATTTTGCTTAAAACATGCAAGGCAACTTACATAGAGATCTTAATTTTATCCTAGTTATCAACCTGTGAGGTGGATTGAGTTAAAGGAGAATGATTGATCTAAACTCAGTCATTGAATTCCTTGGTTTCGGTTAATGTTAACCACTCTCTTCAATATCATTTTAAAGTTTTATAGTCACTTGTATGTTTTCTTCATTATTTATTTTTGGTATTATAGTAGCCTAGGCTATCTTTTCTAATGTTATGAACAAATAACCACCTGTCTTGGTATCAGTTCTTAATTGAATTATCTTTTCTGCCCTTCATGGTAAAAAAAAAGTCAGTTTATATATTTCTGTTGTATAATATGATGTTGGTGTATGAAAAGGACATTCTCTTACCTCCATGAGAAGTTTTCTCAGAAGGTCCAGACAAATAATATATTAAAAGTTATGAAACAGTCAAATTGCTCAGCAATGCTGTTTGGATATTAATATCCTATTTTTTCAGTGAAGATGGATGCTGTGAATTAATTCAGTTTGCCTGCAGTCCACTTTCTTCTAATCTGTTTAGGAAATTTGCCTCAAGGTCTGTAGCAATAGACAGCTATGATTGCATTTAATTTCCCAGACTCTTCTGTTGATAACAGTCTGAAGATTTCTACTTAGACCTTGACTGAACTTAGTATGTTTTTTAATGTTGCAGTAGCACATCTTTTCTCTAATTATACCTCATGCTTATTGTTTTTAGATAAGCAAATACATGAATCTATTTTCACTTATTGCTGTTGATTTGAATTGGGTTGCTAAGATGGGAATACTTACCAAAACTCATCAATTGAAGCATATGAATTGTTTTACAGTAGTTCCAAATCTTCATTTTCTGGCCCAGAACGAAACAACTTAAATTGATTATTGTAAAAATTATTTTAATTATTTCATGAATTACTAAAAACTGGAACAAGGAAGACAAATTGGTTTTTACATTTTATTAATATAGTCTACAATATTTGCAGTGAAGAATGAATAATGGCCAGGATAAAATAATATAGTTATTGCTGGTAATTTATTAAAATGTGATAAAATTGCTTATATATTAAGCCATTCCTATTTCTCAGCATTTTCAAACCACCAGTTTTGTCTAGATGCAAATGACATAGATCTAATTTTTAGTATTCAATATTGTGACACACATAATCTGCCTAAATGTCTAAAAGCTGCATCTATCTGTACTTTATATGATTTCCCTTTATATCCACTTTTTAAAAACTTGTTTATTGTGGATACTATAATTTTTCATTCATTAGTATCAGGAAAGGCAGCCAAATGGAAGCAAAATAAAACAAAATATAAACATTAAACGTTCTAAAACAACTGAAAAGTTGTGATTGAGAAGATGTGGCCAATTGCTTTTTCTAAAGTTTACTGAGGTAGATATAGACTAAATGTTCTCTCCCCTTGGAAAGTTTTCTCCCCTATTAAATATAAAATCCTTTTGAAATATGCTAAAGACTCTTTATGGATACATAGCTTAATTTATATAAATGACATGACTCACATTTTGGAGAAAAAAGCCTTTTTAAATATATGACAAATTATCAAATGTAATCAATTATATTTAAAATTTACAGTACATCGGTAGAAATCACTTGACTCACAGCTTGTGCTTAACAGCAAATAGTCTAGGAGGGATTTTCCAAATTTGTCTTGTGTGCCAGTTGTGCCATTCTTAGATGAGAATATTCTTATGGAATAGACATGCTTTAATCAGTTGATGATTGGATTACTGCAATACACTGAGGCTGCTCTGCAAGCCCTTTAGAATGGTCCAAAGCACAGTGGGGCAAACTGGTATGGGTGCACCATTGAATATCCATGTCATGCTGCTACTTGGTGAACTGCATTAGTTACCAGTGAGCTTTCAAGTAAATTCAAGGTCCTATTGGTCATCTATAAAGCCTTTCAAGGTACAGGGTCTAGATATTTGTAGGACCATTTCTGCCTATTGTTTCTGCCTGCTTTAAAAGAAATATATCAGGATCAGCATGCTTGGGATTACATCAATAAAGAGTGCCATCTTAGGGGACACACCAAGTATGCTTTCATTGTTGCTGCTGCCTTTTGGAATGGTATTAAACCCCACCCCCCAAATCCTAATGACTCTATAATCTTGCTGGCTTTTAGGAAGACATTTAAGACCTGGCTGCTCCCACAGGGTTGGAAAGGGTAATGTGTAATCTTGCTAATTTCCAGGTGAATGTAGTAGTTTGGTTTTTCCTAAGTTTGGTCATACTTTGATGTTTAATGTTTGTTTTTCACTGCTTTGAAACACTGCAAACTGCCCAGAATCAATGAGTCTTAGATATTGACTAAGTAAATCTTCCTGCAGAATATTCAGACTGCTCGTTACACCATTGCAAAACAGTAAGCCTCTGATCTATGTATAAAAGCAACTGAAAGCTCCACAGATTCACAGTTGATCATGGAGGCAGACAAGTGTTCCATGACAACGACTAAATCATAAAGAAGTCATTTGTGAAGTGAAAAATATGATGGTAAGAGGATGCCAACATCTCTGCCCACTGTGGTCCATGTGATAGCAGAAAAGTGTCAGGTAGGGAAAGGCTGATAAATTGCTTACTAGTTTCTTGGCCTGAAAACATGCACCTTGTAGTAATAAACCCTGAATGGGAAGTTCAGCTGTGGAAAAATTGCAGCAGTCAATAACATAAATAGAGGAAAACTAGATGTATAAAGATTCAATACGTATAAATGTGTGTGTGTGTGTGTGTGTGTGTGTGTGTGTGTGTGTATCTCATAAGATGTAAGGCAAAAAGATGTCAAAAATGATTTTACCATGTTCAATGTATTTAAACAATGTATTTAATAAAATTATTTTTTTTTAAAATAACAGAGGGTGGTAGCAAAGGAAAAGAAAGTGTCCATGTTCCCTTCTCTCTAGCTTAAACTCTTGCAACAACAGTCTAACAGTTACTAAGGGCTGTGTTTACATGATAAGTCCAAATTTCTATATACTCCTATAATCAGATCTAACCTAATGGCAGGGAATGGAGGATACTTACAAGGGGCAAGATTGGATGGATGGTGGGTGCAAAGAAGTGGAGGAAAGCTAGTTACTTAATCAAATGGCATGTATGTTATTATAGTAACTCAGGAGTGATAAGCAAGAGCTACCTGACCAAAATGAAAAGTCAGACTTAGGATAGAAAAGGCCAAATATAAGCAGTGTCAAAATAAAGGAGGAAATTAAAATCGATTTCTACTTTCTATTCTGAGAAATAGCTGTATCTGTTTGATAAAATATTGCAGTGTGAAGTAATTAGCTAGAGAGATAATCCATGATGCCCCAAAATGCAAGAAAAGATCAGATAGTTACCTGGCATTGGGGGCAGGGTGGGTGGCTGGGGGAAGGATGATAGAAAATCCAGTACTGAAGTGCACTTGTTTATGGTTTTGCACCAATAAAAGCAGAAAAACATGACATGTACTCTTTCAGGTTTATATCACCCATTCTAATAATTGACAGATAAGGTGCCTCATGTGCAGGTTTGCCGATGTCCGCTATCACAGCAGTTAAAAAGTAGAGCACAAGCAGAATAAAAAAAAAAAGATAAGACAATATTACATGCCAGCAAGGTGTACTGCCAGTTAAGAGAAGCATCTTTTCTCCATCCTGGGATTGAATCCAGAGGACGGCGGTGCCTTCAGCTGCCACAGGGGGGCGCGAAACACCGCTTGCGGTTTGGGACTGGGAGGCGCTGGGAAAGTTGATGAGGAGGCGGCCCTTTGCACGGTCAGAAGTTGTAGGGGGCTGGGGGGAGTAGCGGCGGTAGGAGCCCCGCTTCAACCCAGGCCGGATGGGCTAGGCCCGGGCCCGGGCCCGAAGTCGGATAGCGGGCCGCGATGGTGGCGGCGCTTTTCCGCGACGTGTGGCAAGAGTGGGAGGGAGGCGAAGCGGTTGGTTGGAGCCAATCTCCACGGCGGGGTCACTTCTTGCTAGTCTTTGCCGATTTTGACGACGTCTCCAAAGTGTCCCGGGCACCAGGTAACCTTGTGCCGTACGGCCTGCCCGGGGACCGAGGCAACGCGAGGACGGTTGCTGGAAATGCTCCCGCGGGGCAAAAAAAGAGCCTCCTCCACCTCCCCCCGTGGCTGTTGCGGCGAAGGCGGCCGGTGGAGAGGGATTGAGATGCGCAGGTCGAGCCCCGCCTCTTTGGCTTCGCAGAGAATAACAGTTGGAAGGGACCTCGGAGGTCTTCTAGTCCAACCCTATGCCATTCCAGACAAGTGGCTGTCCGGTTTTTTTTTAAAAGGCTTCCAGATGGGACGGCAGGGAGGCTCTCATCGACCCCCCTGGAGCCGCTTGTCCGGCAGGGCAAGGAGCGCAAGGTGAGACCTCCACTTTGGGAGCCTCGCGGTGGTTTTGAAAAGAGGTTCAAATCAGGGAATGTCCAGGAAAAATATCAAGGACTAGTTTGGTAATAATAATGAAAGTTATATTGATTACCCAACATTCATCTGAGGTAATAAAAACCTTCACTTTCTGGAGGTTCTAAAAATGCAGTACAACTACATACAGACAGGGTCCCATTTAACTTAAGAGATGTCCCGTTTGATTTAGTAAATTAGAGCATATTTAACTTATTTTGAAATGTATAACATCACAGATAAGGAATGTCACAGATAAGGAACAAAAATATACCTACATAATCATTATTCCCTCAAAACTTGACAAACTCTGACATTGACATTGTACAGAAAATAAGAGTTAAAACAGCATATTATTAGTGTACTGGTTTCATACCCACTAAAGTCAAACATATAGATAATTATATTAAGTAATATAGTTCCCAACTCCAAAAGATTCTTAGCATGTTGACTGCAGAGATGAAACCTTCAGGAACTGAAATTTGTCAGCAATTGTTGCCACCTTAGGAGAATGAAAGTGAAGAATCTCTGACATCATGATGACAACACAGTAGCTCATTATGATCCTGAAATGAAGTACGGATTTCTTTGAACCTGGTATGTTTATCAACTCAGAATATTGAATATTATAACTTTTGAAACAGAAGGAGCTTTTGTTATAATATAACAATGCTGGATCTTACACCTCAAGCCATCCGATAGGCTATTATGAAGTTGGATCTTGCCATTATACCCATCCCAATTTAGTGCAGAACTGGAAATATGCAACTTCCACCTTTCCCCAAAATTGAAAGAATACCTTCAAGGGCATCTGTTTGACTCAAATGAAGAAGTAGCAATAATTTCAGTATCTTAATTGAAGACACAAAGCACGTAGCTCTTTCATGATGGTTTTAAGAAGCTTGTCTGGCATTGGCAGAAAGATATAATGAATGGTGGTCTGTATGTGTGGAGAAGTAAATACAAATAACAAAAGATCTTGATCCAAGCTACTTTTCTGTTTCATTTAACTAAATACTCCTTTTTAAATTAAAGATATAGAAGTGGAATCGTTGCTTTTCATTCAGCCTTGTTGCTTAAATTTTTAATAGTTTGTGTGTATATCATCAGGCAATTTAGTTAGTTTGCTTTATTGATTAGCCCATGGGCTATATCAAAGTGCAGAGTTTGAAATACAAATTATTACTAAAATCTGATAAGAACAATTTAAAATTGAATTGGAATAAATATACAATTTAAAATGAGATTGTAATAAAATACAATAATATATGGATAAATAAAATACGATAAAATTATATTTCAGTGCCACCCTTAAAATCTACCCCAGTCAGTCCCACATATGCTGATCTCAACCAAACCATTTTGCTCCATCAGGCAATAGTTTTGATTCATTTTGCCTCACATTATATTTAGACTGAGGTGTAATAAGTGTCTGTGTATTTTCTGGATTTTATTATATCTAAATATATGTTGTGATATATATGTCACAAATCACTACTATTTATTTTACAGAAGTAAAGTTTGTGGTCCTCAATTTAACACACAGTTAAAAAGGAGGAGGAATAAAAAGCAAAATTATATGTAATGAGCATTTTGTTTCCTCCCCCCCTTCTAATAGTGTGCTTGAGGACCACCAGCTTTACTTCTGTAAAATAAGTAGCTGTGATTTGTGAGAACAAACGTGAGATTAGACATTGTGGTTCTGAGATGTCAGATTTTTCTAATATTCAGCTTGTGAATATTTCAGCATCTGAAATGTATGTTAAAATAGAAAATTGTGTATTCAAAAGAGTTGCTGTATGTTTGGATCTTATCTCTATCTTCACGAACTTTGGTGTTTTTTTTAATCCGAGAAGGTTACCTTTTTTATTTTATGATTGACATCCTCACTGTGAGGGTGATTTTGTGAAACACAATGAAACAGATGCACAAACATTTTCTGTAAGAATGTTCGTGTCTCCATCAGCCATCACCCCCAAATAGTCCCTACTTATTCCTTCTCAAAGTAATTGATGATTAATATTTTATATACTATGCCATGTGAATAAGCCTCTGAAGTTTTAATTTTATTGTTTTAGCATCTTTTGCCATACAATGTTTATACATATAATAAATAGCCTGCATCTTAATATAAACACTCATATTATCTTAGGCACTGTTCATTATGTTCAGTTTGACAATATAAACTTTAATTTTTAACATACTTAACATTGTCTGGAGTAGCCTCAGGAGTGAATGAGATTATCTCCAGGTTTAACACTTTACGATTTTGTAAATTTAGATCTGAAGGTTTTAAATCAGTACTTTTTGGATATGATATTTTATGATTCAAAGATAGGAAATGGAAACAATATTGACCATGTGTTTCTGTTGTGCCTGTTAAATATAGATATACATTTCTGTTTTTATAGGCAGTATTATTCCAACAGTGAAATTGAATGGTCTTGCAATGAAAAGAGGGAGCCTGCCATCTCTATGCCATTAGATCAAAAGCCAGCCCCAGCTACAGAACAAATTATAATTTTTGTGGTATATACAATTGGAGGTTTGTGCATTTTAATTATATTTTTAATTATTGTAGCTCCAATAGCATTTTAAAATGCCAGCAGATTTAACTTTTTAATTTTTGTATGCTGAATTTCATTATTTGATACCTACTTCAGGTGTGCTTTAGTTTCTGAATTTCTGATTTTTTCTTTACAGTGAGAGAATACATGTGGAAAATTAGCACAAAATGAAACAATTTTTCCATCTCAATAGATATATTGTCACATTCTTTGGATTGCAAATGTTGTTTCTTGAAAGCACTTGGTTTATTTATTTATTTTTTTTAAAATCTCTTCATTTCACATTTTACAAATCCTTCCATTCAAGACATTAGTGGAAATAGATGAGCTATGTAGTCACTGTATATATGAATAGATAACCTTCCTGACTAATCTCTACACTAAAAAAAATTACCAAAGTGAATTGTAGAGGCAAATGTGACAATAGAGAATGTTTAGAACATATTTCAGTTTCCTTTTCTGCTATCAGATGACATGTGATTTCTCAGCACTTTGAGCCAGTTAGGAGTTTCTGTATCGTCGGTATGGTTTGTAATTTAGTAATCTAAAACAGAGCTGGCTGTACAGCTCTTATAAAAACAAAGACAAAACAAAACTAAGGCTTCAATTGATTTCTGAGTGGTAGGCTAGTTGCATTTCAAAAAGAAGTTGGGGACAAAGAAATTGAAAAGCCAGGACTTTAATATAAATATAATATTCATAATTTTCCTCAATTTTTATAACAAATAAATAAGAAAAACAGTTTGAATTGTACTGAAGGTTTAAGAACCCGAGGCCTTTAATCCTTTGCATGCTTTTTTCTGTAAATTATTAATTTGTAGACAAAAATTGAGGCTGCATATCATGACAGTAACACAGAATACCTGTGCTACATTATCATGATCACATAGGACTCAGTTTAAGAACTTAATTTACTAAATTATCTATGTATAGAACCAGCATATTTTTAAATAAATTTGGGAGTGGGACACGGGTGGGGAATGGTCTGGCCTTCATGTGATCAGTATATTAAAAACCCTTGTGCTCTTACCTGGAGTCATAACTTCAAGATTATCTACCCATATATGTTTTACAAAAATTGCACATTTCAAGTTCAAGATCAGTGAATATCTGCTTACACCCAAAGAACTAGAGACTCAGTATAGCTTGAGGAGATGATATGGGAAGCTCATGAAAGTGCTGTCACAAAGCTTGTGCTCATGGTTTCTATTTGCCTAGAATAATATGAAAGTCAATCTGTGGAAAAAAAAAAAACCTTGAAAACAATGGTCATTTATCCATGCAAGAAGTGAGTTTACAAGATTAATTGCCACTCTTGATTAGATTTAGAAAATAGTATAACTTAAAATAATTCTTATTGGCCACCAGAGGGCAGTATGAATTTATTATTTGTTTTTAGCTTCTACTACAGAAGCTAAGGCATTTTTCAGCAGACTATTCTTTACACTCTTTTTAAACTACATTATTTTGTTCCATGTTGTTTTTAAAAAGGGATAAAAATTTAACTCATTGACTATTTTAACATTTTGTAACAGCCTTTTGTTTTTTGTTTTTTCCCCCCAAAAAATTTATTAATTTAAAAAAAACAAACATACAGACCAAACACAAAACATAAAAACATAAAACATCTTTTTTGAAAGCAGCTTGATCCCGGGTTACATCTCTTCATACAGACATAAATTCAAATTCATGCTCACTTTTATATACCATTCCATATCTTATTACCATTCTAGATTTTCTATATAGCTTCTCCCCTCTTTTCACTCTCTTAATTCTATTTTATTTATTTCATCTCAATTTAAATCATTATACTTATATCCTTTGTCTGTCCTGTTTCAACTGTCTATTATCTTTTCTCATTAACACAAAATTTCTCCTGTAATCACTGATTGGAGTATGACACCTTTATATCTTTCCCCTAAATTTAACACTTAATATAATACATAACTTTCATTCGGATTCTGCTTAGTACATTCTAAAGCTACACACTATGTTTTTAAAAAAGAAAAATTATAAATATATAATATAATTAAAACAACAATCCATACCAGTTAAACTCTATCGTTAAAATTAATATTCATTTAAATCTTAAACATTTTACACATTCCTTTTCAAATAAGTATCATGCTTCTATGGGAACCCTTATAAATTTTGCGTAGTTACTTCCCCCCCATTTCACTTCTATTTTAAAACATTATATAATTAAAATGTTCCCATTCCTTTTTAATTCAATTCTCTCATATTTCATTTCATTTATTTTGTTCAAAAAAGAAAAAGTTTCACTAAATTACATTGAATATTTTATCCCATTTTATAATCATACGTTGTTCCAATTTTCTAACATTATTTCTAATACAAATACAACAACACAGTCTATATGTACCTTTGCAGAATCTCTTTTTCAGTTATATTTTTTCCCATTATCTCTAAATAAATCCTGTTTCTTTACATCTTGTTTCAAACCCTTGTAGCTTCTCTTCCCTTCCTTCCTCCCTTGCTTCTTCAAGCCCTTTTTACCCCCTTGTCTCTCCATCTCCATTTCCCTCTTCTGTATTCCTCTTTTCTGTTGCTTTCTGACATTATATCCACTTTTCAACTTATTTTTCCCCTTTTTTGGTTGTTTTTTTTAGGTCTTAAATTCTCCATTCTCTTTCCCCTCTTTCCCCTTTCTTCCCCAAATGAAGTTACTTGTTCATTAAAGATGGCTTCTTCTTTGTCCCAATCTTCTTGTTCTTGTAGTTTCTCATAGGTAGAAATCGCCATTTCTAAAAAGTTGAAAACAGAGCCAAAAGAGCCCTTCCCTTCTTGTTCCTCTTCTTTATATTTTTTAAATTCAATTTTCAGTTCATCCACAAGTGATGCCATTATAAAAAAGATTTTTAAACAACCACCCAAGTATTTTTAATCATTAAAATATAATTTCCAAAAGTCCCAAAGTCACCAAGCAGTCGAAATACACACAAGCTGTTTCATTTAACACTTTTCTCTTTTTTCACTTTCTCTTCCTGGGGTTACAATTCAGTTACAAAGTTCCAATTAAAATGTATCTTTTAGAAGTCTTGTTACAATTTAACTTTCGATTCTTTTAAATTCCAAGCAATCTCCTCCAGCCAAATCTTACTCTTTATTCTTTTCCTCTCCCTTCCCACTTGCAGCGAAAAAAAAGTTTTTTCAATGGTCAGAAATCTTTATTATCCCCTTGGCTTTGATTTTCAGTTTAATTACCTGCTGATGCCAAATCAGATTTTTCCAATTTCTCATTCATCTGCTGTCACCATAAGGAAGGAGAGTGAGAAAAAACAAACTTTCCCTTTTCACTTTCATTTGCTGCTTCCGGATCTTCCTTGGGAACGATGAATCTTTTTTAGGGTTTAAATTCCAGGATATCTTGAATGTTGCTTCTTATCTCGGTCAGCCAAAACTTTCACTTCTTAGCTTCCTCCTGCACATTCTTTTCCGGATGAGTGCTTCTTTGAGGCGGCCAATTCTGACCGCCGCTCTACCGCCTTCGGAAAAGGGAGTTAAGCCAGCTGAGGAGGGGAGGTGCGGACTCCCTTCAAAACCCTGCCGGGTCTCCCCTGTCTTCAGCCACCTCTATGGGGTGACTTTAGCCCCGAAGCCAGCTGGCTCGGGGCACTCCAGCGTTGAGCGCAAGCAGAAACTGTGCATGATCGCGGATTCCTGCTGCCGCCGAAGCCCAGCAAACCGGAAGTCCAGCCTTTTGTTTTTAAAGGCATGTTGAGTTTATGCTAGATGTCAGAAAAGTTAAAGAACACATCATATGGCCTATTTACCACAGAGGTATTTTTAACCTATGACCTTTCCTGCAAAATGCTGTTTAGATCCATACCTATACAATTCTTTCTTTTCTTTCTCTCCTCCTTCCATGCTCTCTCATTTCTCAACATATTTCATTGAAACTCTGTGGCTGAACAATACACAGTGGTCATTTTCTCCAAATCCTTGCAATGATTTTAACTCTAGTCTGTAAAATAGTAGATTCTGTTGAGCTTCACTCAGAGGGTAGGAAGGCTAAATTAGAAAGCATCCAAATCTGTGGAAGTACTTCCATTAGCATAAAGGAGAAAGAGGGTTGTGGTTTTGATAGCTGGAATCATAACCCAAACTGGATTTTAGGTGAAACATAAAATAACTTTGGATTCAGAGAAGATTTCCCCAGCCTGATATCCTTTATAGTTAAATGAAAGCATTCATCATTGGCTAGACTGGTTTGTGAATTTTTGGATTTTAAGTTCAGCACATTTGGAAGATATCAGGTTCAGGAAAATTGAGATCAGTGCCTTTTAATGAGATAATGGTTGGTCAGCGAAGCCCCTGGCAACAATTCTCATGTTCTTATGTAATACAGTTGGACTCAATCTATAGGACTGAGGATAACTCAGAGCAAAATGCAGCAGCCCAGCTGTTATCCGGTAGGATCCATTGCTATAGAATAACAGCTTTTTTATGGTTGATATACTGGCTTTCAATAGACTTCCAGGCTCAATTCAGTAGTACTTGTTATTACCTATAAACAGAGGTGGTATTCAGCAGGTTCTGACCAGTTCTGGAGAACCGGTAGCGGAAATGTTGAGTAGTTCGGAGAACTGGCAAATACCACCTCTGACTGGAGATTTTATAGTATCCTTCCCCTGCCACGCCCACCAAGCCACACCCACAGAACCAGTAGTAAATTTGTTTTGAATCCCACCACTGCCTATAAAGCCCTGTACAGATAGCCCTCACTTAAGGATTGCCCTGTTTAATGATCATTTGAAGTTACGGAGGGACTGAGAAAATTACAACTGGTCTACCCACTTATGACATTTATAGCATTCTGCAGTCATGTGATCACCATTTGTACACTTCATAGCTAGCTTCTGACAAGGAGAGTCAATGTAGAAGCCAGCCATAAAATGGCAAATTGTGGTCACACAATTAATGGCTAGGTGATTCACTTAACACCTAGAAAGGTTGTAAGTGTTGCAGTCATGTAATCTCATTTAACAACCATTAGCAACAGTGTTACCGGTCCCAGTTGTGGTTGCTAAGAGAGAGTGATGGCAAGTTTGATTGCCTTGTTCAGAATAAATCTGCCCACCCTATCAGTTTATCTAAAGAGAATTTACTGAGAGTTTTGGCCCATTAATAGGTAACAAGTATGAAGATTAGAATCTAAGCTTTCTTGATTATGATTCATACTACAGAATTATTTGGTTCCCTCACTCGTGGATTTCAAGAATAATTTCAAAGCCTTTCTTTTTCACTCAACCTTCAAAGCTGAAACCTAGTTGTTTATGTTGTTTTCTATCTTGTATATACAAAGGGAAAGCTTGCTTAAATGTGGGGTGGGTGATATAATGTGAGGCTTTGTTTTTAAGATTGTTATTTTGTATTGCCCTTGCAATCTTGCAGTTGGGGCAAATACATAAGAATTCCCAGGCAGAATTCTGGGAGCTTGTTCTCATAACATCAGAGGGGGTAGTATGTTGGGGAAGTAAATATGAAGATAAGTAAAGAATAATGACTGATTGTAAGAGTTGTACTTTTATAAGAAAAGTTAAGGATTAGCCCAGAATTTATGCTATTTATGTTCTGTCTTCCTAAAAAAAGAGAATCTTCTTTGTGAAAAATTGCATTAATATTTTGGTCTTTATTCCACAATTGAAAATACATTTATGAATGTAGAATATCATTTATATTTACTTATCCCCACTTGCCTTGATTTTCTTTTTTCTCCTTCTGTTTTCTTGTCTTTGCTACTGGCAGATTTTAAACCTGAGATGAAGAATTGCCTAGGATTTTTTTTATTTCATTTTTTTTGTTTCTTTGACTTACATAATGTCCTATAAACATTAGTAATATTATTAATAGATTATATTGCATATATTAATGTAAATTAAAGTATCCTACTATAATTTCTAAGCAATAGAGAGCAGTGAAGCCAGAGAATCTGGCCTCAAGATTTCAGAAGTATAAAACATGATTAAAAAATCCATCAGTGGCGGAGATCTTGAAATAGCTCATAAATATTGAGTACTCTCAGTGGGCATAGAATGTTGATATGGTTGCAGTTACATGTGTAAATAAATAAAGTTAACAACAACAACAAAACTAGAACATGATTTCAGTACAATAACCCTTTTTTCTAGGACATTTTGTCTTTCAGTGTTATAGTACTTTTCATATCTAGATCATTGAGTATTATGTGTAATAAAAAAACCCCTCTGTTAAACCTTTTGACTCTACAGTTTAATTTTTTCTCATGCAAAACTTGGGCTTCCTATGCTTGCCCTTGTTCATTCTAATTTTTAAACATTATGTAATAAAAGACATTCATCTTAATAAGTTGTCCAAATGAGCCTGATGTATATAAGGTCAATAGGGATAAATATAATGCTAAATTAAAGGGTTGAAATACTTTGTTCTCTTTCCTTAGATAGCCAGTATAGTGGCAAATACAATGTTATTTTTAGGGTATGAAGATGATACTGTAGTAAAATATTCAATATTTTTATATTCTTCTATTGCAAAAATTTTGAAATATTTGGAAAATTGTCTTTCTAACCACTGGCATGAATCTAGTTCATGGAAAAGTTTTGTGTGCTGAAATAGAGTTGAATAATTATGACATAGATTTTGCCTTTTTAGTTTGCAAAAGAAACTTTTAAATTTAAAACTTTTACTTTTGATCCCAACTGCTATCAAACTCAAGGACTACCTTTATAAGATGCATTTTAAAAAAAGCATTACACATAGTAAATCTGAATTCAAAGTACATTTGCATAATTTGTAATACAACTACATAATGCATTCAAACGCATGAATTTACTTGAAAGGGTAAATGTGTATGGTTATCTATCTCAGGTATGAGAATACACCATTTTTCCTTGTAATTTTCTACCACCTTATGAAAGGTATATCTCTGCATTATATGGATTGTGTGCTTCTTAAATATATCCTAACCAGTAAGTCCAAAAATTAATATAGTATGACATGATGCCAGTACATATTATTTCAGACTCTGAGAAAATGTTCATGAATTCTAGAGCAACTTTGCGAGCCTGCTCAGACATTTTACATAACTTTAATTAATTTATGGAAGAGGATTTAATTTCATTTAAAATATACATAGTCTTTGATTTAAGGCCACAACTGGGCCCCAAATTTCTGTTTTTAAACAAGGCAGTTAAGTGAGCTTTGCATCATTCTATGACTTTTCTTGCCACAATTGTTAAGTGAATCACTACAGTTGTTAATTTAGCATCATGGTTGTTATGTGAATCTGGCTTCCCCCTTGACTTGTCAGAAGTCCACAAAAGCTGATCACATGAACCCGGGACATTGCAACTGTCATAAATGTGAGTCATTTGCCAAGTGTCTGAATTTTGATCAGGTGTCCATGGGATGCTGCAATGGTCAAAAGTGGAGATGTTTTGCATGGATTCCAAGTTCTTTTAGATTCCAGGTAATCCATGGTGTAAAAGCTGCTGTCATATAGGTAAATTAATATGGATACTTTTTAAAGTTCTCTTGCTATTTTAAAGCAGTTTAGCAACTGCTTCATTTAGCAATTCTTCACAGTTACAGTGATGAGGAAAAACTAGCTTTACAACCAATCCTCGTATTTACAACCTTTGCAGGTCTATAAAGTAAAGGAAAGCTGAAGTCAGATTATAAGCAAGTTGTGGTTTCAGACACCACATCGTTTAATAACTGAGTTGCCAATCCCAATTATGGTCACTAAGTGAGGACTGTCTCTAATGTAATTTACTTACAGAACTCCTGTCATCAGATTGATTAAAAATGTTATAATATTTTTTTAAAAAACAAGATTTTCAGGACATATGTTTTATGTTCTGTTTTGTCAATAAATGTTTTGTAGTAAAAATGGAGAACCTTTGAATACCTCAGAAATAACATGGTACAAATATATTTATCCAGGAACTTAATAGGCAATTCAAAAAAAAAAGCTAAAGGAGGCAAACAGTGCATAGACCTAGCTTTATATTGCAAATTATAATATACAAAGAAAATGGAATTAAATACAAGCAGTTCATACCGCTTTGAAATTTTACCCATTTTGTTAGAAGGTTTGTAAAAACATCTATTCTTCAAGGAATGTTGATGCCCTAGAGGGATCTGAAAAAATATGAGAAATGCAATAGATTATTTCATATAATAATACTTTACTTTTTATATTTAGTGGCCTTGCATGGAAAATTCTTAAGGCTTGTTTAGTATGCAAGTAATATTTGGCTATAAAGTATAGGATTGATTCACATGTTTGTTTCATATGACTTCATATTCCATTAAAATTATAATAAACACACATTTTGTTTGCCTCTGTGGCAAACCAAAATTAGTTTTGTAATTGCCAACAGACCATAACAATTTATTTAATTACAATTGTGCCTAACCACACCAACTTGAAGGCATATTATAAATCCACTTTCAGATGCTAAGAACTAGTTGTAAACATTCTTCATTGTTTCATAGCTTAGAAACTGAGTTCCAGTTTAATATTTTTAATTCTTAAATGGTCTATTAGTGGTCTCCCAAAATAGTTGCCTACTTGGAGAATTTATCTGAAATCTTATTAAAATATTTATAAATCTTCTGCTAAATGCATTGGGACCTTTGAATTTTACCCAGGCAAACCCCCTTTGATGAAATTTTCAATTATACTAGTAGGTTTGCCACAGAAAAAAGTGTCTGATCATTATTGCCACTTCAGTGCTTCATAAATGTCACATTAAGATACTGTGAGTAATGGCTTCAAGAGAGTCACAGTTCACTTATATATTACCATAGTTTTCTTGGTAGTTACTCATAAAACCACTGCTTGGATTGATTAGAAACATATACTGGAAAAATGAACACACTAATTAACAACTACAGTCACACACAACCAGGCACCATAAAAATACAACATGTGGTACACATACTGTATTCTGGGGAGAGAGAGATGTTCCCTTGACGATGGGCTCCAGCATGAGTCTGAAATCTTAGAAGAATAAACCGTGGATCTAAGGGACCAACTCAGATTGGATCCTGCAGAAAAGTTTGGATCAGATTGATCTTGAAATTTTCTGGGTAAGTATTTTGGGTCTAACATTAAAAATTTGTCTGTCCTGAATGTTTTAGAAGAACAGAATGATAAAACTACAGCTGCAAAAAAAAAATTCGCTATACACCGAAATGTAGTTTGGAAAAAAAATATACAGTTTTAAATTAACGTATCCAATCAAAAAATTATAACCAGATCTTAGCTCTTCGTGATAAATTTCAGTTATAATTTATATACAAATTGCTTAGTATGTGGATTTAAAGTTTAAGACACTTTCCCCATATTTTTCTCCTGTAGATACCACTACTCAATGGTTTTCTATGTTCAGTTAACTGGAAGTGAGTGTGAGTTTTTGGGTGAAGGAAAGAATCTACAAGTTGCTAGACACAATGCTTCAATAAAGCTCTTCAGAATGAGAGCTTCAAAATTATCAAACTTTTCAAATCCTCCAAAATTATCTTAGGTGAGTGATTTATTTTTGACCACTAAACACAGTAGGCACACATTTTTAATTTATATAATTAAATTATGTAATGGTATGGAGTAGAATTTGGACTTTACTGTTCAGGGGAAATGTACATACACATAGACACACATGAGCCAGTGTAGTGGAATGTTGGATTAGAGCCATACTCTTATTAAATTTACTACCAAGTCTTCTGCCTCCCTTATCAGCATTTGTTTCAAATCTTAATTTTGTGCTTCCTTGTCAGATATCATGTTTCTTATAGATCACTAGTGTCAGTCTAGTGCTTTGGTATGTGGCTAGAGTTCTGTGTCCCGATTGACTCTTCCATTTCTATGAGCATGCTAAAGGTTCGTCTAGAAAAAAAGCCAGTTGTTCTTAAGCTTAATCACTATTGATTTTAGCATTAGGAGCATGGAACTGCAATTCCCCACCATGCATGGGGCAGACCAGATTGAAAAAGAATGCTTTATATGTCAGTTATGTGGCATTCCAAACTGATGGTGGACTCTATGTGGAAAATATTGCTTTTTCATATAAAGATCTATATATGGTCATTTTTATTGTTATAATGTAAAAAATCAAGATATATACTTTTATTTCAATTCAATTCAGTAATGTTTATATAGTTAAATTATTAACATTCTACTATTTAAAAACATTAATTAACCTAAAAAGAGAAAAAAGTAAAAATTCTATCATGATTAATTATCATTTAGGTATCAGTGAATTAATTACCTAATGTTGAGATCTCCATTGTATTGTTAGCTAATGTGTTTATATAGCTAGGGGACTATATTGTGGGGGACTATATTGTGTGTGTGTGTATCTGTTTGCGTATATATACACACTCTGTGTGTGTGTGTGTGTGTGTGTATTTTCTTAAGTTTTCGCGGGTACTTACATGTATGGTATTCAGCTTTGTTCGGGTATTTTCCCACGTCCAGGTATTCCCAGACGTGGGAAAATACCCGAACAAAGCCGAATACCATATATTAGGCAACGTTTCGATGAAGTCTTATTCATCATCTTCAGGCTTGTGTCTTCGCCTCTGTGCTTCTCAGAGTAATGTGAGCTTGCAGCTGCTTCTTCCTTTTAACTGCTAGTGGGGGTGTGACTTGATTGGGTGGGGGCTTGGCTGTGTTCTGATTAGTTGGGTTGGCTGTGCTCAGGTTAGTCTTAGTTGCTGGGGGATTTGAGCTGGTGAGCTGTGATCCTGTTGTTTGGCTTCGCATTACATAGGACTACATAAGGATCTTGGAGTCTTAGTGGACAACCAGCTAAATATGAGCCAGCATTGTGCAGCAGCAGCCAAAAAAAGCTAATGCAATCCTAAGTTGCATTAACAGAGGGGTACAATCAAGATCAAGGGAGGTACAAATACCACTCTATAAAGCCTTAGTAAGACCACACCTAGAGTACTGCATCCAGTTTTGGTCACAACACTATGAAAAAGATGTTGAGACTCTAGAAAAAGTACAGAGAAGAGCAACCAGGATGATTAGGGGACTGGAGACTAAAACATATGGAGAACGGTTACAGGAACTAGGCATGGTTAGTCTAGTGAAGAGGAGGGCCAGGGAGACATGATAGCAGTTTTCCAATATTTGAGGAGCTGCCACAGAGAGGAAGGGGTCAAGCTATTTTCTAAAGCACCCGAAGGCCAGAGAGGAATATGGATGGAAACTGAACAAGGAGAGATTTAACCTGAAAATAAGGAGAAACTTTCTGACAGTGAGAACTATCAACTAATGGAACAGTTTGCCCTCAGAAGTTGTGGGAGTGCCATCACTTGAGACTTTCAAGAAGAGATTGGACTCCCATCTGTTAGAAATGGTGTAGGGTCTCCTTCTTGGGCAGAGCGTTGGACTAGATGACCTACAAGGTTCCTTCCAACTCTGATTATCTGTTATCTGTATAAAAGGACTAGAATAATAGCATTTCTATATTTATCAGACCTTTTTAAATGAAGTTGAAAGGGACAGAATGTTTGCTAAACAGATTGGTAGGAGTTGGATAACTCTTCCTTATAGCCCTGCTAATTCTTCCCATCCTTGAGTCAGAAGGAATGTATATTGTCATAAGTTGTATTGATCCTACAGCCTAATTTTAAGTGCCTCAGCATCAAGGCTGGGCAGCATTGGTATCCTCAGATAAATCAGTAGGAATTGTTTCACCTGGGTAATGCAGGGTAGATTCCATGTTGTCCTTTCCTATTCCACCCAACATCACCTGCTGGCACGGAACCCAACCACCCATTTTTTTCCTGAATGTGCAGCACATCAGGGTTGGGAACTAAATACCTTTTTAAAAAATTACTCAGTTTTAATTGTTGTTATTGTTGCATACTCATTTTGTAAATCTTTTGTAAATTTTCATAGATACTGCCCCCCCATGTCTGAATAATTGAAATAATTGATTTGAAATGGAAAGCAGAGAAACCAAAACCAAAACCCTCTCAGTGCTGTTATTACTCTCTGGATCTATGTTATCTTTGTATGTTATCTGAGATCAGTTTTCTGAGGAAAACCCTTTTGATGAGACAAAAGGCCTCGTTTCCTTTTTCACTTCTGTTCTTCCTTTGAATGTGTGAATTTCAAGGACTTTCTTGAATTGATGATCATCTCAGCACACATACATGCATGTGACTTATACACACAGCCAACAGTATGCTTTCTGACTGATTTATTGCTAAGAGTTATTCCATAATAAAGAAAAAAAGACTCTCATTGCCACCAAAAATGCCCAAGGAAGTACAATGTCCGGCAATCCAATAGAGAGGGAACATTTTTAGTCGTCTGACAGATCACTGTCCCTGACTAGCTCATCTCCAAGCTTGTCCTAATGTCGGCTTAAATTACTACTGTTAAGGATGGCTCTAGGCTGCCTTAGCAGTGTATTGGAGATGACATGAAGAGAAGGTTAAAAGGACACATCTCTCAAAAACAATTAGCAAAACACATTTCTGCTGTAGCATGCATGCTGTGAGTCTGAGCCCTGAGAACTAGCACCTTTCTTTCAGCATTCAGTACAACTTACCTGACTTTGAGTGGCTGCTTTTAACTGGAAATACTAAATTCTGAACATGGATCTCTTGTATTCCATCTAGCATGGACTATATATAGTGGCTGGATATCATAGTGGTTAGAGCATCACCTTCAATGTGGGAGATTCTAATCCTAGTTGGTATCTACCTTGAGTCCTTGGGCAAAGATCTAACACTCCACATGCCTCCTCAAATATGACAGTGACACAAATCAAGAAGGTAATGCCGCTTCAGCTGTCACCAGGATTAACAAGGTCTACCTCAGATGTTGGGAACCAGGGACAATCTGATGATAAATGTGCTACTGGAAGTAACCATACACGGATGAGACAAGGTAACCTCGAATTGAGGGAATGCCACTACAATGGTAGATTTAAGGATAAAGAACACATCAAATATATGAGGGAAGTATGGACGGATAGAAGACCTACCTAATTATTCCATATGTCAATATAGTGAAGAGGAAACTGCTCTCACAACTTGAGATAGAGTCTGATAAAAGGCTCAAGGCCTTATTACCCCTAGGGGTAAGAAGGGATTTTTAAAATATATTTATACTGTTTACAAACACACACACATCACAAACACACATATATCCTGAGCTGTACTATATCAGCATTGACTAAATGGTCTCATATCTTGGGATTCATTTTTCAGTTAGCATGAAGAAAATTGGATACCAATGGAACAAAATAAAATGAATTTAAATTCATTGTTTTCGGCATATAGTGCAATACAACCCTGAATATTTTTCTTTTCAGAAAGCCACAATAATAATATATACCACTCCTTTTTCAAATATGTCATTTATAAATTTATGACATTGTGAAAACAAAGAAAGTTAATTATGAAAGGGAAAATATCTTACAGTTTTCTAATGAAAATTTAGCCCTTAGAACTAATCCTAAATCTCCAGTTTTCCAGTGCCCCAAAGAGAAATGGACAATAGTCTTCACTGAGTCTGCTTTGGAAGGAAGTAGATGAAATACGTTTATTCTTTTCTTGCATTCAGTAGTAAGTGTTGTCGATCCTTATCTATTTTAATCCTATTTAATGTTTATGTTCATTCCTAATATTTAAAATTCTTTACATGTTAGCACAGTAAACTTTGTAACAATTAATAAAACTAACAGTATTACCAATTTCCTAGATTATTTCATTGTTAGTTTAGTAATCCATGCATTCTGGGAAACCTGCTTCCATGTGACCCACAGATAAAATTATTATAAAGAGTGCTGCCCCATAGTAGCTTGTTTTGCAGCTGATTAGAACAATCATGATGCAAATAATAGAGCAACGGAGGTAGTAGATCTTTTAAATTATATCACCTTGCTTGTGTTGTTGAATGTGAGACGCATTAGAAACAAACTTCTAACTGAGCAAACAGTAAGAAGAAGTGCTTAATGTTGGACACACAGTCTTTCTAAGTACTGTATGGTGGAACTTTATGAGTTTGAATATTTATTGGGACTTTTGATAAAATTACAATGCAAACAGCGGTGATGAAAACAGTGAGTGTGTGGGAACACAAACTTGCATTCATGAAAGAACTGCTGTATAGTTGCCAGCTTACCCCTGCCAAGCAACCAAAGTGAAGCCTGAGAAGGGAATACATCGCCAAGAGTTTTCGTTTTGTGATGAGATCACACGTAAGTCAGGGATCTCTCAGTACCACCAATCATCCATCCATCCCCTTTCCTTTATTTTTGACAATGGCTAGGAAGCTGATGTGAAAAGGTCTCAAAGACTTACTGTTCAGTGCCAATGCCAATAAATAATGCAGAAGAGTTGTGTTCCTGTTTACTCTTGGCTTGACTTTTACTGTCTATTTTTATAATTATAACAATTTGAGTGTAAGGAATTTAGTTACTCACTAACTTAGAACTTATGTTCTACTTGCATTTGATTATTTAGTAAAATATAATGTTGGTGTACAGATGTTCTCACGTAGATCAACAATGGAATTTCTGTTGCTTAAGTTTTATGAAGACATTCTTTTGCATATCATGCTAGTCAGTATCTGGGATATGTGATCATGATTTAATGTGGGTTTGCAAACCATTGCTTATAGTAATAATAATCATTATTCCTCACCTGAACAACTCCAAAATTGAGGACATTTCAAATATCTTTAATGGGTGGGACTAGAGATTCCACTGTATATTAGTGGCCATATTAAGGGTAAATGCATGTTTTCTATCTCAGTTACAAGTGGAATGTGTTGTTTTCCAGTAGCAAATTCAGCTATTTTTATAATAATAAATGGCAGTCTTTCATTTAGCTAACCTTTGTTTGGGTTTCAAGAACTAGTGCACCTGCATAGAATCAGAAATAAGTTTGTATCCAAAGAAAATTTTGTTGATTTGTGATTATAACTCTGTTTATACTTAAATGCAAGAACATTTTTAATTTACACCATTCAAAGTTGTGCAAAGGCTTTTCTAGTGCAGCTTCCACCTGCTCATCAGGCAGGAACTGTGAGTCCAGGAATATCCCAAAACATGTATCACTCTTGAATGGGGATGTGTCACTCCATATAAGATTAGTTATAAGATATTGTGAGACTTAGCTGTCCAAACACCCAAATTAGGAAGATTGAAAGATTTATTCCAAATTTGCACAGCCTCCAGGCACTATGACAAAACCTTGACAGCCTCACTTGGATGGCACAGGTCTGAATTAATTAATTAGGTATTACCATGTACTGATGATACCAAACTCCAGAGTGGTAGATGATCTAATCCAGAATTTTCATGTATGTGTTAAAAAGGAGGTGGGAGGAAATAAAGCCCTGAAGGACCTCACGAAGAAGGACCTCACAGTAGAACTCTGAAGGACCTTACAAAGGAAGCAATCTCTCTCCCCAACCAGCATTGTCTGGAATCATCTCCAGAAAAGGACAAAAAACTATGCCAATTCCCAATTCCCAACCTGTGGAGCTGTCTCAGAAAGATACCTTAGTCAAAAATATCAAAAGCTGCCAAGAGTTCAAGCAGCAGAAGGATGGTTGTACCACCATCATTATGGTTCTACCACAGGTCATCTGTAAGTGTGACAAAACTATCTCAGAAAGTCCCAGCCTGAAAACCAACTGAAAATGATCTAGATAATCAGTTTCCTCCAAGGTTCTCATCAGCTGCAGACCAATCACCTCTTGAATAGCTTTCCCCAACTTGGATAGTTGGAGACTGTTCAATAGCTAGCAAAAATATTAGTCCAAGAATAGCTTCTGGAGGAGGAGCTATTGCATTGTCTCTTTCAAGGCAGGAGGAACTATAACTTCCATCAAAAAGTCAATGTCACTTCACAGACTCAACTGCAGGTCACTTCCCCAGTCTCTCAGAAGTTGCCCAGATAAATACAATGTTCTGTGGTATCAAGAACCACTAGGATATCAAGGAGGACTAGAAAGATTATACTCATTCAGTTCCAGTCTTTCCAAACAGAGGTTGTTCACAAACATAATCAGTGCAGTTTCCATGCTGATCCTTTGTAGTACCACCGCTTTTTTTAACCACCTTTCCAAAAACAGGAAAAAAGCAAGTATAGATATGTCTACCCTTTTACAAGATAACTAGGTCATATGAAGGATTCTTGAGTCTGAAATGTAACACCATTTACTTCAGAAGTGATGGAAACATTCCTCATTCAGTGTTAATTGCTGCTTGGATCCTAGCTCCCACCACCCCAAAGGAGGTCCTTGTTAACCTTGAAGATCAGGAACATAACTCAGAAGTAGCTGAAGTAACTCTGGAGATGGCCTTGAGGGAAATACTGGAAGTGGTATATAAGTATGAGTGCTATTGCTATTATAAAAACAAAACAGACTAGAGGCATTCCTTTATCCCTGGGGAAGGAAGTAATATTAGGAAGATATTCCGTTTGACTCCCTGCCTGAGAGAAGGCACAGATATTTGATCAACTGTTATCTTGATACCAAACCTGAGATATTTAAAAATGGCCGTACTGTATAGATACATTAACAGTCAAAAATTTAAAGAATATAAACATATATAAAATTGCATTCTTTTGCATAGTTTTGAAGAAAAATACTAGATAATTAATTAGCTGTTAGAAGAAAGATGGTTGAAGAATAACTTCTCATGTTTGATCAGAATGGATCAGACAGGAAATGAAATGGAAGAAGGAAAAAGATGCAAATAAGTCAGAAGTCAGTACAGTATTTCAAATTGCACTGAAGCACAACATTTCTACAAGTTTGGAAGTTATGTTTTACAAGATGTCTCCCCCCGTGTGTGAATTAATAAAAATTCTGTGCTGTGTCCAAAACTACTAAGAACAACATTAAAAATGTACTATGTTCATGAACTAATCATGATTACATACATGAATAAAATTAATACTTTCCATTAAGATTAAGTACATGTAATGAATGATATTCAGATATTAGTTTATTTGAGTGCTGCTACTTTTAAATTAACAAAAGACAAAGTGAAACTGAATCATGGCAACAGGAAGGATGCTGGCAAATGACAATGTCATTCCTGTGAGACAATCAACCAGTGGAACAGCATGCCTTCAGAAGTTGTGGGTGCTCCACCCCTGGAAGCTTGTAAGAAGAGACGGGACATCTATTTGTCTGAAATGGCTTAGAGTCTCTTGCTTGAGCAGGTGGCTGGACTAGAAGACCTCCAAGGTCCCTTCCAATGATGATGATGATGGAGGAGGAGGAGAAGTTGTAGTAGTAGTTCTTCGTTTTTATCTCATGGCTTAATTGATAAAGGACTGCCAAGCCTGATTTAATGGCAAAAAATTAAGTAGGTTTCAAGGAAATATGGATTTCAAAAAAGCAAGAATAACCTGGATCTCAGTAAGGGCTTTCATGTTAGTCTGGGTTAAATAAAAAATCTTGCAATCTGTAATAGGAATCTCCCAGCCTCACTCATAATTAGTTAAGGCAGAGCCTCTTAGTAGAATGTTTTTTCCAGATCTCTCAGCACCTGGACTACCATTTCTGAAGTGATCTTTCAAGTGACTTACCACCAATCTTCTTATCTCTCACATCAACATTTATTCCATTAGTGTTGGTCTCTATCTTTTATCAAGAGAAAAATGTTGGTTCAAGACATAAAGCATAGAGATTGGATTCAAGTCAATTTACTGGCACCATTTCCACTGATATCAGTGGAAAAGTTTGGTCATATCCTTGTATCCTGCTGATTTTAGTGAATATTAAATGGATATAATTTTCTGTCCAAATCAATATGTGCTCCTTTGTAAAAAAAATACTGTGTTTCTCCAACAATACGACCTCCCCCAATAGGAAGACCCAGCATGTTTTCTAGGCATAAAATGAAATTAAGCCCCTCCCCCCAAATTTAGGCCTATTTTAAAACATGCAAAATGGAGGGAAGGGCGGGGGGACTTGCTGTTAGGAGCACTCCGCGGGCAGCAATTCCTCGCCACCAGCTGCTCCTAATGGGCGATCATGGCAGAACGCGGAGAGCTCCCTACTCCTGCCAAGCATCTTTGCGGCAGACCCAAGACCTTCAGCACCCACCGCTGTTGATTTCCCTTCTGTCCATGCCACCGCCACATTTGGAGCTGCTACTTCCACGTTTAGAGCACCACTGCTGTTTGGAGCACCGCTGCCGTTTGGAGCTGCCGCTTCTGCATTTGGAGCTGCTGCTGTGTTTGGAGCTGCCGCTTCTGTGTTTGGAGCTGCCACCGCATTTGGAGCTGCTGCTTCCGCATTTGGAACCCCACCGCTGTTTGGAGCACTGCCACTGTTTGGAGTTGCCATGTCTGCATTTGGAGCTATCGCCGCGTTTGGAGCTGCCGCTTCCGTGTTTGGAGCACTGCCGCTGTTTGGAGCACCACCGCCATTTGGAGCGCCACCACCACTCCAAATGGCAGTGGCAGCTCCAAACATGGAAGTGGAAGCTCCAAACATGACGGCGGTGCTCCAAATGGTGGCAGCACTCCAAATGGCAGTGGCACTCCAAACACGGAAGCAGCAGCTCCAAATGTGGCGGTGCTCCAAATGGCAGCGGCACTCCAAACCCGGAAGTGGCAGCTCCAAACGTGGCGGTGGCACTCTAAATGGCAGTGGCATCCAAACATGGAAGCGGCAGCTCCAAACATGGCGGAATGGGCAGAAGGGAAAGCAACAGCAGCGGGTGCCAAAAGTCTTGGGTCTGCAGCAAAGGTGTTGGTGGGAGTAGGGAGCTCTCTGCACTTTGCCATGATCACCCGTTAGGAGCAGCTGGTGGTGAGGCTGCCTGCAGGGCGCTCTAGATGAGGATGCAAGATGGGGAATTAAGTCACCCCCGAAAAGACGGCCTAGCCATTTTTTCGGGGCTCAAAAAAATGTAAGACCCGGCCTTATTTTATGAGAAACACGGTATATAAGTTCATGTCAAAGTAGAACATGAAACAAAAATAACTCTAAAGTGGGAAAGGAAAGGAAAGAAACAGTTAAATGCAGCAAATAAGTAGCCATTGTCTTCCCTAGCATAGTTAGTTCAGCTTTCAGTTTCTTGTTTGGTCCTGACAGTTGCTGAAATTCTTTCCTTTGGCGTTCAGCCATGAATTACCAAAAAAGGTCCTCTGTCATGCTAAGACTAATATTCAGAACAGTAGTCTGGTAGAGATTCAAAGAATGGTAGAGCAGGATAAAGTTTGGTTTGACCTCCAGCCACTAAATGAAAATTGGTTCCCTTCTTACTTCTTTCTAGCTCATTCCTTTCTCTTTTATCCTTCTGACTTTTTGAAAAAGATCTTCATGCAGATCACAGTCATAACAACATGACTACAGGAAAATTTTGCAGGCAGTATTTTCTGAAGAAGTGTGTGGCAAATTTTCACAGAATGTTTTCTTCAGAATTATAGTTGATCTTATAGGTGGGATAGACGAGTAAGAACAAGGTGAAATAGACTAATAATATGGGCTTCCTCCAGTGTGATAATTACCTTAAGGCAGGACTGTCAAACTCCTGGCCCAAAGGCTGGATTCATCACACGCTGCCCGCACCCATGCCCAGTTTAGCGAAGGAGAGGAAATCCCAATATATCACATGACACTGGCGTGATGATGCGAGTTTGACATCCCTACCTTAAGGCATAGCTTTCACTTTGCAGCAGCTTCCTCTGAACACATTTACCTGCTAACTTGAGGCATTCTCAAGTAAAAACTTTACAGAAAGCAGAACCGATTTCACTTGTTACTAGGATTCAGTTTTGATCCAGGTGTTATATTTGGTAGATTTTATTACATACAATGATATGTTACCTTGGAATTTGCCATAAGATTTGCTGTTGTTAATAGGATTTTAGTTTAAGAACTTTCAGTATTATTTCCTATCAAGCACAGATACAAATTTTCAAATATTCTTTACATGGTACTTACAAAGTGGCTTGCATTTATTTTAGGTTACAAGACCTGCAGAAAATATTATATCATCACTGTTACATAAGTTAGCAAACAGTTAAAGTATTTGAAGTTTCATGTAAACAACCTCTTGGACTTGCACAATATTTGATGAATGGGTAGGGTGTGTAGTGTCACTTGAAGCCAAGTTCTGCCCAGTGATGTCAGCAACACAGCCCGGGGGCAAAATCTTAAAAGTCCAAAGAGATTATGCGGTCACCTTATCCCATTCACTCTGTCTTATAAAATAGACTTGAGTTTTATTTACCTTTTTAAAAAGAATGTCATAGAACTCCTTAGTAAATTGTCTGTTTTTCTGTCATAGTTTTTCCAATTCTATTGTTGTCTACTGTTCTGTTTAGCATTGTAAAGACAGTTTCCCTGGTACAGGAAAACTGAAGGAAGGAGGACACAGGTTAGCGTGGAGCACAGGTAGTCTTGGTGGGTCTTACCTTTGCTGCCTTTGACTTTGCTTGTGAAAAGCCAAAAGGGAAGGTCATACTGTAAATGGTGATCACATGACTGTGGGATGCTGCAACTGTTGTAAATAGAAATTGGTTGCCAAGTGCTTGAATCATAATCATATTACTTAAGGGGGTGCTGCAACAGCCAGAACTTTGAGAACTGATCATTTGTTCAGTGTCCTTGCAACTTCAGGCAGTTGCTGAACAGGTGGTCAGTAAGTGAGGAGTGCCCACATCTAATATTAAGAAAAGGAATGAGATAGAAAGATAGTCATTTCAAAAGCTTGCCATATGTTATATCATGTGCTTAATATAAATTGAGATTAGCTCATCATTGCTTTTTTTGAGACCCTGGGCCACCAGAATGTTTTTTATGAAAGGGTAATAGTTCTCACATAATGGCTCCCATATGATGAGTAGCTTTGTTTCTTCTGTTTTTACTTTTGTCTTTTCTTTAAAGATCTCTGATACAGAGACAAAGGAGTCTGGTTGCATCCAGTTAGACCTTATGGGCTAATGATGCTTATAGTCAAAGTTAAGCAATATTCAAAGCAAACACATATTTTATCATCTTTGCATCACACTTCCACCAATATAATTCCTCCCACTCCAAAATTAACTGAGGAAATTGATGTTCAGTTATTCAATAGCAGCCTGAGAACCCTGGTCACTTCTGAACAATTGCAAAGCCCTGAAGCAGTAGCAATGGGAAAGACTTATAACTCTTCTCCTACTTAATGATTTCTCTTTGAAGTGTTTCCCCTACAGCCTTTCCTTCCTTCCTTCCTTCCTTCCTTCCTTCCTTCCTTCCTTCCTTCCTTCCTTCCTTCCTTCCTTCCTTCCCAAATTATATTCTGGACATAATCTTACTGTGTAAATCAATAAATCATACCAAATAGATAACTATCAATATATGAAACATTAAAGCTAGTTCTAAGCAACAACTAATGCTTATCTGTGTCCCCATTGGATGTGAGGCTGAGTATTGATCTAAAGATTAGTACTGACGATTGAAACAGGGCTCACAAACTTACCCACCATTGAACAATCCTCTGCTCTTACTAGACATGTAGCAATTCCATCTTGTTATGTGTTTGTGTTCCTAATCTTTCATATATAGGCAACTGCCATATTTGAGATTAGGCAGAGATATTTTGGAAAAAAAACTAGCAATGCTAATATTTGAAAGTGGTATTATCCTTTAAAAATTATTACAAGAAGCTGTTGGTTACAATTCTTAAAATCTGAAAACTTAAATTGGAGTTTCATGGTTGCCTTATAATTATTCTGTCTATAAATACACATTGAATTATAACCTGCTTATCTAACAAAGATGTTTTTTTTTTCCTTTTACTGAATTTTGGTGTGCTTTCCTGTGCTTTAATGTAGCTTCTTTCTAAACCTCCTAAATTCCTGTGAGCTCAAGTTTCCTAAATGGAGTGTTTATTTCTGGTGACAGTAGATTTATTGCCACTTCTGTAATTCATGAGCTGGTTTCGCGGGGCTGGGCCTAATTTGTGTATTTATCTGAAATTCCTTTTGAAAATGGAGGAAAGGAATAAACTTAGTTTTATCTGCATTGACTCTGATCAAACTCAGGTGTGTAAGTCAGCCACATGCCATTCTCTGTATAATTTGTGAAACATTACCACTCTGGTCTTTATCATAAAAGCCACTCTTAGCCTCCCAGCTAAGTAATCGGTTTTGTACAAATTCCCTCTTATGTTATTTTATTGAAGTCTGTTTAGGAGTCAGGAAGAAATGGAATGAAGCAGTTAAAACTCTTTAACCATAAGTGATGCTTCCTTACATCTTGTTAAGTCATAAACAGCAACACAATACAAAGCAACTTATTTCAGAATTCAATTTCTTTCATTATAACTCATTTTACAAACTATACCTGATCAAGAACAAAAAATCAATCCATGGGATGTGAATGAAAACTTACTTACTTTCACTGGAATTAATGGATATCTTGTCCAAAAATTTGATAGGAATGTAATGTATGTTCATAATCTAAAAATCGCATTCTAATTAGTATACTCTGCTAAGGTAATCCATTTTACTTAAATTCTTCGCTTTCTATTTGGTTTTTGTGTATTTTTCTCTAGGTTTCTATGCAGTTTTTATTCTATAGTGGCTCATTATTTAATAAAGTAACATATACCCAAATGAACATTTTGGATAACTGAGTTGCTTAAATCCAACAACTTTATCTTATCTGTTATACTGCTAGATACATCACTCCTGAAATCTGATTTATATATTAGTGCTGCAGTCTTTATTTATTTTGAGTCACCTGTAGATTCTTCTCTACTATTTTATAAATATGTCTTCTACTCTATCTTGCATACAATTACCTGCATACAATTCTGTACTATCAATGTAAATAACTACGGTAGTTGTAAGACTAATTTTTTTTTTTACTTTTCATTTATCATGAGGGATCCTTTGTATAGATTGTTTAGAGGAAGAGTGATGTGTGTCAGCCCAAACGTTGATTCTATCTAGTTATGTAATATTAGGAAAGCTAATCTCTCTGACCCTTCTCTTTTTTACCTGCAAAAATAATTTAATAAAATTTACCTATCATATAATATTGTTGCAAGATATGAAGCAGCCAGATGAAATAAAGCAGGATCATAGATTTGCTGTTAAATTGTTTGTTTAAAGCATATGGTATATAAATAATGGAGGAGGATTTAGAATCAAGAAACTTACTTTCCTTGATATGAGGAAGAAAAGTTCCTGTGAGTTAAGAAATTTAGAAATATTAGTTTGATGTGTATTGTATTTGTAAGAGGCTTTTTTTTCTAGAATGGGCTTATGCAGTTTCTCTATCCAGATCAGAAATTTTTCTTCTTGACTTATCATAGTAGGAACTGAATGACTCTCTAGGGTTTTGCTATTTTAAAACTATGTTATTTTCTGATGTATAGCTAAGTCAGTCATGGTGACTGCTAAACTGTAATAGTGGTTACTTTCCTCTTACTTCAGTTTAATCATTTCATGTCTAACGCTTTACATCTTGTTAAATGCTGTTTGCATTTTAACTTCTTGTCTTTTCCTGCAGTCCATTTAAAAAAGATTCTTAGCTTCCTGTCTCACTCACTGTATTCATCAATATACCATGTTTTAGAAGAATTCCTAAGATAGCAGATCACAGAAGCTCACTGAGAAATATGGAAATAAAAATCTAAAAATTGCCCTTCTTTTTTTCTCCAAACATATATGTATGTGTACATATTTGTGTTACGCATGTATGTGTGTATAAAATAAAATGCTAGAATTGAACAGATAGCCAAGAAACAAATAAATGGATCATCCAAGAAATCAATCCAGAATTCTTATTTGAGGCACAAATGACCAGGCTCAAATTATCCAATTTCTAACACATTATGCAAAGACCCAGCTCTCTGGAAAAGAGTTTTAATACTTAGAAAGGTAGAAGGAAAGAGGGCAAGAGAATGACAGTAGCAAGGTGGATGGACTCAGTTATGGTGGTGAGGAATAGACTCTTGGAAAAGCTGTAAGGTCTTGTTATGACAGATCATGCAGAAAATCTATCTGCTGTTTTTCATTTCAAATAACAGGAAGAAGTGGTGTAGGGTTTCCTGCCTAGGCAGGGGGTTGGACTAGAAGACTTCCAAGGTCTCTTCCAACTCTGTTATTGCATTCTATTCCATCTTAATTTTCTCCACTGCAAATACTCTGCTCATTGAGATTTAATAGCACATTCTTTTCCTTTGTTTGTCTTCTTTCTCCTAATAATGAAATTCCTGTAATATTAAGCATGTACACTTTTATATATACACTTCTCTAATGGGAAAAGGAAGCCACATCAGTACGAATTTTGAAGCTAGCTCTGGGGATTCCCAGAGAAAGCTTCAAAAGCTCTAGCTTGACCCCTAAGTCAACAGTTTCTTCTCAGACACGTATAATTAATCAACTTTGAAAACATCCCTGTGTTTATATTCATGTTCCAAGCATTTAATTTGTTTGTTTAATTGTATTTGACTTACTTGTTTTGTTATTTTTAACAGTTCCTACATGGGCTTTGTATATTGGTTTGTTCAGCGCTGTTCTGGGGCATGGGCAGTTTCAGACAAACCTTAAAAATGGTTAAAAATAGTCAGATATATAATTATTTTCCAGAGAAAAAACTACTTTGTGTTTTTGGTTCGTCTTTAATTCTCCTTGGGAGTTTAGGACATCATAATACCTAATCTTTCTTCTGGTTTCTAAAGCATTGGGGTGGATCAGTGCCTCCATGATGGAAACCCACCCTGGAATCTTCATATAATGTTGATGTTTAATCTCTTTCCACACTTTTAATAATGAGCTTCCAATTACATGTCTATTAAAGTGTGTGTATCTCTTATTTCCAGGGTTCCACATGAAGGCATGCCACCCCGCCTTTAAATCATGCCCTTCTAGGGTTAAGATTCTTTTATTTCTCAGATAGGCCCATTCTTTAATCCATGTTAGACTACTGTTTTATAGTATAATTTCCCAGGCAGGGAATCCAAATCCACCTCTGCATCTATTATCTTGTAGTGAACTTAATTTTATTCTCACTTTTTTTCCCTGACCAAATGAATTTCATGGTAATTTTGTTTAATTCATTAAAGAATTTTTTATCTAATTTAATTGGAATGGTTTGAAAGAGAAATAGTATTCTTGGCAAGATGTTCATTTTGATAATGGCAATTCTTCCTAACATTGATAATTGTAATCTCCCCCATTTTTCTAAATCCTTTTTTATTTCTAATACCAATTTTACATAATTATCTTCTTTTATTGTTGAATATCTTGCTGTGAGCCAAATTCCTAGATATATTTTTTTTTTAACAATTTGTATACCCAGTGCTTCTACTAATTTCTTTTGTTGTTTCTCTGCTAGATTTTTTGTTATCATTTTGGTTTTGTCCTTATTGATTGTTAAACCTGCTACTTCTCCGTATCTTTAATTAAATTTGGTCCTGATTTAATTGGTTCTTCTACAAAGAATTCAAAGTCGACCACAAATGCTTGGGCCTTGTATTCTTCTTGTTTAATTCTTTGTCCTTTTATTTCCAAATTCTGTCTAACTCTCCTCAACAAAATTTCTAGTGTCATGATAAAGAACAGAGGTGAAAGTAGACAACCCTGCCTGACTCCTTTTCCTATTTCAAATGAATTTTGTCGTTTCTCCATTAATTATTACCCGTGGTTTTTGGCTTGAATATATTGACTCTAACATTTTTTTGAATTTATTCCCAAATTTCATCTCCTTTACTTGTTGTCTCATAAATTGCCAATTTACTTTATCGAAGGCTTTTTGAGCATCCAGAAAAACTAGTACAGCCTGTTTTTCTGGATGTGCCTCATAATACTCCAGGATATCTAGTACTGTCCTTGTGTTGTTTTTTAGTTGTCTTGTTGGAAGAAAACCATTTTAATCTGTGTGTATATATTTACTTAATATTTTTTTTCAATCTCTCTGCCATTATATTCATAAATATTTTCTAATTGGTGTTCAATAAAGAAATTGGTATGTAATTTTTTATGTGGGTGGTATCTGCCCTTTCCTTTGGTATTAATGTAATATATGCTTCTTTCCACGGCATTAGTAGCTTTGCCTCTGTAAGTACTTCATTATAAATTTCTAAAAGGATTGGATCTAGTATTTCACATAAAATTTTATATAATTCTGCGGGTAATCCATGTGTTCTGGGGGGTTTGTTGTTTTGTTTACTAATTGCCTCTTTTAGTTCCTTCTTAGTGATTTCTTCATTTAATCTTTCCCTTTCAACTCAGAGAACAAGGGGTGAAAATAGAGTGTTGGCCATATTTACAACTCAAGATGAGATATAAAAAAGATATAGAAGAATTTGGAATTGAGGTAAAACCAAACCAATTAGATAAAATATTAGAGGGGACAGATAAAAAATTAATTTCTAAAATGTACAATTATCTATTAGAATTTGAAATGGCGGAAGAAATAGTTAAAGGCCCAATGATTGTATGGGCAAGGAATGTAGGGCACAACATTAAAAGTCTGGAAACAAAATTATAAAATAACAAAACCAGTTGTTTATAAAGAAAAACAATACAAAATGTGTTATCGGGTGGTATCTGGCACCTTCAAGGTTAGCGAATGTGTACCCAAACTTAAATCTGACTTGTTGGAAATGTAAGCAAACGAGGGGTACCTTCTTTCATGCTTGGTGGCTTTGCCTAAAAAGTAAAAGGTACTGGAAAAAAATAGAATTTGGATAAAAGAAATCACAAATATACAACTAGAATATAAGGCCAAAATATTTTGGTTGGAAATGTTAAAAGGGGACTATGCAAAAAAATGAAATACTTAATTCTCCATATAATCACAGCAGCAAGAATTGTGTTGACACAATGCTGGAAGGGTGACCAAATGCCAACAAATAATTTGATAATTCAGAAAGTTCTTGACTGCACTGAAATGGACCTACCTACACAAAAACTTAGGGATAAGGTAGACTCAAAATATACTACAGCTTGGTAAAAATGGTATAATTGGATGGAGAAAAACCAGGAAATTAAAAGATAAGGATTCAAAAAAATGAAGTGATTAAATTAAGAGCATAAACCGAAAATAGAAAATGAATATTAGTAAAATTGTTTTCAAAAAAATGATCACATGGTCTTAGCTGATAAGAAATATATATGTTTTATGTCAATATTTGTATTTGTATGTTGGTTTTGTTTGCAACGAAAAGTTGTATTTTATACACTGTATATATTTTTCTTTTAAATCTTTAATAAAGTTTATTTAAATTTTTTTTTTAAAAAAAACATACTTTGTGATGCATTTACCTAGAAGTGAGATTTGCAGGTTTAATAGATAGGCTAAAATTAAAGTTTTACCATTAGATAGAGCTTGGTAACATACAGCATAAACTTTTTGTACATCTTGAATAATTTTATCTGATTTATATAACATGAATCATATTCTAAATTTATTGATTTATAATTTATATAGCTGCCCATCTCACTAAAAGCGATTCTGTGTGGCAGGCAGCAAAGAAACCCAAACTCTACAGAAGGTATTCTAGAGCCTCTTGTGTAAAAGAAAGATTCCCATTTTGATCACAGTAAGGGGGTTGAAGAGATAGACTTCATTTCCCAATAAGAGTCTTATAATTATTTAAGGAAAAACAATTTAACATAGCTAGCTGTTGCAAGTATTAAACAAATCTCTTGTTGGGCCTAGGGATATAATCCAATCAGTGTTGAATACTTTCATGTCCTGTTGATTTCAGTCAGGGAATTAAGCATGGGCTTTAATTGCTCCCATAAAAGTCAAGAGGAATTAACATGATTTAATGTTGTTGGACACTATTGTTTCTGGTTTGATTGCTTTTAGTAGTTATAAATAAACTTTATGGCTTGAGACATATAAGACTGTTTTCAAAATATTCACACTAAAATCATGTCATATCTGACAGAAACAAAGTCTTGGTAGATTTATTACTGCCTTCAAAAACTTATCAAAGCAAAATGACTTTTGTATAAAGTACTTAAACCTTGCTTTCATTTGTTTTAATTGAATGTGGAAGTAAAATATCTGGAGATAATATGTTCATTTTTATCTGTCACACAAAGAACAAGCTTAGATGTGATGAAATGGATCCAATTACTTATGCTGACTGTTAGATAAACAGAAGAAAACCTCTGATGACATTAGTTGAAGTTTTGTTCCCAAAGTTAATTTCAGAAAACTCTTTCTTTGTAGTCAGACCTTTAATCCTCGATAGAGGTTATAATAATACTTAAATCAGCTCTATGAGTCTGAGAAATAGCAGTCCATATATGAGGCACTGAATTTTCACTTCACTATTTATTTTAAATGTTATTTTATTTACAGTGCAATCATAAACATGTCTGTTAGCAAGTATGACCTACTGAATTCAGGGGGGATTATTTTTTGGCAGCTCATAATTCTGTTCATTTGGTTATAATTTAAGACTTTATTTTTTTTTAGCAATAGCACTTAACATTTAGACTTCTATATTGTTCTACAGTACTTTATAGCACTCTCTTGTGTGGTTTACAATTTCAGCATATTGCCCCCAACAATTTGAGTCCTCATTTTACCAACCTCGGAAAGATAGAAGACTGAGCCAACCTTGAGCTGATTAGCATTATTTTTAAAAAATGATTCATTTTAACTTTTTAATTACATTTTATTTTGTTACTGTACTTCATATATTATAAGAAAATATTGTATTTTCCGTAAAACTGAGAGACTTTGTCAATATCTACATTAAATTTGTAATTGTCAATAATAAGTAATTCAGAACTCTTTTTTGTTTATCTATTCTAAGCATGACTGAATTTGGATATTATACAATTAATAGCCATAAAAGTAATTGTATTTTTTTAAAAAAAGTCACATAAAAAGTTTCTCATTTTCTTACAGATTATATTTTATTTGTTTATTTATATCCCACCTTTATTATTTTTACAAATTACTCAGTATGTAAAAACCCATAACGCTACCTCCCCTCATTTTCCTCATAATGATAATCCTGTGAGATGAGGGGAAGTGGACTGAGAGTGAGTGACTGACCCAGAGTCACCACAGTCCTTGTGCTTCTAGCCTGGTGCCTTAACCAGTTTTATATACTTTAGAGAATAGATATCTAATTAAAATTAATTCAAATTCACAATTATTATAATTACTATTATTTTCATGTGTTTATCTCAATTTAATCTCATAATTTAATCTGCAAGATGTATTAGGTTGAAAGAATTTAGACATAAATTAAATACAAGAATTTAAACATCAGGTTGTTTTTTTTTACTTTTTACCTCTAATATTTCATTGATGTACCACATAGGCTGAATAGAAAATAAGAAATCCACCTTCAAGTACATAGTTGGTTTCTGGGCATTTGCAGGTAATCCTTAATTTATGACCACTGTTCAAAAGTCTGCTGGTGCTGAACTAGGGAGACTTATAACCAGTTCGTGAAATTGTGGCCATTGCAGTGTCCTCATAGTCACATGATCACAATCCAGTGCTCATGGGATTGCCATTTGGAACCTTGCCAACTTCCCGCAAGCAAAGTCAAAGGGGAAAAGGTTGCAAGACACTTCTGTAAGTCACTTCCACCACTTTTTCTCCCAAGAAATTCCATAACAGCGATTGCATACTTTGTAGTGCTCCCTCTCCAACCCATCCTGCCTACTTGCACTCTAGTGTGTGCCCACCACAATCACACACTGCCTGCATTCCCTAGCACCTACTGGTGGCATTTGTTGGCTCACCTGCTCCTAGCACCTGCCTGCAGCACTCTATCACACTCTATAGTGCTTGGCCCTAGCGCTCCCCATTTCCCCAGCACCTACAAATCCTTGACACTCCTTGCCTGAGACTCCCACCTCTTCCCTGCTTAATGACCTGCACAGTCCTAGAATTACGACAGCAACTGGGACTTACCATCACCAAGTGATGTAGTTACTTGATATGCTTTATGATTGAATAGCTTAGTAATGGCAATCTGGGAACCAATTGCCACCTGTACAAATATCAAGAGTTGCTTTCATACCTAGCTATATAATGTGTTGTTGCTCTTCTATCTGTTGCTTTTCCAGTTCCCTACCTTTCTTCTGATTTGAAGCTGGTCATAATTTATTAATTGAACCATAATTAAAGCTATACTATTGTCATAGAATGTAGGTATCATATATGGGAAATATTCCTTGCAATCATAACTAGATTAGGCTAAGACAAAGTAGCTAGCTTAAAGTCACTCTGAAGCTACATACCTTAATGAAAACTTTGCAGTCTGTCTGGAACCTAATCAATAATATATCCTAGCAATTGCCTAATGTACAATGTGAGAAAAAAGATCTGAACAAAAAGTTCCTCAGATATAAGTTGCCTTGTAGTTCAGCAACAGAAGTTGAATGACTAGAGTATTATTATGTTGTCTTAAAAACCAGTGATGCAATGTTATTTTTTTATTCATTCTACTAGGTTAAAGTGGGACATGAAATTACAACTGGAACAGGACCCAAGAAGAAAATAGCAAAACGGAATGCATCTGAAGCTATGTTATTACAGCTTGGCTATAAAGCCTCTTCCTCTACTTCAAGAACAGCCAGAAACGGTAAGGTTTTGTTCAGCTATAAGAAGAAAAATGCCATTGCCTCATGCTTCTTCAATATTTGTTTTCTAAATATGCTTAGTTCAGTTGCTAGTATAGTTATTTGCAATCATCTCAGCCGACTTCTGACAAGCAAAGTAAATTGAGGAAGTTGGATTTGCTTAATGACCTTATAATTTCCTTAAATACCACAGTAAAATAGTTGTAAAATCAATCCAGTCATGTGATGATTAATTTAACAACTGCATTGCTTAGCAATCAAAATTTTGGCCCCGATCGTGGTTATAAGTTGAAGAGTACCTGGATGGTTATTGCCTTCTGTTCGTGTATGGCCTTCTCCTAACCATCTGGTTGATTACTGGGGGAAATGGGACAGTAGAAGCACATACCACTCAACTGTTCTCATTGAACAATCTGGTGTCCTTATTTTCAAAGCATCGCATCTCCTATGTGTACATAAATAATATCTAATAGTAATTGTATTCTTTTGTATCATGCACATTTTATGTTGTTCTTGTGTATATTTATTAGCTAAGGGATGGAATGGTCAAAATGTTGGCTATTTGGAACCACAAAAAATAGTGAAATATTTGTATTCATCCATTTTTACATCATAATAAGATGCAATAATGCATCTTAAAATGAATCATTTTAATATTTGAATCAAAATTATCATTTCAACAAAATTATGGATGATAACTTGTTCAGAATCAATTGCAAATGGTCATCATGTGACCCCTGTATCTGTTGCTGAAGGCCCACATTTGAACATGTGACTATAGGAACACTGCAAGAATTGTATGTGCAAGGATTGGTCATAATTCACTTTTTCAGTGCCATTTGTAACTCTGAATGGTCACTAAATGAATGGTAGTAAGTCAATATCTACTGTACTATAGGAAAGGTACTATAAAATTCAGTAACTAACTGGCTAGCTTGCAAAATACAAGTGACCCTTGCCACCATTGGTTTGTGCCACTAATGTTTTGGGAGAAATAGAGTTGAAAGAACTTTAGAAAATTTATTCAAGTTACCCTTCAGAAGTTATAAGTTTCATAACCTTCTTGTTTACTAACCTAAGGACTATATCTTTTTTCATGCTCTTTATCCTTGTCAATCAGCAGCACTGTAGGCAAAACATTCAAAGATTATCATCCAATAATTCATCACAGATAATTCTGCTTGTTCTACAAATTTCATTGTTTTTCAAAATAAAGTTATGGTCATTAAAGAAATATTAAAGGCATGTAGCTTTACTGTAGTTCAGTAAGGCTCTGCAGACGTTTCTGTGACATTTGAGCATGGTTTATGTATGTAAAATATTTTAACATCTCTGAAAATGTCATCATAACCTGATAAGAAGCAGCACTATAACCATTTGTTTATGTTTTTTCCCATGCTAGATTATGAAAGGGTAGACTATGGGTTTCAAAAATAAGATTGGTTGGAATGAACTAAGCCAAGACTAAGGCATAGTGGGCAGTTTTCACAAATAAGAGTTCTGCTTTGAAGCAGGTCAGGCTGTCCTTGTAGAGTCCTACTGTTCTAGTATCTGTTTTGTCTCATTTCAGTTTTTGAAGAGTAGCCAATTTTTTATCCAAAGCCCAAAATCTAGCTTTTGGTCTGATAATTTACTCAGCTCTACAATGGAAACCATCCAGATATTTTCATGTCAATATTTAATTGAAATATTTTATCAATATTTATTGATCTGAATGTAAAGGAAGCAAAAGTATGTACATTCTCACTCTCCATCTTGCAAAATCTGTTGGGACAAATATTTAAATATTAAGAATTATATATACAAAAACATATTCTATGGATATATCATAGTTGGTATTAGATTCCTGGAAGACTTTATCTTTAGAAAAATATCTATCTTCAGGGCAATGTTTGCATGACCCAATCGTGCCTCATTGCTTATGGCTGTAGCAGCATATGAGGTTTTGCACTAAAACAATATTTTCAGGCAGGCAGCAATGGGTATAGAAGAAAGTACAAATGGAAGAACTGATTACTGCAATCTACACAAAAGCCCACAACTCTCTTACTCTGGCCGACTGTCCCTTTTTTTATCTTCAGGCCATCACTTACCCTACCCTTCCTCTGTTCATCATGAGCTTCTCCATGATTTTTTCCCCTTGTCCTTTCCCCAATTTGGCCACACAAATCAGAAGGCAAGCTGCCAGAGGAAGGGCATTTCCTCCCCCACCATTCAACTTTCAGGCTAATCTCCACAAAATGTCCTATAAACCAGATGTATTCTTCTGGCAAGGAAAGCAGAATTTTTATTACAGAAGAAAAGCAACAGCAAATGTGGCAGATGTAACATATCACAAGCCCCACAAGGAGCATAAAGTAATCCAATAGAAGCAGAAAGGGAGGAAGCAAATCATACGCAAGTACCTTAGGCTATATCCCTAGCACCAGGATTTCTAAAATAGGAGGGTCATCATTATGGCCACATCATCTATGCCGGATGCAAGCAGTTCTCCAAACAGTATTATTTGGAGCTTTGTTGTTTACATTTTGAAGTATATTGCAGAGTTTGTGAGTATTTTCACAGCTTAGGTGTGAAGAGACTGCCAAGGGTTTTTTGGAATTATTGATTGTAAGTAAATCCCTGCAGAAGGAGTACTGTATTTGCAAGCTGTGTGATGTAGCATGGCTACTTGACCTGGCAGCCAATAAGCATTAGGGATATGTGCTCAGTCGCTGTCAAGAGTGAATTTTAAAATAAATATCCTGGCTTTTCTGGCCAGTCTTCTGAATCCTTTTTCTTGAAGGACAGGGTATCTAAGTTGGGCAACTGGAGCGAAACTTTAACTAAAAACAAATCCAGGACTATTTTAATCAAATGGTCTACAACCAACTGGATTGAAGAATTCCCACAAAACATTAACCCTAATTAAGCCTGTCATGGGAACACAGCAAGAATAAACCGTTTGTGATTACTTATGCAAGAGGTGATTATCTAGAGGAACTACTTTTATCTATAAAACAAGACAAATTGTATTCCATGCACAGATTTCTCAGTTAACATTCTGGCATAGGGAAGAATAGTATTTTAAGTAGAAAATTTGTGAGCAGTAGGGAAGCTGTTCCCCTCTGCTAATTCTCTTTAAAAGCGATTGGTTTGGGTTCCCCTTAGTTGACCTTATTTATGGTTGCAGAACTGTGGAGAGAGATTGTGGAGAAGAATTCTTGGGTGGAGAGAAAGATCCACGTAGATTTTGAGATTCCCACAAGACTTCCTTGCCTTTTGGTGGGCGAGTTACTGAGTATGAAGAATAGTGTGAAAGATATTGTGACAAAATTACAGATGTTAAGGAACTGTTAGGATAAAATGCAAAAGTTGGAAATGTGAAGGAGTTAGCTTTAGAATTAAAGGAAATTATGAAAGTGGAGTGAAATAGAAAGAAGGGAAGACACAGAAGATGGAATGTCAGAAGTTGCTGAAAATGGAAAAATGTGTCATCTAGAAAAGGTTCAGGGCTGGTGGAATGTGAAGTAAGTTATTTATACGATAGAATTGATCGGGCAGAGCACAGCCTGAGAAGCAAAGTTCCCAGCTAAGGAATGCGTAGTACCCAGTGTTAGATGAAGAGCAGCATCAGCTGGGCAATATGGAACGGTGAGAGAAAGTTAAGACTAATGCCAATGTCAGAACACTATTGAAGCCATACTCTTATCAAATATCAGAGTTAGAGAGAGAAAAGTTCACTTTCTTTGAGAATGGAGGGCTTGAGATTTGTTTTTATAGAGAAATCATTCAGAAACAGGACAATTTCAATAATGGGTGTGCTTGGCGCTCTGATTAGAGCAGTCAAAACCATTCACTTGTTTTATGGGGATAATTTTATGGAGCTTATTTCACTTTTATTATTACATCTTCCCAGATCGGTTAGAGATCTTTCTCAAGGTGAACAACCCCAAACAGCCAAATTTGGGGTTGTTACTTGTGGAAAATGTGAGAGTATTCTGATGTAACCTCTGGCTCTGTTATAAATGGAATATTTTTATTTTAAATCTGTGCCATTAATATAGAAATATATAATGTAATAAAGATCAGTTGTGTTATATTTAAAGCTTCCCTGATTAAAGTTATGAATAATATTACATGCCTAGAACTATTCCTGGATAGGAATAAAATTATAAATAATTTGAGAGAAACCAGTTGGTAGTAGAAACATATTATTGGTTTTTCCCCAATATTTTTTAAAAAATTACAAATATCAAAAAATCAAGAGTAAATATTTTTAATTCCAAATAATATATTTTCAGTCAGACAACCAAGTATATCAAGTAAATTATCTTTTGAACTTTAAAATAATGATTGAACATAATTCACCAAGCTTGTTGGGATGTATATTTTTTCTATATGCACTGGGAATAAATTCTGGGCACATCTAAAATATTCATGTGAAAATCAAAACCATGGAAATCCTTTTATTTCAAAACACTTGTTTTTCTTCGTAACTCATTTATTACTCTGGACTTATGCATGAAACCAGGAACTTTGTTCCTTAGGAGTCCATCTGCTCCTGCTGTTTGTTCACCATCTGAAATCATAATCATCTGTTTGTGACACACTAATCATTTTCACAGTAACTAATTGTGATGTCACAAACAGATGATTATGATTTCAGGTGGTGAACAACCAGCAGGATCTAATGAACTTCGAAGGAACAAAGAAGAAAAAGCATGGGGAAAACAGATATTCATGTCATAGTTGTGGGTTTTTTTAAACAAATTGAAGTTTGCATGAATATAGTTATTTCTGATCTTTGGACAGCACCAGGTAGGAAAACATGTCAAAACATTTTTAATCCCTAGTTGACTAAATCTCCCAGAAACACATTGTCATTTACTTCATTGTTTTATATAAACAAAGTACACCAAGACAGATACTATGAAATACAGCATACTTGCAAGTATTTTATGTGAAATGAGACCCTCATTTTATAGACCTTGTGTTGAATAATTTTGTGAATTCTTTCTTGCATATCTCCACATGTTTCTTTTGATCGAGGGAAAGGGAATGTTAGTTGAGCCTTACTATGGCTAATATAACACTTGTGAATTTTCCATGAATAATAAGTGCACTGTAAAATTGAATAAAATGCCTTCCTTATATTTTGTATCTGCTAAAATATGATCTGGTACTTAGGAGAGACATTGTTTTACGAATTGATATACTGTACGTTTTGTACAATGTTCTAATTTTTCTCAAGGAATTGTTTTACTGTGAAGTTGCTGGACAACTTTTGAGAACAGAAAAAGAATATTGATCTCTGTTTCTTCAACTTTGTTACACAGAAATTGTTGAGTTTGAATATGTTGTTGAAAATTATGTACACTTGACATTTTTGTGCATGTTTATGGACGTCTCTTTATTCTTTGCATTTACAAAAGAATTCAGCAAAAATTATCCAAATTTTGAACAAAGCTACAATGTTTCAGTCAAAGGATTTACCACTTTTTACCAGAATAAATCTTTACCAACTATTGATGGGTGAATACCTCATATTTTAAAATTTTCTCAGTAGCATTTTCTAGAAAGTGCAATAATTGGAATTAATTTAATTTTTTCATTTATATTTTTATTTATAGTCATATTAAGCTATTTGTTCACTTATCATTGGCTTTGTGTCAGCAACATCCATCAACAAGGTTAAGAAACTGGCCATCTGTCATATGAGAGATAAGATTGCCCTTTGATAGCATTAAGAAAAACATTGATTTTCTACTCCTGGTCCAAGGCTAATTGTGAACAGATGCAAAATAATTTGGAGAATCTGAAGGTTGTCAATTTATATTTTCATTAAAGTTTGCTATCATATCTTTATGTTACCATAAAGACATGTGCATAAACATTCCATGGGTTTTTTTGTTCCCTTCCTTGAGCTGAAGAGATTTTTCTTTCTGGGATTAAAAATGGGAATATTGTTATGAATATTGCTTAGTATTGCTTAATACCTATTATGCTTAGTATCTATTTTTACACTGAATCCTCCATTTTATGACGAGGTTTTTGTGGCCCATAGTACGTTTTCAAGTGATAATGCAAATATATTATCAGTGAAAGCATTTTATGATACTTAGCTGTAATTTATCATTGCTGTAATTCGCACTTCTGAGTTTCCATCTTTGTTTCTGATTCCATTAGCTGTGCCTCTTTATTCTCCTTTTAGGTCATAAAATTTAATAATATATAAGATAGTGTTCCAAGATGTATTTTGGTTACAATTTCAGTTAGCAGATTTAGTGAGTGTCAGGGTTTCAGAGAATTTAGTTGGGATTTCTTTATTCTTTATCAATTAGAACCTAGAGAATTAGGTACCCATCTTACTCTCAGAGTGATTCCTGGCGGTGTACAGGTATCTCTCTCTCTCTCTCTCTCTCTCTGTGTGTGTGTGTGTGTGTGTGTGTGTGTGTGTGTATACCTATACACCGCCACAAATCACTTTGAGAGTAAGATGGTGTATGTATGTATGTATGTATGTATGTGTATATATATATATATATGTTTTCTTAACGGCTGTGAAAGTCTGACTCACAGATGAACACAATACAGAAGCCTGATGATGGCAGATGAGATTCTGCCGAAACGTTGCTACAACTTTAAAAGCACAACTATAATGACGTGGGAAAATACCCGAACAAAGCTGAATACCATATATATGTATGTATGTATGTATGTATGTATGTATGTGTGTATATATGTATATGTATATATATATATATATATGGATCTTTGGTTGTTCGGGTTTTCTCCCGCGTAAGATTCGAAGTATCTAGGCAACGTTTCGATGAAGTCTCATTCATCATCTTCAGGCTTCTGGCTCCGGCTCTGTGCTTTTCAGAGTAATGTGAGATTGCAGCTGCTTCCTCCTTTTAACTGCCAGTGGGGGTGGGACTTGATTGGGTGGGGGCTTGGCTGTGTTCTGATTGGGTGGGGGTGTGTTCTCATTGGTAGGGGGTTTGGTTGTGTTCTGATTGGTTGGGGGGTTAGCCGTGTTCTGATTGGTTGGAGGCGTGTTCTGTTCAGGTGGGGGCTTGGCTGTGCTCCGGTTAGTCTTAGTTGCTGGGGGATTTGAGCTGGTGAGTTGTGATCTTGCTGTTTGGCTTCTAGTTCGTGGTCCTGTTGCATCTTCATAGTGGGAAGTATGTAATCTTACGCGGGAGAAAACCCGAACAACCAAAGATCCACATATAAATACCCGCGAGAACCTCAGAAAACAAATATATATATATATATATATATATATATATATATATATATATATGTTGTCTTAAGTTTTCGTGGGTACTTACATGTATGGTATTCAGCTTTGTTCGGGTATTTTCCCACGTCATTATAGTTGTGCTTTTAAAGTTGTAGCAACGTTTTGACAGAATCTCATCTGCCATCATCAGGCTTCTGAGCCTTTTTGAAAAAACGGCTGCCAAGCCATGATTAAAAAGAACCCAACACACAAGCCTGAGGATGGCAGATGAGATTCTGCCGAAACGTCACTATAATAAAAACACAAATATTAAGACGTGGGAAAATACCCGAAGAAACCTAAATACCATACATATAAATACCCACGAAAACATATGTGTGTGTGTGTGTGTGTGTGTGTGTGTGTGTGTGTGTGTGTGTATTGTTCCAGTTAAGCAGATAGGTGTGCATATTGTTTATTCATTGAAATTCTTTTAAGAGAGGTGCATGCCAAAATACACATTGGGCTGTAATAACTGTTTTTCTACAGAGCATTTCTCTCAATGGAATGCATATACATCTTGCTGTACAAATCAGCAGAACTAGTCATGTATACATTCCTTTTCAAGGTGTAATATAATTGGACTAGATTTTTAAATTAAATTAATTCCAGAGATAAATGGATAATATTTACAGTAACATCAGGGTGCTTTGCAAGGGATTTCATAATTATTTTATAGTTGCTCACATTCTTTATAAAATGGAGCAAACACACATAGTAACAAGAAAGTGGAAACAAATTCACTTATTTTTATTAAATAGCATTGATAATTTAAAATGGAAAGAGATAGGTTAATGTAATAGAAAAGCAGAACTGAAATTAATGTGTTACACTATTGTACTTTTCTCATTCATTAAACAGATATAAAACGAGAATTCAAAAATCAGTATTTAAAATGTCAATGAAGTAAAAAAAACTTTATTTACTATAGGGATTGAGATAAATATATTTCAAATGTTATTTCTAAATAATATGGACAGCAGAAACCTCAAAAGAGTATTGGGTGACATAATTTGTTTTTGTGTATACTGTATAGGTTCCAAAAACCTCAAAATAGAAGGTGTTACGTACGTGGAAAGTCCTTGTCATTATTGCTAATTGAATGATCATATTACAATAATGTGGGTGCAATTTAGAAACATATGGGATATTATGACAGAGAGCTTTTTATTCATCCTGTGATGCATATTAGTTGTTTTAACTTTTAAAGAGATTAGTAATCTGGAACAATTCCCAACTATTGTTCCAGACAGCAGTTAGATATTTGGGTGGATCATGTAAAAACACTGAAAAGGCTGAGAGAGCATGTGAAATGTTTGTTTGAAGTGATATTACATCAGTGAGCAAGACATCTGTACTTTTTGATGTGGTTTTAGAACATTTATAGTATTGTACAGGAATTTTAAATGGGCGCTCTTTCACCATATTAATTCTATTATTTCTGTATTTTTCAATGCTGTTATTAAAGATGTGGCATCCTTATATATCTGGAGTGCTTTTATGTTAACTTGAGTTTGCGCTGGTGCAATTCAAAGGAAATATGAGCACTTCCAGTTTCCCTGAGCTGGTGTTGCCTTTTGTTTCTGTAGATATATCAAGAAAATCTTGCTTTGCCACTGTAGTTCACTACTTGTTATAGAACAAAAAGATGAGTATTTTCCTGGTTATAATAGGTGGGAGGCAGGTAAGACACAGTGAAATTAATAAATTCAATAAGTTATGCATTATGGACAATGCTTGCAGCTGCCAGCTGAGTTTTCCATGGATACCCAGCTTGGATTTCACCCCAAAATACAAGAAGAATTGTGCTGGATTAGGCCAAAGACCCATCAGTCTTATATTCTGTTCACATTGTGATCTACGTGTACTTATGAAAAGCATATTGAGTGCAATTGTGTTCCTCAGCAACTATATTGACACACATATTAAATACTTATATAATATCTATCACGTTGTTAGCTACTGTATATTAGTGGCAGCATCCATACATTTATATAACACTTTTGAAAACAATATAGGTTGATATCCATTAATCTCATACTTGTATTTCGATGTTTTCATATTTCTCAGTCTGAATTTTTATTTCTTATAATGTGATTTGACACCACATTTTTTTAGTCATATTGTGAAAAATAAATTGTTGGCCCAAGTACTTGGCTCAAGCCCTTAAAGTAGAGGTTTTTTTTTCTTAAGTCTAGATCTACAATTGTAGAGACTCCATATTATCAACAACCAATATATGTGTTAAAATATTATTTATGTAATAAAAAGGAGGCTAGACAATTGCTACATTGAACGGTACTATAAAATAATCTTATAGATGGCAATAATTCTCTAAGGCTTGAAGCAGAAATGTTTCTTACTAGCTAAATACTGCGGATTGGACCTTGGATTGTACATGTGCAAAGTTGAAGTTCACTGAAGTAAACCTTATGGGCCCTCCACTTCAGCAAGAGGGCCCAGACAAGATGGTGAACTTAGGAATCATAGACCCAGATCTGACATTCTGTCTATTGAATCATATTAAAAATAAATTTAATTATATTTTGTAAAAAGCAGATATACTTATGGGATGATTATAGCTGATAGACAATGATGACTATTAGGAAGAAAACACAAATTCCCTGATTACATATTTTGGTTTGGAGTGTTTTACCTAAACAAACAGAGAGGGATTACTGTATATACTACCTTAAGTAACTGAGGGAAAGACATTGTTTAAAATTATAAATAATTAAATACATATTAAAATCACATGAAAATTTTGAATGATCTTTGTTCTTAATTTTGACATCTAAGGGAACCATTCATTTGCCTCTTGATGTTTATCAATGGAAACCAGCTGCAACAAAAGATCCCCCAGTGCCTCCATAAACTATCTGATATCCAAGGAAATGAGCCAGACATCTATTTGTTTTTTCAGTATATCTCTGCCACTAAGAATACAGTTACAATTGCAAGGGAACTCTCATAAATGGAACATCCTCAAGTGATAACGCTAAAGGTCTAAAAGGAGTGTCGTTCAAATCCCATTGTTGCATAGAATAGCGTTTAAAATAACTGAAATACATGGCAGGTATAGTAGGTTGGAATAAATTACCCTTTACAACCAATACTCAGATATTTTCGTATTATAATTGTGATCTAAATAAAAACAAATCTTGCACAGCATTTGTAAACCTAGCCAATATTCTAAGACTATCCAAAGCACCTGAGCAGTGGTGGGATTCAAAAGTTCCCACCACCGGTTCTGTCAACGTGGCTTGGTGGGCATGGCTGCAGGGGTGGGATCGCGCAACTCACACAATCTGTGCAATTGTGTGATCTCACACACCAAATGTGCACTTTGCGTATGCATAAAAACTAATCTACTGTGCCTCTCAGCTGTTTAGCACAGCAATCCACTCTGCCGCCCCAAACAGCTGAGAGGTTTAAAAGGACCTAGGAGCAGGGGTGGGTGTTTGGGCCCAACTGCAGAGCGTTGGAAAGACTCAGAGCGAACCGGTTCTCTGCCAGCTGATCTTTGGTGCTACCGGTACGCCAGAACTGGGCCGAACCGGTAGAACACCACCACTACACCTGAGGGCAGGACAAAAAGCAATAGGTGGAAACTAATCAAGGAGAGAAGCAACCTAGAACTAAGGAGAAATTTCCTGACAGTTAGAACAATTAATCAGTGGAACAACTTGCCTCCAGAAGTTGTGAATGCTCCAGCATTGGAAATTTTTAAGAAGAGATTGGATAACCATTTGTCTGAAATGAAGGATTTGTCTGAAATGAAGGGTTTCCTACCTAAGCAGGGGATTGGACTAGAAGACCTACAATGTCCCTTCCAATTCTGTTATTTTATTCTTAAATAGAAGGTCCTGTAAGAGGACTGGCAGAGACAGCAGAAGGGCTAAAAAGAGGGACCAGTTTAGAGTCTATTTAGAGTTTATACCCACAAAAAGCTAAGTCCAAACCCCCTTGATTGCTAGTGATCCTTATATAGCTCTAACTGGTGTTGACTGTTAATTGAGAAGAGTCCTGTGCATAGGCTTTTAGCAATAATCAGTTAAACTGAACCTTCACATGGACTTGGTTTTTCATGCCCATTAAAATTATCCACTTCCAACATGCTTTGATCTTGATTGATAGTGAGTGACTTTATATTAGTTGTTATATTATGTGATATTGATTTTTTTTGTCTTTCATTGTCTTAATGTGATTTGTTGTACATTGCCCAGAGTCTCAAGGTTTGGGCACAAAATAAAATATCCCATATGCTAAATGAGCCATAGATATTGACCTCATAGAATGCTATTGAATAAAATTGAGAATACATAAACTAGAATCTTTGTCTTAGTTGTGTACATGCTACATTCCTTTTAATGGTAAAGATAATACCAGTCATTGTTGGCAGATTTTGGCCAGTAGGACTCAAGCACAACAAAAACAACAGCCCAGTTTACCCCAAGTGTGATGATACTATTCTGTGCAAGCTAAATACCTACACCCTACTTTGCAAGCGACATATTGCAGCCTACATTCTGTCTGCTAGGGAAGTATATGCAGTGTGCTGACACACATTAAGGATATGTTTTATTCTTATTGTGCCAAACCCCTGTTCAAGATAATATTTTTCCAAGTTATTTCCATACTACCCTAGCTGTGGGATACAATTACTAGACAACAATCATGTGCGCCTTTCCTATTTTCCCACCTTCATTATTTATTTGAGCTTGAAAAACAGAAGCTTTGTTTTCTTTTTGCCAAGATTGTAGCTGATCACGCTTGCTTCATTCTTACTGAACTTCAGTAGATATTATCTGTAATTCTCACTTATACCTTTAGAGTTTCAAGGAGCTTGTGATTTTGGCTTCCTACCCATATTCTTTTGTAGAGTTCAGCTTAATATCTTGGCTGCCTGGATTTTTGGAATGAGCAAGAAGCTCTGTGCTGGATCACTGAGCACCAAGGAGAAAGTTGAACAGAATCTCTGTGGGAAATGGCTTAGTGAGTTGTCAAATGCTTGTCGCTGGTCTCTTCACTTTCTCACCACAGAAAGCACTTTCTGTTCATGATTTTAAAAGCCTTTTCCTTTATAAGTTATTGTATTCCAGCTGGTTTCCAATTAAAAAATAAAACTACATCTGCTTCACTATATTTTTCAAAAATAAAATAAAAAGAAATTTCTATTTTTGCAAGCAATAATCATTAACTTGTCCATGTTTTAAATCATAAGCCTATCTTTGTTTTCTACTGACAATCCTTGCATGTACAGTTCAATGCACTGTTATACACTTTTAAGTTATTCAAAATGTAAACATTCAAAAACTACCTTCAGGGGGCATTATTCACATAATAAAGGGGAAAAATCATATGAATTCATAATTAATCTCTAGCTAGAAAATGCACCATTTTTTTCAAGATGGTTATTTGATGTGAATTTTTCTTAATTCATATTACTTATAAAACAACACGTGTTCCTCAAGCAATAATTATTATGGGAAATATTTTCTGATTATATTTATTTTTGCTAGATAAATATATCAACATATTAATTTCCTCTTTTAGCAATTCTTATATACTTATATGCATATACTTATATACTTATGCATTGGCAGTATACTTTGATTAATTTCAAATTAGTAGAATCAAGTATTTAACAACATTTTGCAATACTGAATAAACCATGTAATAATTCAGATTGCCTTGAATACTTAAACTATTTCTTTAGAGATTACCTTTAAAATCATGTTGTTGTTGTTGTTGTTGTTAGTTGCAAAGTCATGTCCGACTGATCGCAACCCCATGGACCACATTCCTCTAGGCCTTCCTGTCATCTACCATGTTCTGGAGTCCATTCAAGCTCATACCTACTGCTTCAGTGACTCCATCCAGCCACCTCATTCTCTGTCGTCCCGTTCTTCTATTGCCCTCAATCTTTCCCAGCATTAGGCTCTGCTCCAGTGAGTCCTTCCTTCACGTTAGATGGCCAAAGTATTTGAGTTTCATCTTCAGGATCTGGCCTTCTAAAGAGGAGTCAGGGTTGATCTCCTCTAAGACTGTCCGGTTTGATCGCCTTGCAGTCCAAGGGATTCACAGGAGTCTTCTCCACAGCAAAATCATGTTAGCTATATGCAATTTAGATTGCAATTTGTAATGTTAAAACACTTAAATAGGATTTTTTTTAAAAAAAAAGTTTACAACCAGTCATTCTGCAACCATTCAAAGTTATGAAAAAAACTGAACATGTAGTACTTATGACCAGTCCATGAATTTCCAGTCATCACAGCATCTCTCCAGTCACATTATTACAATTTGGGTGATTTGGCAATTGGCTCGCTCTTACAACAATTGCAGCGTCCTCTGATCACATGATCGCTATTTGCAAGCTTCCCTGCCAACTTCTCACAAGCAAATTGCTTCCATAAGTTGTTCCCACCACTTTTTCTGTTATGGAATGTGAGATCCCAAGGACAGAGGTCCTACCATAACCCCAAGAGCTCCCTATATGTTGCAACTGTTACTGCAGCTCCTCCTTGTGACATATGTATATACTGTCACAATGACTAATCAAACAAGTAGCTAATAAAAATGTATTTAGGTTAATTAAGTGGATTTATTAAATGAATATATTTAGAGCAGCATCTCCATCACTTGAAATTATGTAAAGAGCAGAATACTTGACAGCGAATAGAACGAACAAAAGTCATGGTGTGAGGGACATGGGCAGTTTGTAAATGTGATAAACAAATATTATAGCGTACTCAGATGAAGTTTAAGATTATTATTATTTTAGTAAAACTCAAACCTACCAGTGTTCTGGTATTGCTTTTAGATGATCAAAGTATGTGTAATTTTAGTGTCCTAGTTGGAAGATATCCTTGACAATCTTGAGCATTGACACTTCCTTTTCTTGTGAAATTTTAGTACCACCTCTCAAAGTTCTATCAAAACTTACTTCCCCTCTCACCAATACGTTTAACTAGTAGGAAGTGTAAAAGTACTGTAGTCTATATAAAGTTAAGTAAACCATTTTCAGTTCTCTACCTGCAAAGATTAGTTTTATGTTTAATACGTACAATATGCCCCGCAGTGCAACTGCAGTGTTTTTGCTTTTTTGACACTTTTTGCAAATGTTTATCAGAAAATAGATAGATTATCTGTATTTGGTGCACTTTAACAACTCTGGTAATATGAGTATCAGTACATAAGATCTATGAACTTGGGTTAATCTAATAATCAACCTAATCTGGATTTTTTTTTTCTTTAAAGTAAGGTCTTATAGTAAATAAGAATCACAGTTGTGAGATGTGTAGCACATATAAATCAATACATATTAAAACTTGGCCAATAAAGTACTCTATTCTATTCTACTGAATTTGTATATACATTTTTATCTATGTTTTAATTTTTAAAATAGACATTTTGAATACAGAAGCCGGTTATGATTCAAAATAAATAAGATAATATTCTATTCTTAGATATATTTATGTTTTATGCAATAACAAATGGCACTCTTATTTTCTTTAGAATATGCTAGTTGGGTTTGGATCTGTCCATGCTATGAATATTCTACTATCACAGACTGTCTTGGTCTGAAATAAACTGAAGACTCAGGCTGAATGCATACTGTGACATGATTTAGAAAATCACCTGTAAAATAATTTTTGAACAGAGTGCATGTATCATAATGACACCTGTTTAAGTAAAACGTCTGTGTATTTATTTGGTTTGTATGAGTTAATCTCATATTTTTGTGCTGTCATGTACTCATAGTAGTTTACAAACTTTAAAAACAAAAGCAGAATTTAAAGATGTTTAAAGCAGATTAAAAATAATAGCAAAGTAAATGTAAATCCTAAATCATTTAACAATTAACAGCCAAGCACACAGTGGGAGCCAAACATAGCCTGGGACAATGCAGAAAAATGCTCTTGTATTCCCCCAAAAAAAAAAAACCAACCCTGGCCTCTGATAGCAGGACCATCTTCAGAAAAAGTTCCTTAACCTTTCTTGAGCTATAAAACAAGTCTGTTTCTCTGATTGGCATTCTGAAACTATTTTCATTAAGCTGCATTTTCAGAAAACTTGCATTGCTCTTATGAATGAAGCCTGCATGTTTTTGTTTTAAAAATCTATATTAATATAATCTAGGATGTGTTCACATGTTATGTGCATGTCTGTCACTTGGTAACAATGGCCAAGTAATATCCTTAACTTGAGAAAGAGGAGGGACTATAGATTCATAGTCAACAGTTATTCACCATAAATTGTTTGAAAGCATTTAAGCACATTTATTTGATGTTTTATACCTAATAATAAATCTTAGTCATCATAATATGTAAGTGCTTTTGAGAAATAAAATGCAGCAGATGACTTGATCTCTAAAATGCATTCCAGAGACAAATAACTCCCACCTTCTCTTCTCCCTAAATTAATATTTTATTTATCCTTCACGCCTTCACTGGAGAATTCTCCAACCTTTTAAAGCAGATGAATAGAAACGACTTTTATACCTTTATAACTCCCCTGTCATCTTTCATATTATTAGAGAGTTTGAGTAGTTTTATGATTTTAGGCTGAACTTTTCAGTGATAGATTATTATTTATTATTATATATAGTGTCAGTTCACAGTCAAGAGTTTGGGTTAGTCTTCTATACTAGTTATTACTACTGATGTTAGTCAGTAAACTACCTTCTTTCATAAGTTTATGGGTGCGTTGTATGTGCAGATTGCTGAATATTTGTGGTGACTTCACACTAACTGAGCAAAAAAACAACCTTTCTATTTGAATCTAATTAAATAATACTCTCCCAGAGCAAAATATAGAGAGTCATTGGTTTAATCTTTTAGTGAAAATTATTACAAGGATTACATACTAGTCGTGTCCCAATATTTGAGGAGGTCAACCTATTTTCCAAAGCACCAGAAGGCAAGAAACAATGGATGGAAACTAATCAAGGAGAGAAACAACCTAGACCAAAGGAAAAAATTCCTAACAGTGAGAACAACCAACCAGTGGAACAGCTTGCCTTCAGAAGATGTAGGTGGTCCATCACTGGAGGGTTTTAAGAAGAGACTGGACAGCCAGTTGTCTTGAATGGTATAGGGTTTCCTGCTTCAGCAGGGGATTGGACTAGAACACCTCCAAGGTCCTTTCCAACTCTGTTATTCTGGTAATCTGCTATTCCATTAGTTGCCCCAGAGTATTTCATTTTGAATTGTGTTCAGCATTTAAGGAGAGATTTCTCTCTTTTTCTCATTTTTAGCTTTGAAAAGTTGTGTTCAGAAAACAAACAAGAGTTAGTCAGATATTTACAAGGAAGAATATTGAAGTGTTTGGACTGACATTGAAAGTTGCATGAAATTGGTGCTGATTTTTTCTAAAGATAGGGAAAGCACTGGCACCGAGCCTCTGAAATCCAAATTTCTGTAGCATAACTTTTAAAATCAACACATTTAGGATCAGATAAATTGTATGTGGATATTCTTTAAGTAGAGTTTGAAGTTGTTATGCCTCTCTCCTGCTCTCAGTTCAAGGTCGACCTGATCTGCAAATGATAGCGTGGTATTTTCTTGTAGATATTGCCATGCATTCTTGAAATTTATAGTTTCCAAATCTAGTCATGTTTAGATTAGATTTAGTAAACCCTAACTGGTATGACTATTTTGTTCCATTGATTTCAGTAGGTCTTTCCTTTTGCAAGTTTTGTTATCTTCACCAGGCTCTTCCAGTCTAGATCTTTATAGCTCTATGTAAATCTATTCTTCAAGGTCTGAAGTTGATTATGTTCTTTGGTCTGGCAATAGGATTTGGTTGGTCTTGTCAGTTTTTACCTAATAATTTGCCTATGATCCAAATTAAGATGAGGAAAACAACATAAATTGGATTGGCTCTCCCTGGGCTTTTTTCTGCTTTCCATTTATGTTTCTAATTCCAACCACAAGAAAACAATCAAGCTTAGAGAGGATCCCTCATTTGAATGAATGAATTCTTTATTGGCCAAGTGGGATTAGACACACATTGGACACACAAGGATTTTTTCTTGGTGCATATGCTCTCAGTGTACATAAAAAGAAAAGATACATTCGTCAAGAATCATAAGGTACAACACTTAATATAGCCATAGGGTTTAAATAGGCAATCAAATCATACTAGGAAACAATATAAATCGTAAGGATGCAAGCAAGTAGGAGGGAATGGGTGATAGGAGTGATGAGAAGATTAATAATGATAGTAATGCAGACTTAGTAAACAGTTGGATAGTGTTGAGGGAATTATTTGTTTAGCAGAGTGATTTCAACCTTGAGCTACACATATTCTCCCTTACACATATTCTCCCTTATCAGCTTTGATTCCCTTTGAAACTTGGTAGGTCTTAGTAGACCATTTGATGCAATGAAGAACCACATTTGTTGTCATCTGCAGTACCTATTTCCTATAGCAGAAAAGGCCTTTTAAATTTGGGTTTCTATATGAAATTAGCTTTTTATGCACATATGCATTTTTACATAATTATCGGAATTGAGAAGACTAGTAAGCAGCAGGCATCTGGTTGAACGGGATTGTTAAAAATTTAGAAATAATTGTATTTTTAAAATATTTGAGTATGTCACATGTTCATACAAAGCATTATTGTTCATTAGTCTAATTCTTCTGCAACTTTGGGATACCTTTCTGTTTCATTTGAGTTCTGTATGCTGTCGTTTAATTTTGTTCAGGAAGCATCCCAATTTTATGTGTAGCATTTTCCACAGATATCTGGGATAGGCCCATTGAAAGAAGAAAAGAGGTGCTCCCTTGTTTGAGCTCATTTTGGTGGCAGAGCACTGAATGGAATGGAAGTACTGGTACTTAAAATAGAAAGATTATATAAGACAATACAGGTGTAGTGATCATTAATTCAATAGCATAATTCTTAATTATTAATATGCTTCACAATATAACTCATTCCTGAAACTACTTTTACACATGGAGAAGTCTAAGTGACATTTTCACTGATACACTGGAGTTTGGTTTTTTAAAATAGCTGTAAAACTGTTAGAACCTCTCACAATAATGTAACCGGTACTAAACAAAGCAGCTTGTGCTTTCTGCCAAATTCCTGTTAAGCAAATCTTTGATAAAATTAGATGCCAACCTTTTACTGGAGCGAAGCCAACACTTCAAAAAGCTTAAGTTGCTACAGACAGAACAGCAAAAGTATAATGCTGAATTGTTTGTCGGGTGATACTTGTTCAAAATTAAATTCAGTGCATTTAATTTATAAAAATATTTCTTCAAAAGAAAGCCAGAAACTTTGATTAAAATGGAGAGGGGAAAGAAAGAATTGGACTGGAGAGTATCAGTTTGTACACTTTCAGCATATGGAGAATGAAAGAGGTTTTCTTTTTCTTTTTTGCACAAATGGAAATAGCTCTGGTTGTTCCGCGTCATATTGTAAGGCTATAATTGAATTACCATTATAATTTTCAACAGTTTTGAATAGATTGATCAGTACCATTTGCCCATTAGTTTGCATGCATTACAGATCTGGTTTCACTAGCAAGCATAAAATTTTTCTTCATTCTCACTTCAGACAAATAACAGTTCTACTAACCAAGAAGAAAATTAGTAGCAGGTGAAAAACATTTTCACTGAGGCAGAAAACAAAATATTATTTGAAATATGATCTTTTTATTAACTAAACCTACCTTAATTCTTCACCGAGATTGGATACAGCTTGCTCAGTTATTCAGCAGGAACACATATTGTGAAAAGAAATGTGTTGTATTCTATACGTAGAGGGTTAGCAGGTTTTGAACTAGATTTTTAAAAATCTTTTGGGGTGTTTACTTGGCCTATGATGAAATAGGAGGTAATTGAGACCTCTCTCTATGTATATTTGGCAACCTCTATTTTTATTAATAAATATTTAAAAAATTGTAATTTTGCTTGTGGATATATTAAGCAGAATTCATGCCATACAGAATAAAAAAAATGGTTTTCTCTCTCTCTCTGCTCTCATTCATTTTAGTGAAGCCTGTCTAGTTTGATTGCATAGCTGTGATTTAGATGCATATTACTAATTTAAAGTTGAAACAGTGATGTTGGGTATCATTCAACTTAATGGAAACAGTTGAATGTATGATAAGAATGTACCATTGGTGGCTTTAAAGGAACATGTGCCAGCAAAAACAGCCTCTAGAATTATTCTAGAGTTACTAAATTCTAATTTTGAACATGACAAAATGAAAATGAAAAAATGGATAACTAAGCAATATCATATTAATAACATTGAATTAAATTTAGATTACACTAAGTCATAGTTAGTTAATTTCTCCTTATCATTGGTGTGCCTTCAGTGTGCATATTTGGGAGAGTTGCCTCACACATGTTTTTGTGCCTATCTGTTCTAGTACTATACTACCTATTTTGTGCCTTTCCAGATAGTTTGGAAAGTGTCACCAATGTAAAGAACTGTAATCTAAAGTCTGGGAGGATGCAGATTGAAATTAGCATACTGGAATAAAACCTAGCTCTAGTTTTCACTCAGCTGTGAAGCTGTATTGGGTGAGTCACATTGTTTTCTTAAACAGCTTTACAGAATTGTTGTAACCGTGAAAACAAAAAAGAAAATAAGTAATTAATTACATCAGGCTAAAAGTTTGGAGATTTTTATCAGCTTCATGCCAAAGCCAAATATGAACATTATTCAATATTTTTGTACATTTCAAAGTATAATTAATACTACATAGTACATTAAAACATTTTGCAGTGATGTAGATTTAATTCATTCATAATAATGTCCATATGGCATTGGTTCTAATAATCTATTTTGTTTTATGTTGTTCTGCTCTTCTATGACTGTTTATGTTTTCTTTCCATAAATTCTTGTAATATCATATATTAGGGATGATATTATAAAAAGGTCCTCATTTAGCAACCATAATTGGAACCACCAGCTCCATTGCTAAGTGAAACAACCAATAAATGGAATTCACATGATGGTGACTGTGCTTTCCTTTTCCTACTCCCCTCACCCTTTAGAATGCTTACTAGGATAGGCAGCTTGTAGCTCCTGACTGTAATTGATAAAACTAATCAATTTCATACATGCCCTTTTGTTTGCTTCCCCTCCTAAATTATTTTACTTCAGCCTTTCCTCCACACCTCCCCTCTCTGGTATGCTTACCTCAGTGCTGGAATAATTAGCAGGAGGGGAAATAGTGTTGGTATTTATATTTTGAGGAGAAGGAAGAATTGCAACAGGTAAATGGTATACAATGAAGAATATATATTGAAAAAAACTTATTTGCTTTTTATTTATCCCTTTCCCTTTTTAAAAGCAATCTCTCACTCTCCGATGGTGGGAGGAAGAAAAAATGACCTCTGTAGCAATGGTCTGACCCATTTTTTCTCTCTCTAACCCCCCCCCCCCCCAGCAAAATGGAGAGATTAGGAGGGAAAGGGAATCCAAGAGAGTAATAAGCAAGCACACAATGGGGAATACACTGGTCTGTTTACATAGCATGCTGGTGGTTCCCAGCCCAAGTGCACTCAGGGATCCCAGAGCCACTGCATTCCTTTATTCCTCATTATGTGGCTTTTTATTCTTTTGTAATCTCTCCAATCTCTGCACTTGGATAGGAGAAAAAGAAAAGAAAAACAGATCCGGCAAGGACAACATGTGCTGAATATAATGGCAATCATGTGACTGAGGAACACTGCAAAAGTTGAAAATGAGGGCATTGCTCATAAACTTATTTTACAGCACCACTGTTACTCTGAATGGTCATTGAATGAGGCAGTTGGTAACTGAGATCCACCTGGACTGGCATAGTTTTCTATGGTCATTCCTAACTACACAGCTCTAAGTTATGCAATGTCATCAGTTTTCTTCTGGCTAACTTGCAGTTCCAAACTGGTAACTGAACTGTTTCATACAACTGAGAGTATTCATTTTGTTTCTGCATTGTGTATTATAAAGAACAATTAAATCTATTTTACACTTGCTGAGTTGGAGATTTTTCAAGCAGGGAGCTTTTCTAGCAAGTTGTTGCCAGTATTTAGCTACTTTGTATCTCCTCCTTGATTCAATTGCTCACCACTATGAGACAGACACAACAATTAATGAGTCTGAGGAGTAATAATCAAACATGTTTTCTTGACATAGTGATTGTATTATCTATCACAGTGATGGCGAACCTTTTCGGCACCGAGTGCTGAAAAGGGAGCATGCACACGCTCATCGGGGCCACAACCTGGAAGAGGAGCAGCCCAGGGGGCATGTGCACACTGGGAAATCAACTTCCGGTTTCTGCCACATGCATGTGCACCAGTCAGCTGGTTTTCTGGTTTCTGGCATGCATGCATGCACAGCGATCAGTTGGCCGGTTTTCCAGAGCTGGTCTTCCAGTTTCCAGCACTGCCTCACACATGAAGGCCAGCAGATTTTCACACGTGCATGCGTGCCAGAAACCCAGAAGAGGAATGGGTGACACCACACGTGCCAGGTGACATGGCTCCACGTGCCACAGGTTTGCTATCATGGATCTATCACATATAAATGTACAGGCCTTTACCTACGGTTAATGATCTTGGAAGTGGTCTTTCTTAAATACAGGTATTTGCATTCTACTTAGCTTTATTTCACAAAGATTGAATCATTAGCAGCTCCCTTGTGAGATTAGCAAAATATCTAATTGCACTATAAATAAAAAACCCCAGTATTTACAGGAAATAAGGGTTATTAAAGATATTTCAATGTCATATTAAGAGAAATTAGATTAAGATTTTGGCATTTATCTTGTATTTATTGCACATTATCATTAATTGCAAATAGCATATAATAGTTTCAGATATCTTCATTTAGAAAGTTTTCATTGTGCTATTCTTATAACCCAAATGGAGAATATGTTATGAGTACTTTAGAAAGTCCTGTTGAAATAAGTGAATCTTATAGAGATAATTAAAATCATAGTCTGTACAATTATACTATAATAGAATATACATTCTAATAGTATAGCATAATAAAACTTACAATATTAACATATGATTAATATTTCTGGAAGAAAAAACTGGATAAGAATGTTAAAAGATAATAGCTTCAAGAAAAGACAAACACTAAAGTATGGATGAATTAATTTTTACTTCAGTTGTAAAAATGCTTTATTTATTTAATCTATTTATTAGATTTTAATCCTACCTTTAATACTTTATAATAAACTCAAGGCAGCGAACATACCCAACACTTTCCTCCCCCTCTTTTCCTCACAACAACAACCCTGCGCGAGAGATAGAAAGTGACTGACCCAAAATCACCTAGGCAAAATCACCTAAACCTAAACCTAACCTCTACACCAATCTGGCTTTTTTTGGTAGACATAAATAAGTACCAGAATATTTTTGATTTGTTATTATATACCAACAGGTAGAATTAAAAATACAAAACATACAATGTGTGTAAAAATGTCAAAAAAGAAACAAAAGAAACTAATGACAAAATAATCCTAAATACATAATGCATATTACAAAAGCTTTATCTAGGCAAATCAGATTTAACCTGTACAGAATCATATTTTGTCCACATAGAATCATACTCATCAATCTTTTCATGCATTGATAAGTAATTCAGTTCAAAAATGGAAAGTGTAAAAATTTATAATTCAATTGGAGTAGTAGCTTCTTTCCCAAAGCACAGCCACTGTTTTAGCTCTGCTTCAAGTTCAAGAAATCCAAAAGTCTTCATAGATAAATTCCAAGGTTTGAATTTGATATATAATTGAGCACAACATTAAATTATTTAAATCTTATTCCTCTTGGTAGAATCATATTAATAAATATTTAATTCTCCATCTGAAACAGAGTTACTCTATAGCAAGACCAAATCATATGTTTTAAAATCCTTTCAATTACAGTGCATTGGTAGAGTCCAAATAGTTTTGTAACCTTAGTGAGCATCGTCATTTTTCAGAAGTTCTCAAAAATCTCTCTTGTTTAAGCCACAACACATTTCCAAACCTCTGTATTGTATGGAATTGATATTGATCGTGAATACCCTGAATTTTTTTAAAAAAATAGGGCTTCCCAGATTTGCATGGGATTATCGTCTCATTGATTGACTTTATTTCAGCTTGAAATGCTAGAAGTTCAATACTTTTGCCACAATGAGCTTTGAATAATTTTCCTAAATGAATAAATGAAGATGACTCATTTGTTTAAATGGGCTGTCTTTGATTGAATTTTAGGACTTGTGTGGAAAAAAGATCACATTTTAGGTCACATTTATGCAGAAATAATTCAAAATAGTTTACAACCTATGAGTATCCCTGTAACTATATTGCCCATTAAGTAATTGTATGGGTTCTCTAACAAGTCTTGTACTGACTTAAATCAGAAGCAGTATCAAATTAATAAATTGCAACTAGAGATTTTTTTTTTCATTGTTTAAATAAATAAATATTAGAGACATTATTTTAAGCAGATTTCACCTTGGCAAATGGCAGCATGTTGTCAATTGTTGGGATTTGTGCACTCAGGGACATAGAGGTATTTTATTACTAGTTTATTTCTGTCTGACCTTCTGAAACCCCTGTTGGTGTTTTGAGTCACACAGGGTATGTTTCATGGGTTGGATGCATGAACTTCACTGTCACCCATCACTTTTAAAATGATTTTTAAAGCTAATAAATATTAGAGGAAGAAAGCATCTAACCAGACAGAAATGTGTTTTCAAACTGTGAGCAGCAAACCTTTGGTGTGGGAAAAATTCTTCACGTAATTACGTTTTTAATCTCATTGATATCTGCTTAATGAAAGACTAATGCATTTTACATAGAAATGCATGGAAATAAAACAGAAAATATGTTTTAGTTATTTACAGCCAATAGATGTAATAGCTAAATAATAAACGGCTGCTTAAGATTAAAAGATTAAAAGCCTTTGCCTACAGTTCCTGTTCTAAGCTTCTAGTTTGCCAGTTGTCTTCTTGGACATAATTCTAGGACAGGAATATAAAAATAAAGAGACATGGCAGAGCATCTAAAAACAGACTGAGAGAGAAATACAGAGAATCGGAAAATGAAACCAACAAATCATTACGTTGAATCCCTGAGCATTTTGAGACTGTAAATGAAAAATCTTCAAAGAACCTCAGTTAAAAAGCAGCTAAGTAGAATAAATGTATTTGGGTTACCACAGAGATTGAAGAATTACCTTCTCCAAGGGACGATGGGTCTGGGTACACAAATTCTGAAATCAGGTATCTGGCATGCAAAAAACTGTGAAGGGTGGCAAAATTAACTTTATGCTTAACTCAGAATTTGTGCCATGTTTCTGGTTCATTTTTTGAAACTCTTTGAGGTTAAAATATGTTATTCATTTGTTCATTTATTTATTGTTTATTATGCTGCTGCAATGTGCAGTGAAATGTCTCAGCATCTTAAGATGCTGAGTTTGTCAGCTGGAAAGCTGACAGCCCAGGCTTGAGACCCAAGGATCACATGATGGGGTAAACTCTTGTTATTCGTCCCAATTCCTACCAACTTAGCAGTTCAAAAACATGCAAATGTGAATAAATAAATAAGTACCACTTTGGCAGGAAGATTACTGTTTTCCATTTTCATGCTGGGCAGATAACAATGGAAGCATCTATTAGGCAATGCAGTCTCTCTCAGCTAAGAATCAGGGATGAGCACTGCTCACTTGAGTTGATCGTGACAGGTCAGGAGAAACCTTTTGCTGCTGCAAAACTTCTATACATCAGTAGTCTCACATCTTTTTTAGTAAGCTTCAACACAATACGGTGTTATGGTGTCGTCCTCTTTCTCTATGCTTATATCCAGCTTTGTAATGTACTTAGATGAATGGGCAAATCAGTTGATGTCACCACCTGAAAAACCTTTAGTTCCCCGAGCCATTGAAAAGCTGAGTGCTATTTAATATTCTGAAATCCAAGGATGAAAGCACAGTCTGTTAATTGTCAACATTTGATTTGAAGTTTTATTTTTAAAGGATAGATTAATGAATTTTGGAACATTAGCCCATCATTCCTGTAATATAAAACTCCTGACAAGCTGGCACAATAATTCGTTCTGTTCCTCAAGTCTTATTTATGCATTTTCCAGTGGAAATAGGCCAACAGACAACACTGTTGTATGTATGTTTACTAGAAGTAAATTTCACTAAGTTAAGTGATTTAAGAAAACGTAGGATTGTAAATTACGTTTGGTATTTTTTTTCCTACTCTTCTTTCTCTATCTTTGATTTATTTGGAAACCAGGTAACATTTTTAAGAATTTCCCTCTTTTGAATTTCAAATCTTTTTGCCTTGCACAAATAAATTCTACATCTCTGGCAATTCCAAGAAGTGTTCCAATGATAGTTGAGAGCATAATTCAAAGCATGAAATTAAAATGCTAAAATTTAAACTAGAAAACTTTTATAGAAAATGTTTCAAATTATACAGAATAATGTATGGAAATCACAACACAGTATTATTTATTTCTGGCTTAATATCTTCATTTGAAGGAATATTTCTTGGTTAGTGTTACATGCAGCAAGAGCATATAATTCCAGAATATTGCTAGTAAACTGAATTGAGACATAATTTGAATAGATAGAGCATAGGAAGAAAATAAAACTTCACTTTGCTTCAAGAAACATCTGTTCAGTCACTCTCTCCTTACAATTCTATTTTTTCCTTTTCTACCCAATAGAAATTTAGCATACTGAATGTTATAGAAAATAGAATTTTCATTATATTGTTTTGAAGCTGCAAGTTATCCAAACTCCTTGAGACTTTTTATCTCCTGAGCAGGCTTGTACCTTTGTTTTTTCAGCAAAAGTGACAAAAGCATTCAGCAACCATCCAATTCATCAATTTTCATCTCATAGGTGGAACTTCTGGGTCATAAAAATGGAGGTCCCATGATGTTACATGTTACTAGGGCTCAGGAGCGACATAAAGGCAGTTCACCCCGGTGATGTCACAAAGGTGGGACTCTAACTCATGTAGCACACTTGTAAACCTTTCAAGGTACATCAGTGTGCTGCAGCACAGTTGTTGAAAACCATTGAATCAGCTTCAGGACTACGCTCTAGTTTCTAAATATGTCCCTTTAAATTAGTGTAGAGGAAATATACTCTTTTTCTTGCTTGATTTGTCAGATGTGTGTGTTGGATATTCACCCCATCTCATAGCTTGATTGTTTACAACAATTACAAAATACAACAATTAAATATTCATGATAAATCAGAATGTAAGCTATTCAGAGTTACAAGTTAACACAATCTTGATGATATCATAAATTCACCCCAAAGTTCTCTAAAATAATTTGGAAGCGTTTTAATGATGGAGCCAATCTTTTCTTTAAGGAAAGTCCATAATAGAGAACAGGGACATCATGGGAGTCTTGGATCCCTTTCACTTCCTGGAAATAGGTACTACTTCATCATAGGAGAGATGCCTTAATCCCACATACCCAGATGACAAGTATATAAGATTTCAAACATGCACTGAAGATATTTCCAAAAGCACTATGAACTGGGGGAGGATTTGGGGCCAAGTTGCTCCCTTTCTACAAATAAAAATATACAGGGAATTTACATATTTATTTAAAGTCTTAGAGGATAGCCTATCTTAAAACCACAACTCTGGGTAGCTCACCACCATTGATTTCCTCAGAGAATCACAAGAACACATTTTTCTTATTGCAGAAGTGGCTTTTGTATGAAATACCAATAACAGCAAGTATGTGTAGTATTTTAAGGTTTTACATGGTTGCATCTGTCTCTCTGCATTTCAATAGATGCTTCCTTCCTTGACTTTAGTGAAATGTATCATTTTTTTCAAGTATAGTTAAATTTGTGTCCTTCAATTGCTGTATAAGACAAATGTGGGTCTAATAGATTCCACTATTTTTCAGTCTCAAAGAAATAAATGAAATTAAAAAAAAGTTTTTAGTAGTTAACTGAAATTTTGAAAAGAACACAAAGTTGTTTTTTAGGATACACAGACCAAGCTGCATTTTATAACAACTTTAAAAGATAGTTGTTTTCAGCAGCAAAATACTGTCTTTTGGGTACTGGGAAAATCTGATATCTTGGCAACAGAAACATTGCTTGGAAGGGGGGCCTCTAGATTATATTTCATGTCACTGAGTGGGAACCAAGAAGGAATTTTAGTACAAAAAACAAGTCATAGTTCAAAGGCGTATCTGTTAGACATAATCAGTTTTAAATCACTGAATAAAGGCTTGTATTTTCAGAGCAACTTTGTCACATACAGACATTTTTTTACACATATATAATGTAATAACTAGAGATGTAACTGCTGTTAAGTAATAAACAGGAATTATTAAGTAACGTGTTAAAAAGTACTTGTTTTAGAAAGACTGAAAGTAAAAAGAACATTATAACAATATTTTGGTAAAAAGAAACCTGATTTGATGGCACTTAGTAAAAAGACTATGAAGGAAACAGAGGCAATATATTTTCTATAAGGAAGAGGAAGAACTGAAAAAATGTAAATGCAATTTAGCTTGTCTACGTAGTATGAATATGATGAGGGAGAGCATGTGAAGGAAGCCAAAAAAAGTAATCAAATATAGGCTGAAATAAGAATTCTACTTCAGTTTGCATGTTATAGCATGTATATATTGTACAGTCACCATATGTCTTTATTTATAAAGGACAGTTCTTAATTTAAACTCTTAGATTTATTTATTTTTCAAAAACTTAGTTTTGCCCTTTATTTTGGTCATTTAACTTTTATTGTACAAATAGTACCACATAATGCTCAATCTTTCACATTCTTCTGAAAAATATCGAAATTGAATTGACTTTAAATAAAATAAATAGATGCATTTACACATACTGTTTGATTTTACACATGTTTATTAGAATATGAATTTTTCTTGGTTTTCCTCTTGAATTTTAAAATAAAGACTTGTAAAGCAAAGTGATGAAGGTAAACAGCTTTTTATCCTTATGAACTTTTTTTAGACTGTGCCTTTTTCAGTTTATTTTTTCCAAGAAAATATGGTGACCATAATATATTGGCACTCCCACCTACAAATCATATCAGCTTTCAGTTACTTTGTGATGCTGAAGTTCTCTAGGTATAGTTCCAATACGTTTTCTTCTTACAAGAATATTTGCTGGTAAGATTGTTTTAGATCAGCCATCCTGCAAACTTTTAAAATGAAGTATTGGAATGAGTAGCTGATCAGTAATAATATCAATTTATTTACTTCTACCAGTGTGTGTTAAACTTGATTTGATAAAATTGCTTTATTTAAAATTATAAATATATTTCAATACTTCTTACTAATCTTTGTAAGCTAAAGTCCTTAGGAAGTCATTCTGTTAAGTTTATTTGCCATTTTTCTCATTTTTCCATTTGTGGCAGGTATGAAACCAGCTAACAATACACCTTCTATCTGTTTTTGGAATTATTGTATTGCCCTGAACTTACCCAAATGGTATATATTATTCTGTTACGGATACATTACAGTGATAAAATGGCAAAGAATGCATTACCTATTTGATTCTGTCTCCTGTAAAAAGGATTTTTCATGGAATTGGAAGCTCCACTGAAGCTAGCCATGATCAGATATGAATACATTTAATTGATCTCCATTTCTTTTTGTTTGTTCCAAAATTCTTTTTGTCTGTTCCAAAATATGTGAATTTTGTGGTTATTCAATTTTGAATGCCTCATCATGATAATGGAAAAATTAATTCAGTTCTATCTATAGTAAAAACATGAATATTCTGCTGGCATTTTAAAATTGAAAATATGAAGGGTTGTTCACACATAAAGGTGTGTGTTCCAGTCTGAATCAGCAGTGTGAGTTGAGAGACTCTTCATATATTTTCAGAATGATATAAGGCATTGTTCAGATATTTTTTTTCAATGCACATTGAGATGCGAAATGTCCCCCGTGATTTGTCTCCAACATCTGCTAATTACATATATTTCTTTACAACACGGAAGTTCCTTTCTTAGCTATCATAGAAAACAGCTGTTGATAGTCATGTCATCTATTAATATAGCTAATCATTTTGAATGCCCCATGAACTCATAACTATCTTACATCCTGTGGTAATGAATTTCAGAAGTTGTTTATTTGTTATTGGGTTATCAACTGAAAATCTATTGCTGCTTTCACAAGACTCCCCAGAATGCAATATTTTAATGTAGTTTTAGGTTTAGCAAGATTAATAACTGTATCTTTTTCTTCTTTCTCTTTCTTCTGTTTTTATTACTTTATTTTAAAATAGTATAAATATTTCTGAAATTATTGGTGTATTATCTCTCAGGCAAATATTAAGTAATATATAATAACACAAATAATTTCTAGATGAGGCAGAATATATATAAATGAAACCATATTTAAGGCACTTAATGACAGAAATAGCTTTATAGATATATTTCAAGAAATAATCAGAATAAGAAACAAATATTAAAACATATTATAGAAGCAGAAATACATTTACATAACATTCTTAAATTATAGTCAAAAGTACATTTTTATTAAAATGCTTGAACACACACACACACACACAAACACAAATTCATGATATTTTACAGATTTATAAATAGATCTTTTCCTGACTATTTGTCATATGAATTTGTCCATTATATATAAAATATTCCACACACTATTAACTGCTTAGTATTCTCTGGACCTTTTCTTGATCTACAGTTCCCTTTAAAAGTATCCTCAGTGGTGGGCTGCTACCAGTTTGCACCAGTTCTGACAAACCAGATGTTCTGACAAACCAGATGTTAATTTTACATCTGGTTCACCAAACCGGTAATTGAAACAACTGGCTGGCCCCACCTACTCCTCCACTCCCCGGAGGGCCCACATGGAGACTCTGGGAGGGCAAAAAACAGAGCCTTGTGGGGAAACGGGCCTTCCTGAAGTTCTGGAAGGCTGGAAATGGGCCTGTTTCCAGCCTCTGGAGAGGCCATTTTTTCCTTCCTGGAGGCTCGAGGAAGGCCTCTGGAGCCCAGGGAGGGTGAGAAATGGGCCTCCCAGAAGTTCCCGAAGGCCAGAAATGGGTCCATTTCTGGCATCCACAGAGCCTCTGGAGCCCAGGAAGGCCGTTTTTGCCCTCCCAGAGGCTTGAAGAAAGCCTCCAGAGCCCAGGGAGGGTAAAAATTACCTCTCCCCACTGTGGTGCAGAAGGCCGACTAGGCCACGCCTACCCAGCAACCGGGCATAAAACCGGTTGCTAAAGTTTATGAAGCCCATCCCTGTGTATCTTTTTCTCCTTATAAAATCCTTTTGATACTGTATGTAGTAACACAAATTATATACCATATTATAAACTAAACTTTGTGGAGGATTCTATAATAGTATAGTGATTCTGACTTTCATTTTCAATACTTATTCCTAATGTTTATTGTAGTGTTTTTTTACTACAACAGAAAATGAGATGTTATTTTTCAGTGTTCATAATATGTAAATGAATGCCAAACAATGGTTCTTTATACTTTACATCCTTTGCAAAAATAGTTATTAAGTTTTCTGTCCACTAGTGATAACTTTATTTTCCTCTATTTGAAAAACTAATTAAATCATATTTAACATGCATTTACTAATACTAAATTAAATTCAGAAAATATTTCATTTTAATATATAAGAATTGTCACATTTTTCATTGTCAAAATGTAAGTGTGTAGTTAACAAATCTAATCTTTCACCATGAAAATGTGTTGTTCAATCATACTGTCTCTGTTATTATAGTCATTCAATAAGGTTTTACATGTGTCTGGAAGATTATGGCATATTTTTTTCTGATGATTTGGCATTTTTCTTATTTTTTTTTACATAGAAACTATTATATATCAATCCTTTCTTTGTCTTCTGTTTCATATTAAGTTACTTTCTCATGTGTAGGAAATATACTACAGAATGTTTACTTTTCTGGCAATAGTTGGAGATATTTCTGGCACACAATCAATAAAAACAATTTATTTGCATAAAATGTCTTTTTTTTTCTGTACAAGTTATTAATTGTATCCCAAATGCAATTAGAATTTGAACTGAATGATTTAACTGGACTACAAAACAGAATTGCTAACATTATGTATCTTTTCAATGGCCAAAGTATCCAAGATACTTTGAGATTACAATTTCCAAAATTCCCAGCCCTCAAGCTGGGAGTTTTAGTCTTGTTATATCTGAAGGCACTAGATTGGAGAAGATAAATCTAAGTAAACACAGAACTAAAATGTTTATTATCTCACTCCATCAGGCAGAAAAATGTGATAAGAGTGGAGAAGATACATAATAAAATGTCTTGGGTTACATGTGCATAAAATGTAAAGGAAGAGAAATCAGAGACAACTGAAAGCAGAAGTTGTACATTTTTTCAGTCTATTTAAAATATGCAAAGTGTGTCATCTCAGTATATACAACAACAAACTAATGGCAACCTCCTGTTCAGAGTGGAACTGCAATATATTCTAGAATTTAGTTATTAGTAAGTTTTTATGTTTTGTGTAAAGTATGCGTAATTCTGAAATGCTTTCTCTGTACTTTTATTCTTTTGTTCAATAAACCAAGTTGGTATGTCACAATAGAGAAAACAATACAAAATGCCACTTTGACCAAGAGTTCTTAATTCTTTCCTCTGAATGCTGACCAAGGATATTTTCTGAAACAGATTCAGTCGTAGCTTTGCTCAAAGTTCTTTTCTGAGCAGGGTTTATTTTTTCCATCACTCCATCATGCAGTCTCCTGCAAAAGTTTAACTTTGGCTGTTCTTTCTGTTCTTGTTATCTGTCCCAAGAAATGGAAGAATTTCATTAAAAGATCAAAGGCTTAACTGCAAAGATTGTAGAACCAAGTGCTCTTCCATACTTAGATCAGATTTACAGTATGACTCAATAGATTCTTAATCATTTCAAAGCAAATGTAATGTTGTGTTGTAATTTATTTCTTGATCTAAGACAAATTGCTTGTTCTTACTGTTGGAAAATTTATCCTTAGTTCTAGGTTAATCAGCAAGTGGAATGGTTTGCCTGCAGAAGTTGGGTGCTCCATCACTGGATGTATTTTAGAAGAGATTGCAAAGCCATTTTTCTGGAAAGGTACAGGGTATCTTGCTTGAGAAGGGTTGTGGGGTTGGACAAGAAGACCTTCAAGGTCCCTTTCAACTCTTTTATTCTGTATTCTCCAAATAATTTAATTTCCTTAGATTAGAAGCATGTTGTCAGGAACCAGATTTGGAAAAAGTATGTGATGCCAGTTATACAAAAGTGATTTAAGTCCGGAACAAGATGAAAATACTAAAAAGAAACTTAAATTTACTCCATCTTAACACTCTTGAATATAATAGAGAGGGGCAGAAAATACTTTTCAGGCTTTCAGGTTTCCAAATCTGTATTCTGTTTCCTGATCTGGTCTACCAACTAATATCTTTTGAGGATAAAACTTAAAATTTGGAAAATATTCAAAACTATAGAGACAGTATATTACAATTTAAGTCAATAAATATCTGATTAGAAGTATTTTGGGGTCAGTAGTATGTAGAACTGTGCACTATATATTTATTATCCAAATAAATATTAATTCATTAAAATTGACATTATTTGTATGATAAATGTATACACGAATCTTTTTTGATACCTAAACTATTACAAACTTCTTTCCCAGTATAAAAAACTTGGCTATAATATATGCACTCTTAATACAGTTAGGAAATGAGAAACATATGGATAATCCTCTTTATAAAATGTAAAGAATACCAACAAATAATCATTGGTGTATATATATCCTCTTTTGTTTTATTTACTCAGTATTTACAAGTAACAGTCATGTAGCCAAGCTAAACATCCTTAGAAAGATAAAATAATATTAAGGTAATAATCCTTTCTATATTGAGAAGTTATTGAAGAGGACTTTTCTGAAGAGCATTTGCTTGAATAGTTTATTATTTTCTCATATGGGTTTAATTATTGATATTATTTTATTTCTTATGATTTTTTTATTTTAATTATCACACATATTTTGATTTATTGTATTGTAGTTAATTTATATTTATTGTGGATGTTTTAATTGTATGGATGTTCTTGTTTTGTAAACTGTTTATGATTGCATAAGTCATACATAGTTTAAGGTAAATCAAAGTTTGTTCTGGCTTCTTCTTTTTTCATTTTTTTTCCCACAAAAGTATATGCTTTTAAAAAGATCAGTTTTGAAGTATTTTCTGTCTTAGCAATGTAATTCTGTACACTATAATTTTATAACTTTATACATTGATATAAAAATCACCTTATATTACTGTGTTTTCAGAAGTTGATGTTAACAGATACAGTTATCTATACCTTCTCTAGTTTATGAAAAAAACTTACCTGAAAGTTTTAATTGGCCAAAGCACAATGGACAGCAGAAATCAGTATTAGTGGGCCCATGTGATGAGAACTACATCATAGGCAAGATTATAAATTAGCAAAGGAAGTGGGGAAAAAGGAAAAAAAAACAAATTACATTGTGTTCCTGTGAAACTAAATAAAGGAGGAAGGTCCTATCCTACTGGTATTTTGAAGAACGCTAAAGATCTGGCTCTTTGCTCAGGCCTTTGATGAAGATGATTGATGCCCTTTTTTCCTTTCTTGTTCTTCTCTAGGTTTGTTTTCTTTGCCATCATTGTTCTTGTGCTGTTTTTGTTTTGTCTTGTTTCTAATTTACACTTAGGGTGAACCACCCAGAGTCACAGGATGTTGGCAGCAGATAAATTTAATAAATTATTATTTTTATTTATCTACTAGATTTCAATGAAGTTATATGGGAATGGAGTTGATGGACAAAGGCAGGGAAGAGAGAGTGTAAGGATAATTATAAATGTAAAATATATGTCAGAAGTACATATGTGAGAAGATATTAATGAATGCTATTGTGTGCAAATGGTAATAATACATGTTCTAAAGATAAAGTTTGAATTAATGTTATCCAACAGAAAAGGTTGTTTTGTTAAATAAAAATGCTTAGATCGTAAAAATGATAAAGAGCATTAACGGTGATTGCATCATTTCAAAATCCAAGAATCAATGTTAATGGTGACTGTTGATATTTGAAGTGAAAAAGGTCTTGAGCTAGGAAATGGCTCAAATATAAGTTTATTGTATTCATATTTTTCAGGGAAAAATAAGAATATAAATCTAAAACCATGGTTGTTTATGATAAAATATTGAGATACTTGGTGAAGGATAAAGAGTGATGAGTGATTCTGTATGTGGTTCAAGCCATTATTTGGTAATGCCAAAAGTGGATCTTGGGGAGAAAATATTGGAGAGACAGAATAAAAGAAACAAGAATAAAAGTGGAAGAACTGCAGAAAGAAAAATATGAGCCCTGTATTTAAAAGATTAGAAGTTAAGTTAATGTCCTAACAAAGTGAACAGAAATTAGACATAGGCTAGGGGAATATGGAGAGTTACTTAGAGCAGAGCTAAAGAAGTTGAGTTTTGTAGTGCTAATTATGTTGAGTGGAGTATAACATGGATGATTAGTACAAAGGTAAAATAAGACAAGCTGTGAATGAGGAAAGTATAATATAATTGTTGAAAAAATGAGAAGAAATATTGTATAATGTGGAAAGAGAGCAACAATTGCAGAAAACAATTGAAGACAACAAGGTACAAAATTAAGTTAAGCAAAAATGAGACTAATTGGGATGGAAAATAAAACATTATGTATTTACTGCTTTGCTCACTTTGTTATATAGGGCTATAATATGTGGGCTAGGTTTGCTATTAGCAATATAATAATAATGCAGTTGCAATGGGGTATTTAAATGTGTCTTGTAAAATAAGAAATAGCAAGGTCTAGAATGAAGGGGATAAATGAATGTGGATTGAATACAAAAGTGAATAATCAGTATGAAAGAATTACATTGAGGTGATTTAGTCCTATTAGAAAATGAATGAGGATTGAATTACAAAATGGATACATGAAGGGTCACTGCTCAAGAGGAATTGCAAGACTGAGCTAGTAGGATTACTAATTAGTATTTTTACTTGATATATGCTTATGTCTAAGCACAGAACAAGGCCTCTACTCCTCATAATAACCATCTTTCGAGCTGTCCCAAAGTCATCCAGTGACCTTGAGTGGCTAGAGGCGGACTAAAGTCTAGAATCCTGCCATTCCTAATCCATCACTTTAACCTCTACACCTCGTTGAATCTGGTCGTCACAATCAAGGCAGGCTGTCTGTCTGGAGCTGACAAGAGTGTGGAAAAGAGAGAGGTGAGAAATTTAATGAAGTCGTGCTTGGAATTGGGAAAGCCAGGATAGTTTGTAAAGCAATTACGGGGCATTATGAATATGGTTTGTGTAAATTAGTTTTGGCTACTTCTTTTTCTTACCTCGCACCTTTAATTTCTTCCTCTCATTTTTTGTACTTCTGTTCTGTACTCTGAAAACACTGCTTATCATGAAAGGAATAGCATGATGGGTGTGTATGGATGTGTATATGTAGATGGTAACAAGATTATACATCTTTAGGTTCTCCAGTGGTGCATTAACTAAACAAAAAAGACAGCTATTTGCTTTGGGAGGCTAAATTAGACAAGGAATTCCACACAAAAGATTCTCCTATGTTTAGACTTTATAATATAAACAACTAATTTAATGCATCACCAATGATATACAATAGATGCCATCTTACAATTTGACAATGGGTAAAACGCTGATGTAATCTGAGAGAAATTTCAAAGTGATTAATTTGGAATAGAAAAAGATCTGTTGTGTAAATTTCTTTTCCTCCCTTTTATTAAAAACATACAGTTAATGTAATTTAATTGTATATAATTAATAAGACACAATAGCAGCTGGTTTCTATAATATGAACAACACTTTTGGGACTGTGGAAAAAAAAAATGTCGTGCATTTGTTGATTTTTTAAAAAATTAATTTCTTTTTGGAGCTTAATTATGAAAATAAGTTATTCTTTTCCTAGGATGCCTTTCAAACTATTATGACATACCTTTTCTTCATAAAATACACTTTTTAATAATATATCTATAATTTTAGAGCCAAATAGACAAATTTTATAATTTGTCCATATTTATAGCAAGTTTTTTTTAATACTAACACATTTAACAATGGGTAAAAATAATTTTTATCTTTGTTCTTGGTACATTGCTTAAATTTACATGTTATGTTTTGTGTTCTTGTATGTATTTTTTTTTCTGGTATATTTCTACAACTTGTAAAAAAAACATTAAAAATAGATTTGGGCAATTCTTATTTTCTCAGTATTTATTACCACAACTGTGTTCTTTAAGGAAACTTTTAAACAAAGTTCATGTTTCAAGTGGATGTAGATACCAGCAAGGATTGGCTGGATGGAAAGATTGCTTGGCTTACCCGTTGTTTTGCTTGTTGCCCATCCCTACCTCAGGGCATCTTTAGAAGATAGTGATATTACAAATTAAGAATGCTAGCAATTTGATCTGTGCTTGTGAGGCAGTGGGTGGTTTAGAAATAAAAAATATAAATAAATAAATTCTACCAAATGAGACATCCTCAAACTTACTCAATTTACAAGAAAGCTGATGAAGACAATTAAGCGGTTTGTTGAATTTCAGGATATAAAATTAATTTTAAAAAACCAAATGATAACGAAATACCTTTCTGGAAGAATAAAAGTAATGTCAGAAAAGAAGGGGAAGGGGGCGAGTTTAAAGTCAAATGTCAGAATTTGAAAAACATAGAAGTTAGACCTCCTGTTAGGACGTGTATAAAATTGCTCTTAAAGTATGACAGGGAGATAGAATAAATAAAAGACTGTATGATTAAATTGTTGCAATTTTTTTAAAAAACAGTTTCATTACAACAATGGGAGAACTTATGGAAATATTCAGTAAAATTTAGCATAAGATATAATTTGAGAAGTAATTGGTATAAGATGTTGTAGAGTAATACATAACTACCTGATTGCAAAAGTATTTTTAAAAACCATATAATAATAAATGTGGAAAATATTTTTGATGCACAAGGTACCTTATATACGTGATGGTCACACAGTAACATGAAAAGTACTGGAAAGAAATACACAGAATTATTACAAAAATAAAAATAATGCATAAAGAAAGTCTTTTTCTACTAGAATTTTTCTAGATAAAATATTTTTTTAAAAATCACTACTTATTAAGTTATATTCTAATGGTAACACAAATTTGGCCCACATTAGAAAATAAATACATTGCTAATAATAGCAGATAGGGAAATCAAGCTTGATGAATACTAGTAATGGCAAAATTAAGAGTATAATCCAGAGCAGAATTTTGATTTAATTTAGGCAAGAATGACTTCTGGACATATTATCTAGCACACTCAAATACTCAGTTCAAGTTTTTAAGATGGAAGTATTTAATGTATTTAATGTAATATTAATAGCCTGAAGCCATTTTAATGTGTATAAACATTTTAGTACCAGTCAGGTACAATGGAAGAAAATTTAGAACATAATATTGTTTTTACTGTGCTTTTTAAATTGTTAATTTTAGAAGATTAAGTGCATTTATTTTAGGAACTGATAAATTTTAGTGTCACATTGTAATATAAACATTAGTGTTTTGTGGTCATTATCAATTATTTCTTAAAATGATATAATGAGTTTAGTTTATATGAATTAAATGATAAAAGTTAAATTTCATTCCAATTGTAAATTATCAATTTATTTATTGGTATTTTATTTTTCATCTGCTATGTTCTTTTTTGTTTTATTCTTTTTCCCTTTATTTTTTTCTTAAATATTTTACATTTAAGACATTTAAAAGTATATTAAAATAAATTTTTGATTGTTTCTAAAAAAGGTTACAATTTAGTCCTCTCAAGTTCAAGGGAGATTTGAACTTTACCTGTTTAAAGGATGATGTTGATGATTTCCTTAATATATTGATGTGAATCTTTTATTCATCCTCCAATGGTAGGGATTTATGTCCTCCTACGCCCATTTTGGCACCAACTAACATCTTCATTCAGCATATACAGAAGAAAGAATAATTTTTCAGGTATAAGGAATTAATATTTTCCAGGTGCCTCCATACTAATAAGTAATAGCCATTGAAAAGTTAAAGTATACTCGATGTAGAGCTTCAGCTCAATGTTGAAGCAGAGATGCTATGCTTTCCTTATTAAACTTGCTGAATATTTGTGAATTTTTATAGGTGTCTAATCTTATATATATTTACTCACAAGTATTCCCAGGTGCCTGTATGTGTGCTTACAGTCAGCAAAGTTCTAGCAGAAATTCATTAAATTTACTTTCTAAGTTTATTGTCAGTATGCTTTATACATTAAAACTATACTGCTATGTTGAGTTTTGAAAAAGTATAAGCATTAATGTATAGATATAAAATAAACACCTTAAGAAGTAAGCAGCATTTTAGAAATTAGCAGTAAAATTTGTCATATGAATGTAATTACTACCAGCTTCTACTTAAAATTAAGATAGTGATATGTTTCTTTGGGCATTAGATCATTTAGTTTTGTTTGCAGGTACAAAGAAGCATGTATCATATTTAAGACATTTTAGGAAGTATAGGCACTGAAATAACTGAATTCTAAATAAATTAAAATAGGCTTGAGTTGTTTGCTTATATATCCAGTCTCTTCCTTTTGTGTGCAACTGCTAAACTAGAATCACATTTCCATTTCTTCAAATCCAGAGCTTTAGAACAAACTAGAATATTTAGGGATTTTTAAATAGAAGACAGCTTAATATTCTGACATGTCCCAAAGCTAGTAATCATTTTTTTTTTTCAATTTAAACGAACAAGAAAATATGGATAGAGTTTTTCTTGTTTAATTGTTGCACATTGTAAAATGTGAAGTTAGGGAGCTGCTTATGCAGAAGGTATGGTTATGTGTAGATAAACTTAATAACAAAATAGCACAGACTGAGTTGCCCAGAATGTGGTCTGTAGCTGCCAAGATTTCATTTACTTATTTATTTTGTTAATCGAATTTGCACAACTGCCCATCTCCCCACAGATGATTCTAGGCAATGCACAACAATGGTTGACATTGATTTGCAGCTCTCAGGAATTGCACCAGGAAATCTGAGGATTAATGGTTATAGTCAGAAGTCAGGAATAATAATAATAATAATAATAATAATAATAATAATAATAATAATAATAATAATAATAATAATAATAATAATAATAATATAGCTTTGCTGTGCTATGGGTTGCTGCCATAGGCAAATTATTATTATAAACTTTTATTAAACATGAAACTCAGTCAATTGTGATACATTTTTGTTCAGTTGTCTGAGTTTCATGTTTAATGAATAAAAGTTAATAATAATAGTATAATTTGCCTATGGCAGCAATCCGTATCAACCATCAGAGCCAGTCAATGATATAAATGTTCAGTTGACCAAGTTTCATGTTTAATAAATAAAGTTTATAATAATTTGACTGTCCCAGGTCCTTGGTAAGGACTCGATAGGTAAACAAAAATGTCAAATCCAGTCTGAACATCTTGCTGCTGTGCAATGATCAATAATAATAATCTATTAAAAAGCAATGGGAAACAGAAGAGATGCCTAGGGCACTATTGAAGAAATATGAAGAATGAATCCATTGGAAGAGCTTACATTAGGGATTGTGCTGTGGTAAAAAGAGTGATAAAATATATCGATTTTATGTGCTTACTGTCTCTGTAGATAACCATTCATCAGCCTTCCCTTAAGGTGACCCTTCCCTATATAAGAGAAGGATGGGACACAGGAACATCTACAGGGCTTTTGTGCAGAATTCTAAGAATATGACTGTAAAATTCATTTGGATACTCGCAGGGTTTGATTGACTTGGTGGGTCCCATTCAAGGCAAATGAGGCACAATTGTGCTCAGTTTATTTAGTTCCTAAGAAAGTAGACAGGATCCTTGGGAGAACCATGTCTCTTTTGGTTGTTGAAGGCATCCAGGGGTGACATATGGTCACATCCATACAGTAATGATTTATTTGAAAGGAAGGTGGTTCCATCTGCCGAAGGGGCTCAATAGATCATTGCTAAATTTTTGTTCAACTTCCAATGTCCTCTTTATGGAGAAGGTTGCAGAAAAATGGCTAGGCTGCAGCTTCAGAAAACCCTATTCAGCCAGGATTCTTAGTGAGATATTACACTGATATGACATTGATCTACTTGTCAATAACCACTAGCAGAGCTGGGATATAGTGATACAACTGTCTCTGCTGTCTTTGAGTTCTTGGTAGCTTTAGATTTAATTATATGTATCCTTCTGATTTAGTTATGAGAATTGGGGCCAGGAAGCACAGCTTTAGTGTTAGTTTTTCTCCTTGTATCCAGTTGTAGTTGGTGTGGATGAGAGAGAAGAGATCAGATTGAAAGACCCTGACTTGCAGGGTGACATGGGGCTAAAAAACTAATTCTCCTGTTTAACATGTTCATGAAGCTACCGAGTGAGATCATCTGTTGGCACGGGGTCAGGTATAATCAGTACACTGATGATTCTCAGCTGTATATCCTGACTTCTGGCAAACTGAATAATATTGTCAAGATCTTGTCTCAGTGCCTAGAAACTGTGGGGATCTGGATGGGGAAGAGAATACTTAAATTTATCCTTAGCAATACCCAGGAAATTGAGATGTATGGACCTTCTAAATTCTGGGATTTTCATATCCAGCTCTGAATGGGTTGCACTCCCACAGACAGAACTGTTGCACCTTTTTATGTCTTCCTGGGATTTCTGCTCCTGGTTAAGGAACAGGTAACATATTTAGCCAAGAAGGTCTTAATATAGATTTGTCTTGTGTACAATTGCACTCTTTCCTGCATTGGGACTCCCTCCTCATGGATATTCCTGCCTAGGTTATTCCACACATGGACATTGCAATTTATTTTATATGTGGCTGTCCTTGAAGACCATATGGCAGCTTCAGTTGGTCCAGAATATAACAGCAAGAGCAATTACGAGCATGCCACCATATAGCACTTAGACTTATATACCATTTCACAGTGCTTTAACAGCCCTTTCTAAGCAGTTTATAGAGTCAGCATCTTGCCCCCAACAATCTGGGTCATCATTTTACCCACTTCAGAAGGATGGAAGGCTGAGTCAACCTTGAGCCTTAGGAGATTCAAACTGCCAAATTACAGGCACTAGCAGTCAGCAGAAGTAGCCTGCAATACTGCATTCTAACCTCTAGCAAACTTCATCAGTTACCAATAGACTCCTGGCTGCAGCTCAAGGTGTTGCTTATCATCTTCCATGGCATAGATCTTATTATTTCTCTTCCTTTGTTTCTGCCCTGAGTCATCATGTTTTATATCCTACTCATTAAACACATCCTGCCAAATAGTCCAGATCAAGAAATCAAATCCACAGGAAAGCTAAAACAGATTTTATTACATATGACAGAAGCTTTCAAGATTGTACTGTCTGAGCCTCTCCCGAATGTTTTCTATCTATATATGGACGGACTTAAAATATATTTGATCCTTTTGGAAATAAATTTTGCATATCTCTATCATAGTAATCTTCCTTACTCTCTACGGTGCCATCTGATGGGACCCAGGAGGCATGCTTTCTCTGTCATAGTGCCTGTCCTCTGGAACAGCTTTTACCTCAGAGATTCAAATGACCTCAATCTTACTCTTCTTTAAATGAGCCTTGAAAAAATGAGTTCCTTTCCCAGGCATTGGCCTAAGATGTGGGTGTGGGTTTCCTATGTGAAACATTTTATGTCCTTTAACTGAGATAATCCTCTTCCTACCTGGTATTGTTCTGTTATTTTGATTTTACCTTTGTGCACTACTGAGTGATCAAGAAATTGGGCAACTTTAGAAATAACCAACCCACCAATCCATGGATTTTTTGGTGGTCTCCATCCAAATACTAACTATGTCAGATCTTAGTTTTTTTCAGTCAGGTGGGAGTGAAGGTAAACTGAAGGGAGTCTTTTCATTTGTCTGACCATTAAAGTGATTGCCTGAAATATTATACTGTGAGATGCTTTTGTTTTAAGTCCCAAATATTTTTTCCTGTTTTGTCCCTTACGTACAAACTTCTGAAACTCTCTATTGTACCCTAGATAAGCATTTGCAGCAGTGTGGCATGTTGTGGAGTACTATTCTGAATCTCAAAAGAATTCTCTTTTTGTTATATCTAAGGAGATATTGAAATGCTTATCTCCATTATTATACTGCATTATAAAATTAGGTTATGAATAGCTGTATACTTAATCAGAATCTTTCTATGGTATGTAATCTCTATTCTGCAAAACCAAGTTAAGAGCAGGTGTTATATATAGTTCAATGATGATACACGTTGTATTTAAACAAGTCTTTGCACTGAAGTAATATGCTATACATTTTAGAAGCAAAATGACAGGAACTACCGCTATACCTTCATGTTCTTTAGCGGTGTCGAAGAAATGTTGATGTACAACTAAAGTGATCAAACTGAACTAGTTTTATTTTCTAGTTTGATTTAACATGGTGCTCAGAGCCCTTGGAAGTTATTAAACTCTGCAGTAAGTAAGGTCAATTTAACTTCCCCATGGAGATTGTTTATCAAACAATTATAAGAAGGCACTTAAAATCAGAAACCTTCCGTAAAAACTCTAATCCTTCATTTGTTTTTAATTTCTGATATTTCATTTATGATTTGCAACTTTTATTTTTGAAGGGCACTTTTAAAAATTATTTTCTTCAATGTTCTCTAAAGCAAAAAAAACCCCATAATTTTAAATACTTTTAAGTAAAAAAAGCATTGTTTGCTTTGAATTATTTAAAAATACACTTTCAGGGATCTGCACAAGCATTGTGGAGAAATTTTTCTTTGATTTGAAATACTATTCTACTCAGCTGCTCTTCCCCTTTTTAACACAAACTCTTACTAGTGAAATGGTAATATCAATGACCTATCAAGAAAGAATGGATAGTTTGCTGTTGCTGCATCTATCCCTGCATGCTTTTGAAACAAGATTAATAGTGATTTACTCATTCTCAAAAAAAAAAAAAAACCCACTTTCAGTCAGGTGCCAATTTACATATACAACTAAGATAGATAGATAGATAGATAGATAGATAGATAGATAGATAGATAGATAGATAGATAGAAGCAAACACATACAAACAAACATTCTTTAGGTACGCAAAAATGTATATGAAAATTGAGCTCCAAACTATTTACACTGTTCATTATATTAATTAACATAAAATCAAAGATCCTGTATTTGTTTTTTACATAAACAGAATCTCCATGTTGCTCTATATTAAAATAAAAATGTTTAGCATTTTGATGTACTTATTAAAGTATTTAGGCTGAAATAGATCTATATTGTGTGCAAAATTATTTTTTTTGTATTAGGATAATGGTTTTCCAACCATTCTTTACATGAATTGAATAGTAATTCATACTGTAAATATTGCTTAAATTCCTTCAACAAATCAGCCGAACTCAGGGAAAATTGTCTTTGAAATAATTATAAAAGAGGTCCATTAAATGATTAGTTTTATCCAGGAAATGATTATTTTCTCCCTTTTTTCTGTTGATACCAAAATTAGGTTTGGATTATATAACTTCCGGCTACATCAGGGATATTTGCATGGGAGGCATATCACAAAACTAAGATGGCCATGTGATTGAATCCCTGACCTTTTTACATAGTTCCATGCATTAAAGGGTCAGGGCTTTGGTAATGCAGTTGTAGCCACCATCTTAACTTTTTTGATATGCTTCTCTCATTGGCTGCTGTTGCTGAGTCTATGACTTGTATGATTAATGCAGTTCTCAAAATAATTTTTCCACTAGTTGGTAAATTTGATGTGTTGGAAAAAAACCTGACATCTACTTTTCTATATGCAAAAGTTTTTTTTTAATGAACTTCATCAGAAAAAAAAATAGAAATTAAAATTGTGGGAGAGTATTTTGTGGTTTTCTATTGACATCCTGAACAATAGTGAAGACTTGAACATCAGAAATATATTTTATAAACATCTTCTCAAATACAGTCTACTGATTGGGATTAGCAACTTATAATATTCAGTTTGCAGCAACGTGCAATAAGTCTCAAATTACCTTATTTAAAAGTGTGTACGCTTCTTGACTCTTGTTCTTCATTAAATATAAATCAATAATTGAAATTAATAATACAAGCAAAATTGTTGGTCTCCAATTGGTGGTAATTTGTAAGAAGCTACATAGAAGAGTAGGATGTTGTGGGAGGAATGCTTTTGGAGTATGATCGAGAAACCTGTTGAGAAAATAGGCAACTATTGACAGGCCTGATTCATGACTGAGTGACTGTTCTGCTAGTCTTCACATGATCCCCACAGAGGGAAAGCTTTGACCACCTGCTAAACAAGGTCTGTTTGAAGTTTCTTCTTAACAGTTCCAAGACGTTAATTCAGCAGGACAGCTCCACTGGAGTTCTCAGTGTCACCAAATCAGCAGCTGTTGAGGTCCATTCACTCCAGCATGAAATGTTTATATAAAGGGTCCTCCCCCAATTTATTTTATTTGTGACTACGGAAAAATAAATAGGAAACTGAAATGTTCACAATATTCAGTTTTTACAAAGGTGAAAATTATTGATGCCAATGTACTAATGGTACTACTGTTCTTATGATTTCTGTTCAGTCTCCTTTCCAAACTTGATCTGCCCATAATAGAGAACAGCTAAAATGAAGTAGATTACAGCAGAATCTGTACATTTTGATAATATTCTATTAAGTTTAATGAGTCTTAATGCCTCAAATACATATGTTTCACTTTAAACAGTTAAGAAATGCTATATTGAGGAAAGAAGTCCAAATATGAATGCCTTTGTTCCTTTTTCATTATTTCATTGATCAATACAGCCGGGGTGGTGGTGGTCAGAAAACACATTCATGTGTTCAACGTTTTTGATATTTAAATGCTTTTATTTGCTAGATATACTGTCAGTTGTAAATACCATCAGGGGAACTGTTTTAACCTTAGGTAATATAACCACATAAAATGTTCTTGGTACAACCAATTTGCTTTTCTTTTTATTGTAGACTTGTAAATCTTAAGTGTATTTTTATAAGACTGTTAATTGTTCCATTCTTTCTGATGTGTTTTTCCTTCCTACTATTATCAGATTTCATTATATGAGTAGAATTATCAGCTCAACCCATTGTATGGCAAAGCAGTATTAAGTCTGTCTGGAATTTGCTGCTCTTTAAGTTTACAGCAAAAAAAAATTGTGTAAATCAGGCTCTCTAGTTTCAGTGGGAGGCACAGGGTTGAACAGCATCCATTTGTCAAGTTGATTGCTCCTCACTGAGGTTGCCTTTGCTTGTCTTTGAACAGGAGTGAAATCCTATGTGAAGCTCCATTTCTGTCATTTACACTAACATCCATCCTCTTAAACCAAGGCCTCCAAGAAAAAAAAACAAAGTGTTGGCACAATATAATCAGTCACTCAAGTTGTCTGTCATTTGTTTTTTAAAAAAGGAAGTTACTTTTAAGTTAGTGGAGCAGAAAATTGTGGAAAGTTGGGAATAGAGCTGCAGTAAAGGGAGGACAATTTAAACATAAAGAGAAGACATCCTGTCTATTTTGTTCTTTTTTGTTCCTGTAACCAGAGAGTATTCAATCATTTGTACATTGATTTCAGTATTCTTGATAGGTGTATAAATATTTTTTTAACTTTTATTTCCAAGAGATACTAGATTTACACTTTGCCTATATTATAGCTCACATGAATAATCAGGACAGGACCTGAATCAGAACAATGAAATTAAATCAGAATAAGGATTGGTAGCAGACAGCAAATTCTACACTCATATAATTCTTTGCTAGCTCAAACATGGCTGAATAGTAAGGAATTTCAGGGGTGGGATTCCACAGGTATAACAACTGGTTTGGTGATCGCTCGCTTCATACGCACATGCATCAAACATGCGCTCTGTGTGTGCTCCGTATTTTAAAAAGCTTCAATATGTACCTTCTACTGCAGTCCCTGTGAATAAAACAGCCGAGGCATGGCTCTGCCACACAAATCAGCTGTGCTCTAAAAAAGGAAATAAAGCACAGAAAAGAGCAGGGGTGGGTGGGCGAGCCCTCATGCTCCACACAGTGAACCAGCTCACTGCCAGCTGATCTTTGGAGCAAGGGTTTTACCCGAACTGGTAGAATCCCACCCCTGGTAAGGATGTGCAAAACAATATGCACAAAATTCCACACTTGCTTGGATTCTTCCAGGTGGAAGTGGGCCAAGGTGAGGGCAATACAAAAAAGAAATTGAGGGAGAGAAGGAGAGGCTAGGAAGATTGAGGACAAGCAAGCTAGTAGGATATGCCTCGATGGGATTTTATTTATTAATTAATTAAATTTATGTGCCAGCCATCTCACTGTCATGCAACTTTGGGCAGCTTACATCATGAAGATCCTTTCCAACTCTGTTATTCTGTTATATTGAAGGAGCAAAGGGGTAAGCTTTCGTGACTTACAGCTCCCTTATCTTCCTTACATTCTCCCCAAAAGACAAAAGTTCACTTCCAGATAGGAACATTAAAACATGAATATTAAAATTCACAGAAATTAAATAAGTTAGAAACCAAAATTAACAGTGACTGAGTGAAAAAAGGACAAAAAGGTAATCAGAGGCTGGCCAGCACTGGGATATGCTATGTGAGACATTAGAAGCAATAACTATGAGGAGGGGAAATCCAGGGGTGATGTTAGAATGATCTAATCTGCTTGCTATTGTCCATGATTTAACTAGGAATTCCAAATGACAAGCACAAAAGATCTTAAGAGCAGTTAGAAATCCATGTAAATCTTCTCCTTTTTTTACTAAGATTGTGAGATTGAGACAAACTCTAAAGCTGTACCACTTAAGAAAAAATATATTTTAAAACTAAGCATAATAGTACAGCATATATGTAATCGATACTTGCTAATATTGTATTTTTAAGTTCCATACTTTTAAAAATCTAAACCAGTGGCTAGCGGGCGTGATCCAAAAAAACCCAACAACCTGTTCAAATGCTGTGATTTCTTTTAAATAAAAAATATCTTACATTGTCATAGGATGTGAACTTCATAGATATCACAGCTCTCCTTTAGAGCAATCCATGATTATTTTTCTTTCTAAAGTTATTGATAGCATTCCTTATTCTTCTGAAGAGGAATGATATTGTTCTAGCTTATGCACTAAAACTGTGAAAAAGTATTTGGGTAACTTAATCTGCAATGTAGTGAAAGCTTAAACTCAATGTTGAGTTTTAAATTACCCTGCTACCTCATAATTCTTCTTTATTTAAGGTCAGTGGTAGAGTTTGGGCTTAATTGCACAGCCTTATTTGGAGCATAGGAATTCTGCCCTAAAGCAATTTGCAATGGGTTTTTATCCATGAAGTAGCAAGAGGATGATAATATTCTAAGTAAAGAAAGCCTTAATAAGATTAATTTATGCTCTAACTGTGTATTTCATCTATACATGTTTCATTTTTAGTACCTGTATTATAGTTTAGATCAGGGCTGTCAAACTCTCAAGGATGCCCTTTGTCACCACTGTTCTTTGTACTGACTTTAGAAGTGTTAAATAGAAACTTTAGAAGAAATAAGGAAATAAAAGACATGGGGATAAAAAAGGAGGAATACAAATTGCAGGCATTTGCAGGTGATCTGGTGTTTATACTAGAAGAACCATTAGAAACAGGACCCAAATTGATAGAAAAGATAGAAGAATATGGGGAAGTCACAGGATTGAAAATAAATAAGGAGAAAATTAAGATATTAGTGAAAAATATTACTGAAAAGCAAAAAAAAATTATTGATCAGTAGATTAGATATCCAGATCACAAAAAAGTGAATTAACAACAAGGTGTGGGACACTTAAAGAAGATAATTATTACAGATTAAAACAACAGATTAAGATAGACCTGGAAAAATGGAAAAATTTACAACTATCATTAATAGGGAGAATAGTGATGATCAAAATGAACATATTACCAAGAGTACTATACTTATTCCAAAAATATTCTGATGATTTAAATAAAATAATATTGAAATATATATGGCAAGGGAAAAAAAGCAAGGATTAAGTTAAAACTGTTACAGGATGCAAGAATGAGAGAAGGATTTGGGCTACCCAATTGGGAATTATATTATCAGGCCTTGGTATTGAAGTGGGTGAAAGAATGGATTGTATTAAGAAATACAAGACTTTTAACAGGAGCATGATTTACAATTAGATTGGCATGCTTTTCTATGGTATTAGAAAAATAAGGTACATGGTTACTTTCAAAGACAGATATGCTTTATTGTCAATATGGGAGAAAACAAGGGAAAAGCATTATATGAAAAAAACAGTCTGGTTATCAACAATGGAGGTGTTTATATATTCAAATGTTTTTAAAATGGGACATATTGTTAGATATAATGATGTTTTAAATGAAAGGGGTGAACTCAAAATAAAACAAGAATTGAATGAACAAGGGATTGATATGAATTGGTACTCATATATGCAAATACATTCTAGATATGAAAAAGATGTTAAAACAGATGGGTTTTATAATTAACTGACTGAACTAGATAAAATTTTAACAAAAACGGAAGCAAAGATGTTTAAGAAATTGTATGGGTATTTACTAGGAGTGAAACTAGAAGAAGAACAAGTCAAGGAGATGATGATAGCCTTGGGGGTGGGGGGAATTGGTTATGAGATAGAGTTGGACAAATGGCAGAAACTATGGGAAACTATAAATTAACAATGCCCTGGCATTTAGCAAAATTAGCATTTTGCCCTGGCAAGACTGGCAAAGATGTTCAAAGACAAATCAGCGAAATGTTGGAAATGTCATCAGATACCGGGATCATATTACCATATGTGGTGGACAGGTACAGAAGCTAAAAGATATTGGACAAAAATATATACATGGTTGGAAAAGATGATAAAACAACATATAGATTTAAAGCCTGAGATATTTCTATTGGGGATTTTACCTGAGGACTATAGTAAAGAAAAAATATACATATATTATCAGCAGCTAGAATTGTATTTGTTCAAAATTGGAAAAATGAAAAGGTTCTGATGCAGGAGGAGGTGGTTAAGAAAATATTGGAATGTGAAGAAATGAGCAGGAATATTATATGATATGGGATTTATTTTATAAATGGTTGGAAAATAAAGTAAGAAATTAAATGATACTATTATAATGATAAGATATATAATGTTGAATAGGTTGTAATATGTAGGTAAACTGTAAGAAATGTATACAAAATATTAATATGTGCAGAAAATATATGTATTCAGTCGACACTATAACTGAAAGATGGATTTGTTTTCAAAATAAAAATAAACAAACTTTAAAAAAAGAATCTTTAAAAAAAAGAGCTGTCAAACTCATAGCCCAGGGGCTGGATGTGTCACACTCTGGTTTAGCCTAGAGGGAGGAGTCATGATATGTCACATGATGACACTGTGATTATGCGAATTCGACACCCCTGGCCTAGATGCTAAGGAAAACTCACAGGTAGTCTTTGACTTAATAAACTGGTTGCTTAGTAATCATTCAAAGTTACAACAGATGCAGAAAAATGACTTACAACCAGAACTCAAAGTTCTGATGCCTGAGTCACTTGTATTTTGGGTGCTTAGCAACTGGTCTGCATTTATGGCCACTTGCAGCACTCCTCAGTCACATAAATGCTATTTACAATGTTTTGATAGAAACTAGGGTTATTTCTGGTTTCTGGCAAAAATCACCCCATAGTGAACAATGGATTCACTTAACAATCACGTTTGTTTAATGACTGTCACATTTGCTTAAGAACTGCTGCAAAAAAGATTGCAAAATCAGTCACAGTCACATGATGACCTACTTTATGACTGTCTTTATGACTGTCTCGACTTATCATTGAAATTGTGGGCTGTCAAGGACTCAATGTGGTAAGTCAAAGACAACCTGCATTATAATTGGCTATACAATTACATGTACATTTTGCATAGAATACTTTCAGAGTTTATACTTTAGCTTTTTCTGTGTGAGGTTTTGATGAACAATACTTTCTACAGGTTCAGACAAAAGAACCAGAGTCAGAAAAAACAGTGTAATATCCCTTAATTTAAGGGTAAATTAAGGGATCTTATATGCTGTTTTTCCCACTCTGGTTCTGTGGTCTAGACCTAGCAATGTATCATGAGCACAAGTATGCTCACTGATCAGCATCCACAAGGCTCCTTGCTTTATGTGATTTTAATTCTAAAATTCTTTTGATCAAAAAAAGGCAGAAACAATATTCTCCAAACCACATTCAATTTATAATGTTATGTACTGGTATTCTGAAGAACAAAATCTATGTTTCTGTATCATATTTATTTATAAGACTATTTAACATATACAATAGGTGGAATCCTAGCTTAATCAGAGTACAGCTATCGTGCAAAATGGTATGACTACCAGAAGTATGGCTGATTTAAATGGCTTTGTTCTACTTTTGATCAGATTTATATGCAACTGATCATCCTAAAACATGAGTTTCAGATTTTAAAGTCAGCTTTCTATTTTACATTTTCATAACTTAGAAAAGTATTAATTAAACAAATTAAGTCTATAGCAAATCATGTAAATATCCTAATGGATATTTTAAATTTTTATTAATTTTTGTACAATTAGAAACTGTTTTTTTTTAAACAAATAATAACTAACCCCCCAAAAAATATTCCTGTAAATGAAATGAAAGTAAAATTAGAAGTTATTTTTTAAAATGTTGATATTGGTCATATTGTTCATAAATTTTTCATTTAATTTTATGAATTTGAACTTAGCTATATCTAGGACTGTTCAAAACATGGTTCAAAGAAAGAAAGTAAAAAGTTTGTTGATCTCTAAAAACATTTAGTAGAAAAATTATAACAAGAATTAAAAGGATAGCACTTTAATCCATGGTAGAGGAAAGACGAAATGGCCTTGAGGGACAGAAACAAAAGCCACTGCCAAGGCAACAGATAGAGCAAAGGGATAACAATGTAATATTGACAGACATCTCAGCCCTTCCTAGTTCATACAAAGCTTCTTCCTAATTCGTATAAAGATAAAGCAAGGGAGGCCTATTCAGACTTACACGATTCTGTTTCTGTAACTTTACAATAAAAGTAGCATTGACTTACAAGACCTTGATTTCCTAGTCCGGTCTATCTTGAAGAACTGACATGCATGAGTATTCCAAGTCAGAATGTGACCTTTTTTTCCCTTGAAATAGTATGATCCCCATTTTGTCTCACAATACAACATTATTACTCATATCCCTGATCTCCTGAAATTATAAATGCACAGCAAATGCCCATAAATGTTTCTTGGAAGGAGACAGGAGTACTAAGTATAAAAGAATGCTTATATATAGGGAGATTTAATAAGTGATTGCATATCTGACTTATATATATAATTAATAACACCTGAGGGGAAACTATCCATTAAAATACTTTAAAATATCCTAAAATGTATTTTTAGGATCCATAAGCTTTCACAGCCTCACCCAGTACAATAGTTTATTAGGTTTTGTTACTTCATTGACTCTATAACCTAGGTAGTTCATGTTTCTTGGTAGGACAGACTTTATTGACTTTAACACTGGGATTTGTATTCATTAAAATTTGTTTGCTTCTCTCTCAACGAACATTTTGGAAGAGCCTTTATTACTGAATAGCACAGAAGTAATAATAGCTGTCAAATATGACCACACAAAGTAAGGGCCTCTTTAGAAAATATGCACTGTAGCCTCCTTCAAGTGCATGTAATGCTCCTTTTGTTAAAGAAGTGTTCACAATCTCCTGGATCTAGTAACTACTGAATCACCTATTCCCTAAAGGTGTCAGCATCTTTTGAGAAAATATATAATGAAACGGATGTTATAGTTAAAAAGTAGAACTCTCATGATTTTTTTTCTATCAGTTTATTTATTAGCCATACAAAACCAGAAGAGTTCTACTCCTTAAAACATTGAAATGTTCTGTTCTCAAGGCAGCCACTTTGAGGACCTTCTCATCTATCACTTCATGTCTTGTAGTGGTGTGGCCACTAAAATATTGTCTTGGAATGATTAGAAAGGCCTGGTGCATTCATTGCTAAAGAAGGCTCAACCAATAGCATTGGAAATTTAAAAGAGAACAGATTGCAAGATACTGTATAATTCATAGAGAACAGCCCAGGATTTTCATGCAAAATACATAAAATTATATCAGGCATAATATGTAACTTATTGAGGGTATTGAACATGTTAAGAAAGAATGCATGTAGGTACTGACAGCATTGGGTAAAGATGAGTTTGAAAACCGCAGGTTTTACTTCTTTTGTGAGAAAATATATAGCAAGGTTTAGAACTAGAATTCATAAACAAGTTTAAATTTCAACCTTGTATAGTGGATTTGGGGATTTAAAAAAAAAACTTTGTTCTTTGCCCATGTGCTTTACATTTCTAAATATATGTTAGACTATACACCTGAAACTAATGTATGAAAAGGCTTTTATGTGAATGCGTAGCGGACAGATGCCAGTGTAACAAAAATGCTTTCTTTATCATGAATCTTCATGGTAAAGTATTGATTGCATGGCAAATGGAGCTTGAAGGTCATATCTAAGGAAAGTTGGCAAAGGAGTATAAAGGCTACACCTCTTTTGTAAGTATATTGTAGGTTTCTTTCCCTCCAAATATCTCAAGATTACATCCCAGAACTGACCGAAACATAAAATAATATGATAAATATTTTGTGCCTTCCTTTAATCTCTGCTGTTCAAGCAGTATTTTGATCAGTAGTGGGTGAGGATTTATACACACACACAGAGACACACACACTTCAAGAGAAAGAGAAGCAAGGGGAAAAAAATCTTCATTATTTGTGTATCTAATTCCTCCCTGTAAATTTCTAGCTACCTCATTGCTTCTCTTGCCAATTTAATGAGTAGATAAAATTTCTTATGTGTGTGTAAGTGATTTTCTTTTCCTTTGTAAATGATGTGAACCTACGATCAAATGTTATCTTTGCTGCTGACGCAAGGAAATTAAAAGCGGTATTATCGTTTCTGTTCAGTGTTCTTTTTAGAGAAAACTGCTGGTTAGGTCAATTTACTTGGCTCGATACCGTGCTTTAATCTTAACCTGGGGCGTACTTCAAATACACGGCAGCTGGCTCAGACATCTTCATGCATGATTGCATGTTAATTTCTCTTCGTTGAGAGGTGGGAATCCAGCAAAAAATTTCTCTGCTGAATGAAAATGTTATGGGATTCCTAACGGGTGAATAAGCACTCTCATATGATCAAATAAACCTGGAATTGGCTGCCTGAACTTTCAGGGGCCTGATTCCTCCAGGGCATAAGACTTTAGTTGTATTATATTATGGATAAATTTGTCCCAACAATTTTCAGTCTAAGAATGTGGCAAGAACAAAGCATAGCATTTACCTCTACTGCTTTGCCCACTTTAAGTGCTCTAATTAGAACAAAATGTGCATGATTTTCCAGTAAAAACAAGAATTAGGAGGTTTGGGCATATGACGGATAACTGCTGGAATTACCTATCTCTGATAAATATTGAGAGAAAAGATGCTAAAAACAGCCTTTACCTGGCAGTAATCTAATGAGTACCCAACACCTCATTCAGCAGATTTTATGGGCAATTCATCAGATTGTTCAGGCAAGTTAAACATATGAGGTTGAAGCTCTGTTCATATTGATCAGGGCAACTAGTTTACAGTACAAGTTGGCAGAAAATTTGTATCCAGCAGCATTGCCTGTAAAACTACCTTTACAAATACTACCTTACATTTACTTTTCAGACTTTTATTATTGCATTTTCCAGCCCTCCAATAGCTTTTTCTAACCTCTTTCTTGAAACAGATATTACACAGAGAAGGCAAACTTCAGGAAGAATGTATTTTTGCAGTGGAAAAAAATTAAACTCTTGTCCTGAATAATGTTGTTGTTGTTGTTATCATCATCTACTTGCAATGAATTATGTAACTAAATTATGAAACTAAACAATTCTTCATCTAGGATGAGGAAGAATTCAAGTAGGTTTAACAAGATTTCACAGACTCTAAAAAGAATTTGGTAAGCAAAAAAATTAAAAACTACCCTTGTATTATTTCTACTGCTACTTTCGCAACCTTGTTTGAGGGACTTCAAGTTTTAATAATTTTTCAATTAAAAAGTTATATATATTTGTCACATATATTAGCCATTTGTGCATGAATAAATACAGGCGCCAATCTTGTTGAAGCCTTTAATTTGTTATGTGTCTGTATACATACATAAGAAAACTAAAACGAATGCAAAGCAGTACCAGTAGGACCTGTTTGAGAAAGGTTCATTTTGTTACCTTTGAGACCACATTTGCTGGGTTCTGAGAGCTACTAGCATAGCATTTTGCGGAATCAGTTGCTTAATGAGCAGTCTGTTTTCTCTCTCTGTTAAATTAAGTGTTGCTTCTTTTAAACCATGTCATTTTTATATAAATTTATTAGGAAAGACAAACTTCCTTTGAATTGCTCATTATTGTTGTTTCCTACTGCAGTGTACAAAAAGGAAGGCTGTCATCTCAGAGGGGGTTGTGAATCAGAACTGTGGGGCATGTCATTGTCACATTGTTTTTTTTTCCTGCCATGCCTCTGAAGAGTTTGCCAGAGTTCCCCATTAAATATTCTTATTTTTGGATGCAACTTGATTGTCACTTCTACTTAACTGCACTCATTTCCAGCCCCCAACAATGTGCATGCTTTGTTTTAGGACCATGAATTGTGTAAAGAAGCATTTTAACAAGATTTAAAGTGTTGGCATATTTATTGTTACCAAATCTAGAAATTAAGCCTATTTATAACAAATTTCTTAATAACAAACACACATTGCTACATACTTTTATGTACCTCATTACATATCTACGTATTTTACATACCTTATTCATAGACATAATCTTCACATAATTTTCTCCTTTTACTTGATTTTAAGTGTGTTCCCTCAAGTTCCCTCAAGTATAATGCATTCAAATTGATATAATGAAGATAAATTATCTCAGTATTTAAAAGCTGTTTTCATAACATGTGCCTTCTTTGTTTTTGAATAATAGCCATAGCTCTTAATGAGTTCTGAGCTTTATTTTGGGTTTTAAGACAACGCTGAAATTGAATAGTAGGTGCATTTTCCCCATCACTAAAAATATTACTGTTGAAAGAAAAGTTAAACTTAGAAGCTTGAAGACAAAGAATCCTATCTTTAAATTAGGAAAAGAGTTGGTTTTGGTTGCTGAGATATCTGCTGGACAAGCAATCATGTGGAAGTAGTACAGTATGAAAGTTAATAGTGTACATAAAAAACCTGATCTAAATTAGAAATAAATAACCTTGCCAAGATACTTTCCTCTTATAAAGACAACTAAGGCTAGAGGTAGGACGATTTAAGGAAAAATGTATTTTAAAAAGAATTTATGATTGCAGTTTATTTAGATTTAAGCAGATTGATATTCTAGGTTGCACTAGTCTGTTTTATTTTATATCTCAAGTTAACACAAATGCCCAGTACAGTCAGCTGACATTTTATATTGAAAATATAATGGCTCTTCCTTTTTCTGCAGTATATGAAATAGATTTTTACTGAGACAGATCAGTCAATTTTAGGCAGTATTGTCTTTCTGTAGCAGAAATATTTTCCTTAAAATCCTTTATCTGATAATCTTTTATTTGGAGTCTTTCTACTGAGGCTGTGTAATCCCTCAGATTCAGTTTTTAAAAGGTGCTTTGGAATGTGAAGAAGCATGAACACAGCATTGTCTGTGACCCATTAAAACAACCATGCTTGTTCCCAGAACTTCATGATCATAACATCTACACAATCCTGGAAATAGACAAGGCTGCTTGAATTAATCACTGATAAGTGCTGAATATATGCATCCATGATTTCTGAAGCACCTCCTCTGAATTAAAAGCAAAACATTCTAAGTACAAGGCATAAATTTTGTTATGGTATTTTAGCATTCTCCAATGCTTTCTGCATGTCCACTGTAGCTAACCACTGAAGGAAGATGCTACCTACATGTTTTCTGCGATACATGTCATCAAGAATGCGGTAGAAGATTTTAATTCAATCAAATGGCCCATCTCAGACTAATTGACTATATATTAGTCAAAAAAGCACTAAGGCTAATGAGGGAGAGAGGGAGGGAGGAAGGAAAGGGAAGGAAGGAAGGAAGGAAGGAAGGAAGGAAGGAAGGAAGGAAGGAAGGAAGGAAGGAAGGAAGGAAGGAAGAAGAAAACTACAACATTTAAACTAATGCCTTTATAGGATCAGGGAAGAGGAACAGTGTATATGCTGTATAGTTGGAAGTTTTCAATCTATGGATGACACAACTTGAAAAAATTAAAACAAACAAATTAGAATACTTCAACAGAACCATTGTTTTGCTTGAAATGGTGTCCTGGAGTTAAGAAAAATACTTTGACTGCTTTTCTCTTTGGGATATATACTATAAGGAAAAAGTTCATTATGAGCAATATAATTTCTGGTTAGACTTTGGATACTGATCCAAGATTTTATTGCAATACAAACCATTAGGACAATTCAGGAAATCTAAAATATTATAGCTTACTAAGGACATGAGCATTAATAATTAGTCAGTTAAAAACATATGTATACATTGTTACTATTATGACATCTTTATCCCATATTTGCTAAAATGTTTAGAGGGAGCAGTTCAAACTCAAATCAATCTTTATTATGGCCATACACTTGCATAAATAAACAATTTTCTTGAAACACAAAGAGCAATAGTGAATAGTAAATAAATAACAAACTACAGCTAGTCCTCAATTTAGGACTACAATTGAGCCCAAAATTTATGTTTCTAAGTCAGAAATCTGTTAAGTGATTTTTCTCCATTTTATGACACATTTGTTAAGACACATTTAACTGGAGTTGTTAAATAAGTAACAGGTTTGTTAAGTGAATTGGATTTTCCAGTGGACTTTGCTTGTCAGAAGGTTGAAAGGGGGGATCACATGACCCTGGGTGAGCCAGTTGTCAAGCATCTGAATGTAAATCATGTGACCATGGGTGCACAGTCATGCTGCAATGGTCATAAGTGTGAAAAATAGTAATCAGTCACTTCTTTCAGCACTTTTGTAACTTCAAAAGGTCACCAAGTGAACTGTTGTAAGTCAAGGACTACCTGTATTAGCTAACAAAGATAGAACAGCTGAATATATTTTTACACATTGCAGAACATAAAGGATAAGATATGCAAAATAAGTTTGGTTTGTGAAAAAAAATCCTGAATGTGGAGTTCTTAGTTGAAAGATTAAAAATCAAGACATTACTGAGATTGCATACTATGTACTCGACAGTTCTTAATGAATTTCAGTGTGAAAATATTGATTAGTTATCAAAATGATATGATGTCACTAAAATTGGCTTCCTTATCAGAGGACTGGAATCTTACCAACAGATCATTGATTTTTTTTCCTAAAAAATACTTCGAAGTTATTGTAACATTAAACTTAACATCTGTATAAATAGATTGAAACTTATTAAAGCTACAGTTGTTAAACATAGAGAAGAAAATGCTCTGCCAAGAATATATTTTATTTTTAAAGAAGGAAATCCTCACAAAAATTTTGAGATATCAACAGGGAGAAATTAATATGTTGATAATGACGATAGAATGATGGAACAGATTAAATACACTTGGATTCTGAAATATCCTTCCAAAGGGTCTTGAATACATTTAGAAATCATACAATAATCCATTAGTCTTAAATCTTTTGGGCTGATAGCACTGATCGTCTTACACAATCTTTTTATAAATACATACTTCACAATAGACTGATGGTTCAATTGCCCACTATCATTCTAGTTTTCACATACAAGAATAACACAGAGATATTCTAGAAAATGAAATTAGTGGATGACCAAAGCATTTCTTTCTTTTTTAGAAAATGTAACATTAGAAATAATATAAATTACTCAAATCAGGAGCACTTTTCAGCATTGGAAGAGGATTCAGGGATCATTGGAATCTGCAGTGCAGAACTTTTCATCAGAGTAGAATGAAATTGGGTGGCATAAAAAACATTACATGAAAGAGAGTGATTTAATATTCTTTTCCTATTGAAATTTCTAGTGTTGCTTCTCTGCTACTACATTCAAATTTTACATCAATGTGTACCATACAATCTTTTTCTCAGTTGAGTTAATCATACTTTGCCAACAGTTTATAGATAAGGCCCAGCAAATGTTCCAAACTTGTTCCAAATTTCCAATATATTATGAGATTTTTAAATTCAATGACTTGTTTCTGCAACTCTTTTAGTACAATACTACTTATCTGAAAATTATTGAAATCAGTCAGGTAGACTGGACCATTGTATATTAAGTCTCTGAAAATATTTTATCTTTGTCTTATTAATTATTAAACTTTGCCAACTAAATGACTTATTAATTCTTCACCGAGCTTTTAATACTTTTATGTTCATAGAAATAAACATTTAACAGCAAAGCAAGAGAAGAGAATTTGGACTTACTGTTTTTCTGTATTTATTCCAGAATTTAATATTTTACTTACTGCATGATCTCTTATACATTGTTTATTTCTGTTTATATCATCCCAAAATATTTATGCAAATTTTCTGAAATTCCTGCCCCTTCCAGAAAGGTACCGTAGCTAGACTGTAAGGAGATACAATCTCATCTGAAATCTGTACAAATAGCATGGTTCTTACTGTTGATTTGTCTTTTGATCCACTACACCTTGTAAAATTTATTAAATATTTTTTAAACAATACATTGCTTACTTTTCTATTTTTCTTATTCAAAGTAAGGGTAATATTTTCAATATTTTCTAGCAAGGGTTCACCAGAGGTGGTATTCAGCAGGTTCTGACCAGTTCTGGAGAACCAGTAGCGGAAATTTTGAGTAGTTTGGAGAACTGGCAGATACCAGCTCTGACTGGAGATTTTACAGTATCATTCCCCTGCCATGCCCACCAAGCCATGCCCACAGAACCAGTAGTAAAAAAATTTGAATCTCACCACTGGGGTTCACCATATTACATAGTTAGTTGCAAGAGAAACACCAATGTGTTCTTTGCTATCTTCAAAGATTAAGAATACATTATGATGTTTGTTATGTTCAGTTTTCTTCTTCTGTTGTTCCTGTCTGATTCTTGGAGCCTGCCTAGACAAGTCCCTGTAATTTTCTTGACAGGGTTTTTCAGAAGTTTATTTGCCATTGCCTCCTTCCTAGGGCTGAGACAAAGTGACTGGCCCACGATCATCCAGCTGGCTTTGTGCCTAAGGCAGGACTAGAACCCAGAAGCTCCCAGTGTCTAGATTGATGCCTTTGCCACTATGTAGAACCACTGTGTCAGTGGTTCTTAACCTTTTCTTTACTATGGACCCTCTGTAAATATCTTTTGTGGCCATGGACCGTGGTTACAGACCCCCAAGACGTAACAAAAGATTTAAATTATAACATTTCTTCAAGACTTCGTGTGATAACATTCCACCCCCCAGGGGTCTGTGAACTACAGGTTGAAGACCACTGGTTTACATTATAAAAAGGTTATGTTGCAATAAATGACTGGGTCTTATAGATGCTACACAATTTTTTTCAGCCATGTTCCTACAATGTTTTTAAGTTGACTGGAAATTAAATATGTTGTGGGAATCCTAGAAAGCGGTCAGCTATGTTAGATTTAGAACCAAACAAATCCAGTCATGCTACATTAGGCAAACTGGTCAGTCATGTGACAGGAACTCCAAAATTGTGTGAGATTGAATAGGGTTTGAAGTGAATGGGATGTAAACCCTTTTATATGAATAGGATTTTAGAATATTGCCAGTTTTCCTGTTAGTTATCCTTTCTTCCTTCTCCCTTTCGCTTTCATACTCATTGATCCTGCTTACCCAGGGTGAAGATTTTATGAAGCTTTGTCAATACTTGTGTGCAGTCAGGTTCTTGGGATACCTGGCACTTCCTGGAGAAATTATGGGACTCCCAACATGTCTTCAGTAATTGTTACCTATCAGTACCACTGATAAATGAGATTTAAATAGTTTAATGATTGACAAAATAAGTAGGAACAGGCTTTAGATGTTTTATTCTATTTGGGTAATTTTTGTCTGGGAGATAATCTTGCCTTAAATTTCTGTGGTCTTTAACAGTTCCCACCCCTTTAGGATTAGAATATTTTCTGCAATCCAGAAAACAAGTTCTTGGAGCAGTTTCAACTTCATCTACAACCAAAGAAGCTGCTATTATAGTAGAAAATAACATCTATTTCCTATATTTTAGACAGTGAGGTTAATGTGAGTCTGTGAAACCAAAAAGCTAGTTACTTCTAGAGGGAATGCAGGAGATAACAAAGACTTGTGGGAGATTTCTGTCAGCACATAATCAAGGCATGGTGTTCTGGTAGCTTTTAATGATCCCTGTTGGATCAGATCCAGTGACTTGGCATATTATCTAGAGAGAATTCTAATCTATGATGAAAACAGAGGCATGTTTCCAAGAAATGTTTGTATTTTGTTAACTTATGTACACATTTTCTCTGGAACTTTCCCAAGGTTTATAATGTTCCAAGTTTCAAATAATGCCATAAGGAAGATGGCCAAGCTAGTATTGTGCATGAAATTCAAAATAGTGGTTGAAGTTAGTCAGCAACCAAAGGAGCCTTACAAAAGACAATTGAACAATTGATACAGAATACCATTTACAGTGAGGCTTGGTCCTGGAAAAAGTATCCAATCTGTATCATTTCCTGATACGGTTGGGATGCCAAAATCAGAAGATCATCTGACAGTCAATTTGAACAATATTGATCAAAAAAATATTGATCTGCTGCTACCCCAAGGCTGCATGTAGCTCATGAGCCCTGTTTATCAAAGCCCATAGTCTCCTCTTGTCATAATTTCTAAAATTAAGTTTAACTTTGCTTTTAGAATAGAATAGAATAGAATAGAATAGAATAGAATAGAATAGAATAGAATAGAATAGAATAGAATTCTTTATTGGCCAAGTGTGATTGGACACCCAAGGAATTTGTCTTGGTGCAAATGTTGTCGGAGTACATAAAAGAAAAGATACATTCATCAAGAATCATAAGGTACAACACTTAATAGTCATAGGGTACAATAAGCAATCGAATCATACTAAGAACAGTCAATAAAAATCATAAGGATACAAGTGACAAGTTACAGACATACAATTACAAGTGGGAGGGGATGGGTAATAAGGAGTGATGAGAAGATTAATAGTCATAGTAATGCAGACTTTGTAAATAGTTGTACAGTGTTGAGGGAATTATTTGTTTAGCAGAATGATGGCATTCAGGGGAAAAACTGTCCTTGTGTCTAGTTGTTCTGGTGTATAGTGCTCTATAGTATCGTTTTGAGGGTAGGAGTTGAAACAGTTTATGTCAAGGATGTGAGGGGTCTGTAAATATTTTCACAGTCCTCTTTTTGACTTGTGCACAGTAGTGGGATTCAGATTTTTTTACTACTAGTTCTGTGGGCGTGGCTTGGTGGGCGTGGCAGGGGAAGGATACTATAAAATCTCCAGTCAGAGGTGGTATTTGCCGGTTCTGCGAAATTTCCGCTACTGGTTCTCCAGAACTGGTCAGGACCTGCTGAATACCACCTTAGCTCGTGCAGTATACAAGTCTTAAATGGAAGGCAGGTTGTTAGTAATTTACAAACATACTTCAGAAGTCTTTGCTCAAACCAGAGAACTTAACAACCCAAGCCCCATTTCTTTTCATCATCATTGTCTCCACTGTAGTCTTCAAGTTATTTCCAAATACTAAGTGCTGCAGTTTCAAAAGATTGTCCAGTCTTGAATTAGATGAACCATAGCTTGACTTGTTTTAAATCATCATCTTATGTTCTCAGAAGTTATTGAGTTGACTTTGTTTGTGGAGACATATTCCACAACCTGCTTGACCTTCGTAGGTAGACTGAACAAATAGTATCACTTCCTTGTCTTTAATAATAATATCTTTATTGTGAATAAATGAAGCCGCCTTATACCAAGTCACAACTTTAGGTTCATACTCATTTTGTCAGCTTCTTACTCATCCAGAATTCTTCTTTTTCCACAAATACAAATACACATTCCATATGATTTGTTGTGGTTGATGGTTTTATACTTAGACTGGCTTGCAAGAGAAAAGAAGGCATATGACAACTGATTCTCTGATATATTTAATAGTCTGGTATTTAAGTAAGTAGGTATGTTGATGCAACTGAACTTCAAAACACCTGTTAGATTGTCACAATAATAATGTACTGGTTATAACATATTGAATCAAAATTTATTTTACCAGCAATTTTTTTTTCAATGAATGAGCAAATAAACCAGATGTTTGTGGTTTAAAATCCTGAGGAACAAAAAAAGGAATCACACATTTTAGTGTATATTCACAGGGTCTATCTGCCATACACAAATTTTATAAACATGCAGCAAGATGATGACCAGATGGTGACCAGGTGGTGGACAAATGTGAATAATCATACCAGATTTCTTGTGGGAATATGCATATTATATACAGATTATATGGGCTAATTTCAGCCCCAGGCTTTACATTTAAACCTCTGTCATTTGAACTGCAAAAGCCACTAACAAGCTTTTAAAAAATAAATGAGTAACAGAAATAACTTCCCCAACAAAATGCAAAGCACTTTCTGGAAGACCACTTTTTTTACCAGGCAGAGCAGCTGAATGTCTTGACCAGACTAGATTATAACATAGTCTTGAACAGAGTTGTTGTTGTGGGCAAAGTAGAAGGCAGCCAAAATTTAACAAATGCAGTGAAATAGAATCAAATTATACAGTTCAATAAAGTATTCCTTGGCATCCCTCCTCTGGCAACAATTTTAACAATTAACACCTTTGTGAAAGAGTTGGGCCTGATTGCTTTGTGGAACATCAAAATGAAGGGCAATATATCTGTTTCTGAGAGATGACTGTTACAGTGGGATGGAGGCTTAACTGAAAAGCACTGGATCCTGTTCTGACTTAAGCTGGCCCACTGCAGGTTAGCAGATAGAGATTTTTCAAGTTCCCAGTCTAGGGCTGGGAGAAAGTAACTGGCCCTAAGTCACCCAACCAATTTTCCCTACCTATACTATAATTGTTGTACTATAATTGGTGTCTCCTGTTCCTATTCTAACATCATAGTCACTACACCACATTGGCTCTTGGATAATTGGAGAAAAAGCGGGGCTGCAGTTGTTGGGTTAAGCAGTGTCAAATAAGTTATAGCCAGATGGAAAAATGCCTGGTAGCAAATAATTGTCCATCAACAATTCTTGTTTGTGTTCACATTATCTAGTTCTCTCCTAATAGGGAGCAGAAGCAATTAGTTTCCTGTGTCCTTAGTTATGGAAAATTTTCCATCAATCAAGTGCTATTCAAATAGCTTAGAGTTTCAGAGTCCATGAAAATGTATCTTAGAATTTCACATTGTTGCTTATATTTCTAAATATGTGAAATTACATTTTTTTAAAAATTAATATAATTTTTGCTTTCATGTCCATTAAAATGTAATACTGAGTTTAAAGATACCCCATGTGGATCTAGAAAATATCCGTACTTCAAAAAAAATTGTTGGTTGAATTTACGATTTTCTGCTTTTTTTAACTGTTTGGACCAGCTTGTTTAGTCACTGAAGTGCTTATAAACATATCATTTATCTATAATTACACAATATAATCAAACTAAAACTTGAAATCTAGATAATAATAGTTTACTAAAAAAAATACAAAACTGTAAAAAAAGATAGTTTCTCTTTGTTCTCCCTATTAAAAAATATTCTTTTCTGCACCAGATGAAGTAACTACTAAAGAGTCTTGAGGTTGAAATTTGAGATGTATTATCCCTGTCTGTGATGAAGTAGTACTACATCCTCTTGAAAAGACAACAGCACCCACCAGGTTTATTAGCACTCTCTTGGTCCCTCATATTGCCAGAAATTTTCAAGAGAGAAAAGATAAATCAGACTTTATGTTTAATCTAACAGAGAGAAATCAAACAAGCCTTTTCTAACAATTTCAAAACTGATCTGTCTTAGTGCATTCCAGTGATAGAGTTGAACACTTACAGTCAATCTTCCTGTTTTATTTTCACCAGCACTTTCTTGATGTTCAACTCTTAGCTGCCAAACATTGAAAGTTGGATTACTTGGCATTGTGAACTTATTAGAGTTTACAGCAGGAGCAGCCAACCTGGGGTAAATAAATCAGTGACCAAGAACAAACGTGACCTTTTTTTCATATCCCTGTCCAAGCTCTGAGTACAGTTTATTGCTTTTGACCTTACTGGCCCATACCCATGCACTCTATTTTTTCTGAGCCATAGATACTTTCAGTGTGATATTGGAATGGAATGGAATAGAATAGAATAGAATAGAATAGAATAGAATAGAATAGAATAGAATAGAATAGAATAGAATAGAATAGAATAGAATTCTTTGTTGGCCAAGTGTGATTGAACACACAAGGAATTTGTCTTGGTGCATATGCTCTCAGTGTACATAAAAGAAAAGATGCATTCCTCAAGAGTCAAGAATCATAAGGTACAACACTTAATAATAGTCATAGCGTACAATAAGCAATCAAATCATACTAGTAAATAGTCAATAAAGATTGTTAGGATACAAGCAACAATGTTACAGTCTTACAGTCATATATATGTATGGTATTCAGCTTTGTTCAGGTATTTTCCCATGTCATTATAGTTGTGCTTTTAAAGTTGTAGCAATGTTTTGGCAGAATCTCATCTGCCATCATCAGGCTTCTATATTGTGTTTGCCTGACAAAGCTGAATGACAAAGCTGAATACCATACATGTAAGTACCTGCGAAAACTTAAGAGAAAAAATATATATATATATATATATATATATATATATATATATATATATATATATATATATATATATGTGTTTGCAATAATGTTTAATGTTTGCAATAGTAACATTAAGGGATACATACATCTGCAATATCCCTTGATGTTACTATTGCAAACATTAATTTCTTGATTTAATTTAAGAGGCACACAACATTTGGGGGGTAAGACATGGTCTTTGAAGGGAGGACAGCACCTCCAAGGGAAGAAAGACTAAAGACACAGAAATGGCAGGGACTGGAGAAATATTAAATTTGATGAAGTTAAAATTTCAAATGAATGTGATTAATGTAGTTAATATGATTATCTTTCCCCTTTTAAAAAGATATCACATTAAATTACATTGCACAGAAACTGTTGAGGAAGTTCTGTGCAGTGGGACTAAATTAGAAATTTTTTAGAGCCACAAGAGAGCTCTTGTTCCTTTCAGTAATGATCAGGCTATGATACTGCATAAAGCAAAATTGTTGCAAAACCCAGTCCTTAATCTTTGAGAACAGTTAATGTATCATCATATGTCAAAGTCTGCTTAACCATGCTTGATAATGTGGCTCATTATGCTTTTTTGTAATGCTAAGACACTTAAAGCCAAATGCCTCATTTGCCATAGAGTATTTCTGCTGAGATCATCCACAATACCATTTAAAATATTTCTTTTGGAAATTCACTCATTCACGTGTCCTATGCACTATAATATAATAGGTCTTATAAAAACAATGTTTGGTTTTGCAGAATTCAATCTGGGTCAGTCATCAGAACCAGAGGTTTAGTCTTCTGAGCTTTTGGACATTCTGGTGAGAGAGAAGTTTCTGAGGACAGGCTCCAAAAGCTTGGAAGACTAACCCTCTGGTCTTGGTGACCAACCCAGATTGAATCCTGCAAAATTATCTGGAACACCTATATTTGCATTCGTGCTTAGATTTTATTTATTTTTACTTTTATATACAATTATATATATTTATAAATTTATATTATTATATAAATAATATGTATCTATATGGAGTGCAATGGCTCATTGGTTAAAGAAACTGAGCTTGTCAAGTGGGTTCTCACATGGATAGCCTGGGTTCGAGACTCAAGCACCATACAAAAGGGTCAGGTTCCATTCCTGCCCTGGCTCCTGCCCGTGTTCAAAGCATGCAAATGCAAGTAGATTAATAGGTACCACTTTGCTGGGAAGATAATAGCAGAATAAGAAGAGTTGGAAGAGACCTTGGGGGGGTCTTCCTAGTCCAATCCCCTGCTCTGGCAGGAGACCATATACCATTTCAGACAAATGTTTCAGACAATCTCTTTTTTAAAACTTCCAGTGTTGGAACATTCACAGCATTCTATGTGCATTTGGCATATAGCCATGTTGGCCACATGACCACAGAAAATGTCTTCTGACAACTCTAGCTCTCTTGGCCGAGAAACAGAGATGAGCACCCTGCCCTAGAGTCGGACACATTTGGACAGAGAAATCTTTACCTTTTACCTTTATATTTAATTGAATATGGAAAGATTTCAGAATAATTTTGGTAGCTTTAGAATCAACCACTACATTCTTTTCAATTCCCTTAAGTGGATAATATAGAGGAAAATCCACTTTTTACCACCTATTGAGGAAAAAACATTCTGTAGAAATTACTTTGGGAAATCATGGCAGTTGCCAGCTGCATAAACAGTATAGCAACATTGTTCAATTTGAGGAGTAAATAAATTCTCATCAGATTAGTGCAAATCTGTAATTAATATGACATTTTCTTTTAATCTCCAAAAAACAGGCTGTGGACAGCTTTGGGTAAGGATAGGAAACTGGCTGGGATTCTGTAGGGTGATGAACACATCCTGCAAAATGTGCAGTCCTTTTGACTCCCACTGAAAACAGCATGTGATGTTCTTGTAGAAGAGGAGATCCTTTATTCATTAAGAGAGAAAGGAGGGGAAGGACTTCCTCCTGTGAAATGTGTAGCATTCACTGTACTAATTAACTCTGCTGGGGTAAGGGGAACTGTGAGAGATCACAGGCTCACTGGGTGCATGCGATACCCACAGGATTGGGCTGATCTTGTAGGATTTGCAGTATCCTGGTCTATTTCAAAAGACTTTCCTTTATTTCAGCATTTTCAATAGAAGTGTGCACATCTGTCTTTATACCCAGCAGCTTTCCTGGCCCACAACAAGTCCTCTGTGAATTTCCCCAACGAAGCTCAGTGGGATCTCTGTCAGCTGCAAGATTTATGTCATCTTTTTCAGTCCTGAGAACTGTTCCTTAACTTTTCACATCTGGATTTAATTGGAAAGACATTAAAAGACATTAAGTGTGCTTGAAAAGCATATTTTAAGGAGGATCTTTATAGACACTTCCATTAAAGGAACTAGGAGAGTTTGGAATGGGATGTGGACAGGACATCAGCTGTTATTAGGGACAAAATTGCACTACAAATGGCTTCCTAGCAGTTTTTGAAGGAGACTCAGTTGTACTCCAGTGTGAATTAAAGGAAAGGACAGAAATTTTAAATATTCATAAAACTGTATATTTTGGTCATTATTTACTATTGTTCATTTATTGTAAGTTTCACATTTTTAGGTTCTGTTGTTTGGAATCACAGTAAGTTACAGTGTTCAAAAGAAAAACAAATACAGAAAATGTTACATCTCTTTGATGATAAACTAAGACAGTTTGGAAGATCTACTTTACAGATCAGAAAATGCTGCAGTGAGCCCCACAGTTGGCCAAATAAATGATCATCTTAGGAAAAGAAAGATGTATTTCATATATAAAGAACTTTGGTGAAAGGGTGATCTCTCTATTATATCAGATTCCTCAGTCCAAATATGGACATCCAAAAGCAGACACTCTATTATACTGCAATGGAAGGAGAAAAGGGCAGAGAGGATTATATTGCTCTTGAATCAGTGGTGGGATTCAACATTTTTTACTACCGGTTCTTAGTGGGCATGGCATTGCTTGGTGGGTGTGGCAGGGGAAGGATACTGCAAAATCCCCATTCCCTCCCCACCCCACCCCACTAACCTGCTTTCAAACTCTGCTCTTCTATGCAGGGCAACAAAAGAAGACCCAGAATCAGCTGGGACTTGGGAGACAGATGGGGGCGGGGCCAGTCAGAGGTGGTATTCCGAACTACTCAAAGTTTCCGCTACTGGTTCTCCAGAACTGGTCAGAACCTGCTGAACACCATCTCTGTCTTGAATACTTATTAGCTGACTTCGACTTCCTTTATCCTAAATTATTTCCATTCCATATAATTCTTAATTGAAACTGTAAGAACTGATTATTTTCTCGTCTTTTTTATGTTTGGTTTTTTTTCCCGTTTAAATAGTGGTTGATGGTAAGTTTCTTTGGCAGTTGTATGACTAAAAGGAGGTCTAAATACCACCCATCAATCAAACAGACCATTAAACAGGGAGCTATAGACTGTGGTCTATCTTTTAATATTGCATGGGAGTGCGATCCTACAATATAAACTTATTTATATCCACAAATCTGCCTTCTAAAGCAATATAAATAGAAAAGTCCTTCAACAAGTTGGCCTATTAGTGTGTATTAGGATTTCTAAGGAGACAAAATGACCATGGAACAATCATAGAGTAGTTTTGTATAGTTTTCAAAGCCTTTATCAGCTCTGAAAAACCTCGCAACAATTCAAAAGGAGAATACATATTAATGCGTAGATTTATACATTAATGTTGCATAGTTGTAATTACACTGTGACTATTAAAGCACTTTTTATAAATTACACTAAATGGGTAGCCTAACCTGGAATTACAGTTTAAGAGATAGCTATTTGCTGTGGTCAAATAATTTGTTGCTGTTGTCAAATAATGTAAGATGTCAGGCTATATATATGAATCGACAAGCACTTAAATGTAAACATTTTTTGTTGTGGAAGTAGAGTACTACAACCTTGCTTTTCTTGTTCTTAATATATTCTTGAAATAAATGTGATATTCAAAGACTTTTCCAAAGCAAAAGCATCTGTAGCTAAACAAACAGGCCTTTGAAATTATATCCTGCCTGTCTTTAAAGTAAAAAAAAATGTGTATGTGTGATGTTTTCCTTTTTATCTTTCAAGAAAAGCAAAACAAATAGTAGTAGAAATCTCTTTCTGTAAACCATCCCAGCAAAACAAATGGATTTGATTTATGATTCTCCACCTAAGTCTATGGCGGGGGTTGGGGGGTTGGGGAGGAGAATGAGTTCAAGATTTAGAGCACATAGAAGTATTATTTCTAAATTATTTACTCACAGATAGCACTGTTCTGAGTCAATATCCACCATCTGCATACATTTTGCAGAGTTTTGCATATTATCATATGTAATGGATGCCAATGGGAAGAGGGTTGGACTGGAACTAAGAGGTATTATGAACACAATATTAGTTTGGTATTCATGTGGGGTCACAGTCCTATTGAGACATTTCATCAATCTATTGCATCTGTTAGATTTATATACTTCACCAAGTGCTTGAACTCTAACATAAATTATGAATGAATCGGAAGACTTTTTAAACAAAAATTAAACAGGTAATACTTATATATTTCCTTATCTTTAAGCCAAACTTGAACCTACCAATTCTAAAGCCTTCAAAATGTTAATATCAATTTGTAAAAGCAATTGATAGAATTAGGAAGGAATATAAATCTACCAGACAATCCTTGCCCCATTGGGCCATTGTTTCAGAGATATTTCCTTACTAGAAATAGAATAACCAAGGACAGGCAAAAAAGCAGTAGGAGTAGGAGTAACTCCCAGCTTCCTATGGCTTTCCCATTAAGTTTCCTCATGATATTTGTGGCAGGAGACATTGGAAATATCCCTTCCTTTTCCTTTCCTTTCCTTGAAGCAGGTAAGTCACTGTTGCTGAGTGGGAGAGGAAGGGAGGGATTGCAAGACTGGCTGAGAAACTGTCACAGAACACTGAAAATGAAGATCATGTGACCACATAGTAGCAGCCACTAGCAATGAAACAGCCACATTTTCCCCAAATTTCATTCTTGGAAAACATCTCCTAGATTTGAACATATTCTATAAGTTAGCCTAATTGAAGTACCTTGGTTCAAAAATTGTTGTTCTATGTATACACCATTTTGCTTAGTTAAATATCATGATAATGAGAGTTTTAGTAATATATAGATTTCAAAGAATTTTATTCCACATTAGAAAAAAATACCTCCCATTTAAAAAAAAAATTTCTATATGTGAACTAGTTTAAAATGTAAGTTATGTTATAGCTATGGTATAGATATCAATAATCCCTGGTTTGAAAGTCAGATGTAGTAGTTAAGGCCAGGACTGACAACAGCAAAGCACTTCTGAAAAATGTCACTAAGAGAATTCCATGGAATTAAAATAATTAAAACTTAATTAGTTTAACATAGTAAATATGAGTATTTAATAACTCATTTTTGTACACTATAGATTATGATTTGTTACCAGATTTTGAAGAATCTCTGATAGCCATAATAAAAATTGGCAAGAACAAAGATGTTTTTTAAACATTAAAAAAAAAACCTAAAGCCTAGTATAGGCAGTAGTCATAGAAGCATCTTTATTTTCTTCCATGTAGTGATATCGTATCTATTATGTGTATATGGTACATGTGTCTGTCTCCAACGGGAAGCTCAAGTTAGTCTGTATATGCAGTGATCTGAGTCACATGACCAGGAGCAAGAACCATGAAGAGACCTACAATGAAATGGTTGTCAATATCCATTATATATATATATATACATACATACATACATACATACATATATATATAAATATATATATAAATATTTTGGAAAAGACAGAATATGATGGGAAATAAGCTTTTTCTTTCCTGAGACCTCCTAGAGATAAAGCAAAAAGACACTGATAATCAAGGGTTATTGGGAAGGGTAATCAAGGGTTATTTTTTTGAGAAATTATTTTAGGAGATACTATAGGTAATTCTCAGTTTGTGTTCATTCACCCAATAACTATTCAAAGATAAAGCAACACTGGAAAAAAGTAAGATATGACTGACCCTTGAAGTTCAAGCCATCTAAGGTCCCTCATGGTCTCATAACCATGATCCAGACACTGGGGTGCTCGGGTCATGATTATAATGCCACAGGGAATTGTGGTCACATGACAACATTGGTGAGCTCCACTGGCTTCCCACAAGCAAAGTCAATGGGGAAGCCAGCAGGGAAGGTTGCAGGTTGCTCTAGTAAGGTTGCTCCCACTTTTTCTCCCACCAACAGCATACGCGCACGCGCACACACATGAATCCTCCACCCACCCTGCCCTGGCTTGCATGTAACTGGCATCAGCTCTACCACGCCTTCCCAGGCCACACACCTACACATCCTCACAGCACCCCTACACTCATTATCTGGGACTCCTGCCTCTCCCTGCTTCCTGTAATCCCACACACTTTGGATTTACAAAGGCAATGAGGACTGCCAGGGATTGCTATTACTAAACAATGTGGTCACATGATGTTGTGCTTTATGACTACATCATTTAACAACAGCAATCCCAGTCCCAATTGCCATTGTAACCAAAAGTTTCCTGTACTCAACTAATTGCACAAAGCTTGTCCTGGGTATCCATTTTATCTTACATACTGAAGGTATGTATCTCTTTTTATGCAGGTCTGAGATCAAGAATTGTAGATATGCTAATGTTTTGCTAAGTAGGTTGTTTAGATTTTCAGGAAGTAGGCAGAAACCTAAGCCAGGGGCTAGTGAGGAATATAATCTTTAAATAATAGAAAACTAAAATATAATCCTTAAAGGATAGAAAACTCAAAGTAATCTCAGTTATGCCAAGCTTAAACATGCCTGTGCTGCATAGAATTCCAAATTTCTTTAAAATACAGATTTGCTGTATTTGCTGTTGGGATGTATTTTAATCTAAGCTGCTTCCAGATAAGCCCTTAGTGATGTAAACTACAACTTTTTTGGAGGGGTGGGGGGCTGGAGAAAAAAAACTCTGAGCCTTCTCAATCTCCATACTTAACTGTTGTAATGAACCAAGTTTCAATTATGTTTTCCAAAACATCTACAGATTGTAGTTAGGCTGAAGTATTGCCATTGGACCATTTTGTGGCAGGTGGAATGCTTACAATCTGTTTAAATGTTTGTTTGTTTCAAAGTACTGGTACTTTAAAGGTAATAAATGTTAATTCAGTGAGACAGAAAGTAGATTAGGATATAGATTATAGATTAGGAAACTTTCTGGAGTAACATCAGGAAGGATTTCAGGCTTGCAATGTTTTAACAATTGCACCTTCTAAAATAGGCTAGTGAAATCAAGAAAGAAGCAATTCAGCAGAAACTAATTTGTGAAATAATTTATGTGGAAACTTCTAGAGTGAGAACAGCATCATGTGCAACTGTTTAGCAGCATGTTGTTCTGCAACTCTGTGTCTGCCTTTTAAAGCCATTTTTGCATCAAACTCCAGTCAGTGGTCTTATGGATCTAGTGAGTCCCATAAGTCTATGATCTGTTAATTACTTCCTTGAAGAGAACTTTCTGCCCCACTGTACAATAGCCCTCACTTGTTTTCTGTTCAGTAACTGAGGTCTTATGCCATGTTCCCAAGCCTACCCAAAGGTCCGTAAGTAGCCTTGCAGTGTAGAGTCATTTCATTTCATCTACCTCTGATGACCTTCCCAAGAGAAGTCTGGTTGCTCCAGATGCTAATTATACATTTTGTTCTGTAGTATTATTTCTATAGTTTGCTTTGGTGGTATTATATCTGTTCAGTGCTCAGTTGCCCTTTTCGGCTGTTACTGGTATTCACCACCATACCACACATATCTATCTTTCTTTCTTTCTTTCTTTCTTTCTTTCTTTCTTTCTTTCTTTCTTTCTTTCTTTCTTTCTTTCTTTCTTTCTTTCTTTCTTTTTTTGTCGATTGATTTTTCTTCCAGTATTAAACTGTTAATATTTTTGTTGGCATTTTGCTTTTCTCAGTCCCTTTTACTGTTTTATAAGTTTTATATTCAGAGGGCTTTGAGTTGCAATTTAGAGCTCATAATGTGGACCCAACAATGAGACTTCTATTCTTTCAGCTAATTTTGTAAGCTTCTTTACATAGTTGTCAAAAAAACTTAAGTCAATTAACAATATAATACCTAGAAATAAGTCCCGTTTAGCTCATTGCTATTTGCTCACACCTAAATGCTCCAGCATTTGTGGGAAGATTTACTTAACAGCATTCATTTAAGATCATAAGAATTCAGAATTAATTTAGAAATAGACAACTGTAAGCCAAAACAGTGGATTGGTTGAAGGTTTAGGAGCATTTTTTCTTTAATAACAAGGTTTTTTTTTTAAATAACTGCTCATAAAACATTAAGAGCTCATGGCCAAGTTATCTTGTTTTATTTCTCCACCATCATCATGTTAATGTACTGCATCCTTTAGTTTATAAGCCTGAAGGCAGGACTGTGTAGCTTTGATTCTGAGAACCTTTAGGTTAAATCTTGAAATAGGTATGTTTTAGCTGAATGAATAAATACAGAAATAAATAAACATTGTCCTTTTTATAGACTATATAGAAAGGTTATATAGGTTAGGCTTCCTTCCAGTCTTCAGAATGTGTGCTAGTCATAAGATAAATGTCACATATAAACGGGAGAACTATTGAGTCACCAATTGGAAAGAAATTGGAAAGCATTGCTGTTATAATAAGAACGATGCTCTTAAAATAATTAGTTAGGACAGCCACTACATATAAAATGAAAAATATTGTCATCATAAGAATCAAACTGAAATCATGTTTCTCTAGAGTAGCCTCTATGCAAACTGTTTTTGTAAGAATGACCTGATGTTATTAAATTGTCATTACGCTATCCAGTTTCCCACAAAAGAGAACCAAAGGGAAAGAAATTAACAAATTTCAGTATGATTTTCTAATTTCTAATTGGCTTAAGGAAAACTAAAAACCACCAAGCTGATTGGAAACATGCATCTCCAGCCAGATCCAGACATATTTATAATAACAAGAGGAGCCAAGACAAATAAAGAATGGAATTGTGCATCCTGTTGGCATTGTGTTTTGGCATTGCTATATCTGTACAGAAAACAAGCAATACATGAAATGTGTAAAGACATCTGTTTCATAACCTATGGGGCTTTTCTCGCAGTTATAAAATCTTCTGAGGGAGAGAAATATTTCTGTACATTTATGCAGATGCTCTTTTGTTTAAAAAATCATTCAAAGAGGCTTTAGATAAAGAATTTGTCCGTGTCTGATATTCTGTCTATCTTCAGATTAACAAAAATTGACTAGCATCAAATCATTAAGTTTCTGACCTAGTTCATTGCAAATATGCTTAGTTTAAATTCATTGTCTTTGGAACACTTAATGGACATGATTTTATTCATTCCCCTCCCCCCAAATATATTGAAAAGACTTTCAGCATATCACAGGGGAAGAGTTAAAAGATAGTAAAATGTATTATAAAACTTTAATGTTTTGTATAGAATAGAATAGAACAGAACAGTATAGAATAGAATAGATTAGAATAATAGAGTTAGAAGGGACCTTGGAGGTTTTCTAGCCCTCTCCCCTGCTTAGACAGAAAACCCCACACCACTTCAGACAAATCTCTTTTTAAAAACTTCCAGCGTTGGAGTATTTACAACTTCTGGAGGCAAGTTGTTCCACTGATTAATTATTCTAACTGTCAGGAAATTTCTCCTTAGTTCTAAGTTGCTTCTCTCCTTGAATTTCCACCCATTGCTTTAATTCTTTTAAGTTAATTTTGTTTAATTCTTTCACTCTAGTATTTGATTTTAAGAACCAATCCTCAATTCCCTATTAGAGGCACGAAATATCCTGGAGGAAATTAGATATGCTTCTATGATCAAGATTCAAGAATCTCCAGAATCTAATGATCTCGGAATCTAACATCATCCAACATGACTTCAGTGGACACCCAGCAATTTATCCCAAACATTTCTGCTACTTAGATTCTGCAGTTTTCAAATAAAGAATTTCTACTGCTTAGAGAATTTCATTTTTTTTATTTCTTTGATTATTTCCTGTGATGTTTCAAGAAACTCAAAATGGTCCAAAATTACACATTCCTCTTATAGAAGACAAGAATAGGTATTATTCAACCTTTCACTATTATGGAGATTTTTTAAACGATTACCATAGTGATATATCATATACTGTTAACGAATGAAGGCTAATGCTTTCATGAGGTAGATGTTGTCTTAATGTTTTTTTATAGCTTTTATAGTTTTTATTGTTAAAATCATGCCACATTATTCCCTAATCTTTCCATGATTAAAAAAACAGTACAGTACAAAATGTGTTTTCATTAATGCTTCCTTGCATTTTAGCACTGTGCTTTTATAGAGATTAAAAGTACTGTAACTAATTCACAGCCATTTCATTATTTTAATAAAGGTCTTTCTTCATCCTGAATTGTTACTCAATCTAGTTAGGGCTTATTTAGAAAATAACATAAGAATTCAAAGCCATGTGGTTAATCAGATGGGACTCTGTAATGCTACTTAGAATAAATATAATTGCCTTCATTCTGAGACTGAGAATATTCATTTCTTTTCAGTCCTATCACAATCAGATTTCTCTAATTTGTGTGTGTTTGTGTGTCTGTAAAGCTCCCTGAAATTATATTATAATGAAAGATGCAATGCAGATGGCACCATTTTATCATTTTGATATACATTATATATCATGTGTGTGTGCTTATTTTAGTGCAATTTTATTTACTGTAATTTTATTCTGCCATGTAATATTTTGCAATAAATATTTTACTATTTTGTTTTAGGAAAGAATTCAGATAGATACATGTGTTTCACCTTTTTATCCTTGGAATTCCTTAAATGGGAACTAGTGCTCTTATTCAAAAGAATCACTTGCTTTTGTTGTAATACTTTCTTCAAAGAAATAGAGATACATGTTGTGGGTAAAGAAAGAAAGAGAGGTTCCCATGAATGAATTCTTCAAAATGCGTGAGAAACTAGGTTGATATTTCATTAAGGAGTTACAAAATTGCTTAACAAATTCAAAAATACTTAACTGAAGTGACAATGAAACTGTTTTATGTTAATTCCCTTTTTAAAAAATGTATTCGCTGTCATCATTTGTGGAAGTAACACCAGAAAGAACTGTGAGAATATTTAAGAAAAGTTCTCTCCAAGAAGTGATCAGCCTATTGAAAAGTTTTATTTAGCAAACCTATGCCATGTTCTTGCTTCAGAAAGCTCAGGGTGACATTCAAATGATTTCCAGATGGTCTTTCTTCAGGAAACCTTGCAACATAATGCTTATTTTCATCACCATCTTCCAGAGTTACTGTTTTGCTAGGACATTAATAAAATAGGGAATCTCACAATCTTATTTTTGCTTCCATCTACCTGGGGAAGTGATCACTATTATATACCATTATGAAAATTTAGCTTCTGATTTAAAGTATATAATTATGAAACTCCAAGTTGTTGATCAGATGTCAGAATGATATTTATATATAATAGAAACACATCAAATTAATGAGTAGCTAATAAAATAATGGAAATATGAAAATACATTTTTTCTGTATATTCTTAGAGGAGGATACTTCCAACTGGTACCACTTTTAATTTATTTTAATTTATTAAATTTACATGTTGCCCATATAAACAAAATTATTCAAGCATGGGTTATGATGAGATAATTGGGTCTTATTCCTGCTTTTTTTTAAAATCTGTATTGCCAAGCAAAAGAAAGCAAGAATTGGATGGGAATTTTCAATTGATATGTAGTGGTTGTCTTAGCTCATTTAATCAGAACCATTTACCACATGATCTCACCAGCATAGTATCTGAACATAAATATTGTTGTTCAACTTTAAAAAGTCTCCCTTGAGGTGACCTTTGAATCTCATATGCCATTTGCTAATAAAATTGTCTTGAAGATGTGCAAACCTGGACTTTACTGCTGTTGTTAATGTATTAATCTTTCAGAAGCGTCAAGCATCTGGGAGCAAATTTAGACAATAAACAGACTAATTCAGGCACAATTGCTCAGAAGTGCAAAGATTCAAAGGCCATTATCTAGGAACATCCCAACACCTGTGACTGTCACTGCATCCTTATAAACCTGTCATCAAGCAACTTGATGTGTAAGTAGAAAGGAATAAAATCAACTATTAATGCTATTATTTCAGTCTTATATGGAGACAGTACCATAATATTCATGGTACTGTTTATGAGCAAGAGAAAAAGAAAGAAAATATTGACTTTTTTTTTCCTACCCAGACAGGGAAAAAAATATTTAGGCTGCTCCAGAGATATTAAAAATTTAATCCAATAATTGGAGTCCTTAAAAAGCAAGTAATTAACAGTTGACCCAGAAGGTAGATGAAGTTAAGTTTACTCAGTTAAGTTAAATCCAACTCAGGGAAAACTAGAAGTCAACCCTGCGTTATACTTTTTGTAACGTGGAACAAATTCAGCTTTTATTTATTTTATTTATGTATTTATTTCTGATTTGTCAGTCGCTTACAAGATAATAGGTATAAGTATATACATAGTTATGAATACATGAAATGGGTACATATAAGAAAAATAAAAGAAACAATAGGACAGGGATGGTAGGCATGTTGGTGTGCTTATGCATGCCCCCTACAGAACTCTTAGGAAAGGGGTGAGGTCAATAGTAAGTAGTCTAAGGTTAAAGTTTTGGGGGTTGGGAGAAGAAACCATAGAGTCAGGTAGAGTATTCCAGACATTGACCACTCTGTTGCTGAAGTCGTATTTCCTGCAATCAAGTTTGGTGCAGTTAACCTTGACTTTGTATCTATTGTTTGCTCTTGTGTTGTTATGGTTGAAGCTGAAGTACTCATTGACAGGTAAGTCATTGCAATGTATGATTTTATATACCATACTTAGATCAGACCGAAGACGGCGTAATTCAAGGTTTTCTAGGTTGAGAATTTCAAGTGTGGTGGCATAAGGTATTCTACAACGCGTAGAGGAGTGGAAAACTCTTCTTGTGAAATATTTCTGGACTTTCTCAACTGTGCTAATATCAGATAAGTAATGTGGGTTCCAGACTGATGAGCTGTATTTGAGTATTGGTCTAGCAAATGTTTTGTATGCTCTAGTTAGTAGTGTGATATTACCAGAGAAAAAGCTACATAGGATTAGGTTAACAACTCTTAATGCCTTTTTGGCTATGTAGTTACTCTAACACTTAGATCATTAGAGATGAGTATTCCAAGGTCCTTTACAGAGCTTGGATCATCAACAAGGTCTTGACTATTCAGCTTGTATTTTGTTTTCTGATTTTTTTTGCCAATATGTAAGACAGAGCATTTATTTGTTGAGATTTGAAGTTGCCATTTGTTTGATAATTCTGATACATAGTCAAGATCTTTTTGAAGGGTAGCAGTATTGTCTGTGGTATTGAACAGCTTTACATCATCAGCAAAGAGAATGCAGTTGCTCTAAATATAATCACAGAGGTCATTTATGTAGAGTATGAAGAGAGTTGGTCCTAGAACACTGCCTTGGGGGACACCACTATTGACAGATACAGAATTTGATAGGACGCTCCCAATTTTGACCATTTGTTGTCTGTTTGACAGGAACCAAGTTATGCAGTTGTCCAGAAATACTATAAGATTATAGTTTTAGAAGTAGTTTGTCATGTACCATTGAATCAAAGGCTTTACAGAAGTCTCTGTAGATTGCGTCTATTGTTTTGCCCTGATCGAGTTGTGTAGTCCATATGTTTTTGCAGTGTAAGAGTTGCAGATTACAGGATAGTTTTCTTCTGAAACCAAATTGTTTATTAGAGAGTAGGTTGTTTGTCTCTAAGTGGAGGATAATGGATTGGTTAATAATTGATTCCATGACTTTACAGGTGATGCAGCATAAGGAGATTGGTCTGTAATTTTCAACTAGGCTGGGGTCTCCCTTTTTGAAGATGGGGATGACCATGGCTTGTGACCATAGGTTAGGCAAGAAGTGGTCCTGAAAGATTTTTCAAAGATTATGCTTAGAGGTTCTGCTATGGCAGTGGATAGCTTTTTTAAGAAGTAGGCACATATTCTGTCCGGTCCAATAGATAGGGATGGTTTTAAATTGAGTAGTGCTTTTTCAACATTGTCTTCTGTAAAATTGATATGTATTAGATCATTGTAGTTTTCTGTGGTTCGGCTAGGAAATACTGGGCATGATCCATTGCTGTTTACAAATACTGAGCCAAAGAATGTGTTAAAGATGTTGACTTTAATGGTGTCGTCGTTGCAGTCTTTACCATTTGGTCCTATCAGGGGTGGGATGGGCCTTGTGTCTTTGGGTTTGTTGTTTACAAAATTGTAAAAAGCGCAAGTGGAATTGGTGCATAGAAGGTTTTCCTTTTTAATGTGATAATTGGTGCATTCAGTCTTTATCTGGTGACATAAATTTTTGTATCGGCTTTTGAAGTTGGCAACGTGACCAGATTTGTTTTTCCGCCAGAGTGATCTCTTTTTGTATTGAAGCTTCTTTATTGTTATGGGTAATCTGTTTTTTGTTTTGTTTTGGGAGTTGTTGGTACATACAGTTTGATGACTCTTTTGACTTCAAGTAAAAATATGTTGTAATGGTCTTCAACAGTATTACATCCAGTGAATAGAGATTGCCAATCAAGGGATGAGAGATCATGTCTATAAGATCATAGTTGCCTTTTTTGAAGTTATAATTGGGGATTTTGTCATTGTGATGGTTTTTGTGTGGGCGTATGTTGAGACAAAGTCAATCATATTATGATCACTGTTGGAAAAGGGTTCTTTAGTTTGTATTCCATAAATTAAATTCAAACTATTGCAGAAGATGAGATCGAGGCAGTTGTTAAGTCTAGTATTGTTGGTTACTAGTTGTTCCAGTCCCAGATTTGTAACAACATTGTAGAAGGTTGCATGTATGGGTTCGTTGTACATTCGTTTAGGGTCCAGTAAATATGAGGTAGATTGAAGTCACCAAGAAAGATAAAAGCGTGTGGGCAGGATGTTGCCCATGTTAGTAGTGAATTTAGCTTGTTTACATGTTCGATGTGATAATCAGGTGCTCTGTAACATAGCAAGAATCGAAATGTGATATTTAAGGATAGTTCACAGATGATGGTCTCAGGAAGAGCAAGCTCCTGGGTAACTTGGATGTTTTTTAGATGTAAGGACTTTTTATAGAAGATAGCAACACTACCTCCTCTACGAATTTCATGATCTGATTGGTAAACATGATAGTCTCTTACTGTGGTAATGGAGTCAGGGAGAGATGCGTTGAGCCATGTTTCACAGAAAAATATGATGTTGAATTTAGCCATATTTAGTAAGAGGAGAAATTCAGGTATTTTATTCACAAGGCTTCTTGCATTGAGTAGCTTGCATTTAAGGCCAGCAGTAGTTGGAATTGAGGTAGTTAGGGGCGTGTGTGCCTAGTCTTGGCTGATGATGGATTGGTTGAAGTAGGGTTGTGGTTGAAGGTTAAAGCTGAGTTGCGGATTGTGTGACTTACTTTTGATACAGTCAGCACGGTAGTCAATGTACAGGTCCGTCTCTCCATTGTCTAGACATTTTTTTGAGTTCAGTGCGGAGTACACGGGAGCAGGCATGTTGCTGTGTAGTTAAGTCAGGGCGAGAACGGAGGTTCTTATGGTTGGTGTTGCTTTTGGCAAGTGAATTTATAGTATAAATGAATTTACGTTTGCTTGATTCATTTTTGCAAATGACCCTGCAGAAGCATGGGGTCACAGAGCCGTCTCTGTTTTTGAGCTCTTGGCCAATGCAGGAAATGTCAAGTATTTCACCAGGGGAGATGGTTGATGCTTGATAATTACTGATGATGTTTTGGACAGCTGTGATGTCATCATTGTCATTGATGTCCTCTAGACCAAATAAGATGGCGTTTGGATGTTTCCGTTCGTGCTCAACAGCTTCTCTGATGAGGATTGGGATATCGTTATTTGTCTGATTTATTTTTTTTGTGGATTGGGTTGTGGTTGTTGGGTAGAGATGTGGTTTGTAACTATTGGATCTTCAGGTTTTTGCGTTGTGTCTTTTTTTTCAAGGTTGGATAATCTTTCTTTTAAAGCATCCAGGGATGCTACTATGGTGTCAAGGGATGTTATTCGTGTTTCTATGGTATCAACTCTTTCAAACAGATCCAGTTTGGGTCTGCATGATTTCTCCTCAAAAAAGAAAATGTTAGTATTTTCAGATTAACCAAGGGTAGTGCTGTGATAATTATAGTTGTTGTCTTCCTATAGATTGTTCTTATGTCAGCATTATACATTGTTCCTACTATTATATTATAGTCAGTGGTGGGATTCAAAAAATTTTACTACCAGTTCTGTGGGCTTAGCTTGGTGGGCGTGGCAGGGGAAGGATACTGTAAAATCTCCAGTCAGAGGTGGCATTTGCCGGTTCTTTGAATTACTCAACATTTCTGCTACCAGTTCTCCAGAATATATTAATGATTAGTCTCAACATATATTTCAGATGAAAACTGTGGTGCTTTTAAATTTCTTTTTCTCTTTATTGACTGATAAAACATTTATCTCCTCAATTCTGTTCTCCATTGTGTAAAACACATATATACTTTGTTATGTGGTTTTATTTGCTTCACCATTATGTCAGTTGAGTGTTTTTAATCACTGTATGCTGATCCATTCCTAATGCAGTAAAATCTCATCAATTCATTATACAGCAATTGTTTCTTCTCTTTCTTGACTTGTAAATGACTGAAATCAGATTTGTCTTATATCACCTGCTATTAATAGCAAGAACTCAAATTAGAAGTGTACCTTCCATCCAGCAGCTGTCTGCAATGAAAGGGATGTCTTCTTGTAATCTGGAGTCCTATTTTTTTATGTTCAAATACTATTTTAAAAAATATAGATAGGCATTTTTGCCGAACAAAAAATCCCAGTAAAATGTAGTATATAGTAAGAATTTTTCAAGGGGTAGGGTTAGATGTCAAAAAGTCAAGATGGCATCCACAAACATATCATCAAAGTTCCTTTTATTACATGTGTTGTACAAGCATGTTGAATGAGTGACCATATAAACCAAGGGTCTTCCAAACTTGGCAAGTTTAAGACTTGTGGACTTCAACTCCCAGAATTCCTGAGCTAACATGACTGGAGGAGGAATCCTGGGAGTTGAAGTCCACAAGTCTTAAAGCTGTCAAGTTTGAAGACCCCTGATATAAACTATAAATAAATAAATAAGTAAATAACTAAATTAATAATTAATTAATTAATTAATGGCTAGGGCTTCAATGTCATGACTACAAGCTTCAATTCTGAACACAGAAAATGCACAGATAGAAGTGATACCATGTATGCTATTGTGCTTGAATATCTCCTTCAAAGGTCAGTGTAGCCAAGTAACTCCTATAAAATTCATCTAATCATTAACTATACCGTTTGCAGAAGAATGTATAGGAATCATGCACTTTAGGCATTTTAGTGTCATTTTGGAAGTACAGGAGAATCACTTCATTAAAAAGAGATAAAAAATATACTATCTTTCAAGGAAGGTTAAGAAGGTCAAAATGGCAGGTGTGGCCAGGAATTGAAACTTCTTTTGTAAAAAGTGGTGGGGCTTTGTTTGTCAGATCATGCCCACTATTGAAGCCTGAAACACACACACCTATAGATTGCCCTGCTATCCAGCTGCAAAGCTTTCAAGTATAATTCCGCATGTTAAAAACACCTGTATTTATATTTTTAAGACTGTTGTATGGCAATTTATATTAAATATGAATTTCATTGGACACGTGGAAATAAAGTCTCAGCACTCAGAACCAGCACTAAGCTGAATTTTCAGTGGCTAAGAAGATAAGTCTCAAATGTCCTGGCTTTCCCCATGCCAGTCTGAAACAAGATATTCAAATGGATGCAATATGCAAGTGCCTGTAGGTCATAGAATCTAACTGTGTGGGTTGAATCTAGTTCTTTATCTCCTGTGGCAGAACAGAAATTGCTGGGAGATTGTATTCCTCCTTCACATTCACTTCTGGTAATGTGCCTGGTCCCAAATCATCTCCAAACATGAGCAAAAGAGACTCCTGTTACAATAACAAATGTTCACTCACATGATAAATTGATGTGAGTGTGGGTGTGTCCATCCATATATTTTATTTTGAAATTAAGATCATAAAGCAGTCTACTGTTTCTCAGTTGCTGAGAATAAATTATTTTAAATATAGTTGCTTTACAAATTAACATTTTAATTTGGTAGATAATATCAAAATATCCACATCAATTTAGTCAAAACTACCACATCCTTAAAACTCCTCTGTGGTTGTCTTGTTCAATGTCTCATTTTCCAGAAGCAAATAGGCTTTCCTGCATGTGATCCTAACGAACTGAGATTTCACTCAAGAGGCAAGGACAGCATGAACATTGGGAGGAAGTGTCATCTTGGGTCAAATGCTGCTGAAATTAAAATTGGAATCTAGTTATTTTATGCACATAACATTTCAGAATATCCAAGTTCAACAACCGTAGAGAAATACTGGGTCAGATCCCGTGGACAGAAATTCTGAGGTCAAAGGAAATGTGAATACAGGAGGGTTGGGAACTTCTAAAAAATGAGATATTGGAAGTACAATTGCATGTCATTCTAACAAATAAAAGTGAAGCTGGGAGCCAGTTTAAGAAACCACTAGAATATTGTTTTCCTTCCTTCCTTCCTTCCTTCCTTCCTTCCTTCCTTCCTTCCTTCCTTCCTTCCTTCCTTCCTTCCTTCCTTCCTTCCTTCCTTCCTTCCTTCTTATTTTGCATGAACTAAGAATTAAAAGGAACATATACAGTATAGGATATGAGAAATAGGCATGATCACCAAGGAATTGTACAAATAAGTAGTAATATCTGTAAAAAGTAACTTGGGAAGCTAAAAGCAAGGGAACTCAAGGGAAGCTAAAAGCAACAAAATGGAATTCCTGACTGTGTCAGTTGTAAAAGGACAGAAAAGGAAGTCATAAGCCTCTTCCTAGGAATTCATCAATACCAATTTGCTTCAGTTTTCTCCCCCAAAGAGAATTGTATTATCCCAAAGCTTATATGTGTTTAATCCATTGCAGTGAGTGGAGTAGATATAAGAGTTCTTCATCTCTTCAATCAGTTCATGAGTGCTTGGATATTTTATTATATATCCCAAATTATAAACCTTCTGAACAAAACATGTTTACATATTTCTCATTCATCAGTATGGGTTTATACAGTACTAAAAATAGTATTAGGAAATGTCTTGTGCTGATTATTATATTTTGTGTTATACTAATTTATATTCTATATTTTTTTAATTACTTGTACTGAGCTTACATACTAAGCCCAAACTAAAGAGGTACATGATGCTTAGCTTAGATGCCACTAACTGGGTAGAGCGCACATGCATGAATGTTTCTTCTATTTCAGGGTTCGATGACCAGGAGAAACATAGATGTGGGCAAGTGGGGTAAATGTGGCCTGACAAGCCAATACTTCTTACTCAGAGAAAGAAACAATAAAGCCGAGTTCTTTAGAAACCAAGATCTCAGTGAGAACACTATCCATGGATCCACAAATTGGATACAAAAACTCTACTTGAAGATGGATGTTATCTAACCTTCCATTTCTTACAGTGTCCAACTAAAGGAGTCTGGGAATCCCACCCTTAGGACAGAAAGGCAATAGTTTGTCCAAAGCTGTTCCTTAGCAACCAGAAAGTCAATGGCAAAGCACACTGACAGGATGCTGAATATGCATTTCTCCCACAGGACTGCAGCTTGTTTCAGCCTTTGCTATGGCGGTACATCTCCAGAAATCCTCTTTGTTGTAGATTCTTTCTTTGCTGACTCAGATGGTTAAATCCAAGTAATTTAAAACCAAAGTGTAAACTTGCAAAAACAGATTTTTAAATGTAGAAGGTGTTAGGAATATATAATATAATCATTTATTTTGGCTGCTTTGTTAAAATCTTGGAATTGTTTATTTGTGACTTGTGTTATGCTCTTATTAAGAATTCATAGTTATTCATGCCACATGTACAGAACTGGTTTTAAAACAGCTAGCTCATCTTTTTCATCAAATATTTTATACATGACAATATGTTAATATTAAGAAAAGCATGGGCACATTAAAACAAAATCCTTTGATTGTTAACAGCTCTGTATAATTAACCAAAATGTAATCACAATTCACCCTTGGAAACTTTTTGGGTGTAAAATACATCTTTGAGCCAGTTACAAGAAAAAATAACTTTACTATCATTTGAGATTCATGAAAATCTGAGACATCTGTGGTTGGGTTAAAAAATTAAGGTGTCAACTTTGTGATTGAATCTTGACATTTAGCCATCTTGACATTTAGAGTCCCTAAATGGAAATACAAAAGAATGGGGAGAACAACAGTACTTGTCCATTCTCTTACATTTAATAGACAATCACTAGTCTTTTTCACAGATACAAAAACATTATGTAAGCTTTTGTTCACATTATAGACATAAAACATTACTTGCTTTAAAAATAATAATAATCAGTGCTCTAGTGAGTGATTTGGTCCAGCATTCTGCATCCCAGAATGGTCATCTCTTCCATCTAAAATAGGACAAAGGGATACAAATTCCACTCTTCCCTGATATAGCTGATTTTAATATATGTTGCCTGACAATCAGAACATAACCATCAAAACAAGGTGCTATATGGTCTTTTATTCTATAAATTTGCCTGATTCACTTTTAAAACTAACCTAATTACTTACATCCTAGTCTTCCTACATTTTACTTCAATGTGAGTATAACGTTACTGGAGAAATTTGTTTTTTTTTTAAACTTTCTACACCTCTATCAGCCTCCTGTCTAATCTAAAATAGCTCAGATTTTGTATATTTTTTTCATTATAACTCCTGGTTATTTTGATTGTGTTTTTTCTAGCTTACAATATTCTTTTGAAGAAGTATGATTATCTATGGTATGCATAATTGATGGCTTAAAATTAATTTCTCAAAGACACACAAAACCAAATCGACATTTAGCAGGTGGGCATTTTGAAAAAGGCATGAACATATCAGTCATACACTATCAGTTCTAAGAGTTGCAGTACTGCGGGTCAATTTATTGTTTTAATCTACAAGCTATGAAATCAAGCTATGAATTCAAGAAGTATATTCCTGTGCAACAAAAATGTTAACATAATAATAAATGACTGAGTAATATTGATCAATAGTCGACATATTGACTATTGATCAATATTACTTAATCATTTATTATTATTATAATGTTACTCCTTTACATATGGAATTAGTCAACCATAGTTTAAAACAAAAAACATTGCAATTTTATAACTCAATATTGGGAATCTCGGTAGGTGAGTCTCCTTGGCTGAACTTCTCTAGGCTTAGAAGTGAAACAGATTTAGATGTTTGGAATCTTGGTCTTGCAACTTCTGGTCAAAGAGCAGGCAGTAGTTGTGGCCAATTGAGCTTTTGCATTGCTTTAGTTGGATGCCAGGTGTGCCTACTCCTGAACTGTGTACCTATTCCTTGATTGTGAAACCCCTTAGATAATCACTTATGCCTTAGTTACCTCACAGTTGAATTATTGCAGTATTCTATATGGACCTGCTCTTGAAAATCATTTAGAGGCTAAAATTAGCCCTACTTATACTGATACTACTGCCCATGAGCTGCATTGGTTACTGGTAAGCTTCCTGGTACAATTCAAGTATTGGTTGTGCTTCATGGCATAGCGCCAGATAGTTGTTTTTTTGTAAAAAAAAATTTAAATTTTTTTGACAATGAACCTAAACAAACATAAACACAAAACAACAAATAAAACCTTTCAGTTGTACAGTGTGTTGGTTGATACATATTTCTTGTGCACAATATCTATCGTCTTTCCCTCTTAGACTTAGATTTATATTCATATTATATTAATCAACTTTCTATATCATGTTATGTTATCATTACTGGCATAGCGCCAGATAGTTGAGGGACAACTTGTCTCCTATACCAGTGTTTGTGAATTTTTTCGTCACTGAGTGCTGAAATGGGAACGCGCATGCGCGGGTGAGGGCTAGAAACCAGAGCAGCTTCCCAGCATGCATGCACATACTGGAAACTGGAAGCTCAACTTCCCGGTGAGTGCATGCATGCTGGGGAGATGCTCTTTTGGTTTCTGGCACTCCCACGTGTGTGAAGACCAGTTGTCCAGAGTGCATGTGCACCGAAACCCAGAATAGCAACAGGCGATGGCTGGTGTGCCCGGAGAGATGGCTCTGCATGCCACCTCCAGCACATATGCCATAAGTTTTCCATCACGGTCCTATGCTTTCTGTCTTGGTAAGATCAGGCTGAGTCAATGTGCTTTGAATCCCTTCAATCAAACAATGGGGATTGTGATTGGGAAGGAAAGCTTCTTTGTGATTCTTTTGTTCTGAAATGGTAACCCCGCAAAAATCCATGTAGCTTCCATGCTAATGATGTCCCAGAAGTTTTGGGGGTAGATTTAAAAATATGACTGTCTTGTCAGACATTGGGGTTGAGTGTTTGTGGAACCCGGAACATGCTGCTGTTGTTGTTTTAATGTATGGTATATAATGTATGGTATAATGTATGATATATGGATAACCCTTAAGGTTATCTCTCTAATATATTTCTGTTTTTAAAGTGTAAGCCATAATTCTGGAGTTGGGCAATCTCTAAATCTTAACACCAACAATACCTCCAGCTTGCAATCCCCTGTGCAGCACATGGTGGCTATTATTATCTACTGCAAAATCTGGGTGGTAATTCTGACAGAAGGGAGGGAGAGAGAAGGAGAGAGAAAGAGCAATAATGATGCCCCATTTATCTGTTTTATTATTTTAGAAAGGGGATGCTTTAAGAATTACCAAACATCTTTTTTAACACCTGACATTAAATGGTTTTGTTCTCATCGGCTCTCACAAATGCTAACTTCAGCCTGTGATTTATTTAAAACTTTCCTTTCCCTTAATTTCACCTACAAAAGGTTCATTCTTCCTGTATGAACCTGCTTTGTCAGTATTTGCTCTGATTTATGGAAGATTTCAACCAAACAAAATAACTATCCTTTTTCTTTTCATTAGAGCTAATCCCCAGAAAGACACTTTCATCTGCCGATTAGTCATGCCCCTGCAAGCCTCAATAACCCGAGGGTAAGTTATTGATGTGTTAAAGATGTAATCGCAAAGGCTCAAGGCAGCCAAAGAAATCTCACTTTTTTATCTAACCATGGCATCATTTTGAGTCATTTTAACCCTGATAGGAGATCCAGTGTACTAAATCATCACCCTGATCATAGTTGTTCTTATGTTAGCTCCTGCTGTAATTGGTTCATGATACTGAATACCTCAAAGGTTAAAATGAACAAGCAGAAAATGGCATCCAACTATAATTAATTCAGGAGGTATGTGATGAAGATATGTGACTAATTCTATCACAGTCTCATTATTAAGCAATGATTATTGCACTCCAGGGAATCATTGGTGAAAAATCCCAGTTTTTAAAATTAATATTTAAAAGGATATTATCTTACTTTAAATAAATTGTCTTCCAATTCTGTTATTTCTTTGTGATACATTGAGGAGTAGCTTGAACTGGATGATTAAGGTAAAGGAATACAGATAGTTCTTGACATATAACTGGTCATTTTATGACTGTTTGGAGTTACAATGACCTTAGAATGGGTGCTTTATGACTTGTACTTCCAGCAATGGCAAAATGTTGCTTCTCTCTCATGGTCACATGCTCACTTTGGTTGCTTGGCAACTGATTCACACTTAAGACTAGCTGCAGCATCTTACAGCCTTATGACTGTTATTTGCAATGGAATGAATTCATTTGGAAGATTGGGTTTGTTTAACCATATTCCTTAACAATTATGATATGCTTAACAATTGCCATGAAAAATGTCAGAAAAATAAGTCCATTCACATGAATTCCTTGATTTATGACTGCAACATCTAGATTTCCATCCCAATTGTTCTCAGAAGTCGAGGACTGCCTGAAGCTTTTTAAGTGTTTTCTTGTTTCATTTTACAATAGCAGGTTTGAGTGTTCTCTGAGCAAAAAGGTAGGATATTTATTTATCTGGTATATATTGTTGCCTATCTCACCTGCCACCAGTGGCTCTGGGTATCTTATAACAATTAAAAACAGCAATCCATTAAAAAATTTAAAAAACATAATATGACATTAATCATCCAAACAACAGCAAAAGAAATTAACTTGAACATATACCAAATGTATATTCAAATGTAATGAATTTCTGATCATTGCAATGGGAATATGCTTCTTCTATTTTCTCCCACCAATCCTTGAGATAAAGAAAGCACCCTTTTATTTTCCAAACTAAATTTGCACAGCTGTTTCAACCATTCTTTATAGGACTTGGTTTCCAATGTCCACACAGTTACTTTTCTTCTAGATAATGTTCCAGTGCCCTTAAAATATAGTGTTGGAAAAATATAGAAAAAGGAGGACTTTCTCAACTGTATTAATATCAGATACGTAATGCGGGTTCCAGACCGATGAGCTATATTCAAGTATTGGTCTAGTAAATGTTTTGTATGCTCTAGTTAGTAGTGTGATATTGCTGGAGAAAAAGCTACGCATGATTAGGTTAACAACTCTTAATGCCTTTTTGGCTATGTAGTTACAGTGGGCTCTAGCACTTAGATAATTAGAGATGAGTACTCCAAGGTCCTTGACAGAGTTTGGATCATCAATATGAGAAAACTCATTCAATAAAGAAGACAAGGAAGTACACAAGCATTGCATAAAGTATACATTGCATATAGTACATTTAATATATAAATGTAAGTGTAATTCACAGGTATAAATTTGGAAATAATTGTGGCAATTTATATATAAATCCAATTTTCTATCCATGAAAAGGAAGATATTAATCCCTGTGCCTGTTATTGTCCAGCTGACTGATAACTTGGATTAGAGAGCCCTTTAAATGAATAGCACATTTAAACAGTCTGCCAAATAGAACAGTATTCTATTTAGCAGTGTATGTTGATCTCTAACTTTAAGGTATCTGGGATTCAACTCCTAGGATTCTCTATCCTGTAAGTGCATTTTAAAGTTCTTACAGTTGAGAAACACAACTATAGACAGTAGGAGATATTGCTGAAGTTTTCAGGAATATTCTTAGACATGATCTTCAATAAAGATGGCGATCTGAATCTAAAGAGAGTGCCAATCTAATTCCACTCATGCTCTGTTGGATAAGATTAAGTTGATCCTTAGTGAGGAAAATCTCTGGCTCCTCTGCAAAAATCATCATCATTGTCATCATTGTCATTTTCTGTGTCACCTCTTAGTTCTAGCCCATCTCATACTTTTCCTCCTACCTGGGAAAATAGGGGGTTGGACAAAGTGGTAAATATTACTTGGCATTGCTGGAGCTTATAGGCAGGGGTGGGATTCAAATTTTTTAACATCCGGTTCTGTGGGCATGGCTTAGTTGGTGGACGTGGCTCGGTGGTCATGTGACTGGCTGAGTGTGGCCAACTCAATATCACTCAAATCAAGACACACATCTCCGTGCCTGGCCTCTCATGACTGTGGGGTGGCTGCAACAGTTGTAAGTGTCAAAAACAGTCATGTCACTTTTTTCAGTGCCATTGTAACTTTGAATGGTCACTCCACACAAGCAAAGTACCAGCAAAGGAGAGGGAAAAAACTCCAGAGACGTTCCTGAGACAGGAAGTCTAGTCCTGCCAAGAATGTAATAAGGGTTAACGAAGGGGTAAGCAACACCAGAATGTTTCCTTCCTGCCTTCCTTACAGGATTAGACCAGTAATTTCTTCTAACAACCGGTTCTCTGAACTGCTTAGAATGTTAAGAACCAGTTCTAGCGAATAGGTGCGAACTGGTAGAATCCCACCCCTGTTTTTAGGAAGATTCTCAGTTGAGGCTCCATTAGGAGGATGGCCCACCTTAATGTCCAGGACTAAGTCTGTGGTCGATGACAATTACTAATTTACAAGCTTTTTTTAACCCTTCATGATAATAAAGCCACAGGTGGGGTCAGGCCTTCCTACTTCTCAGCATCAATAAAGTATAGTGCCTTTCACACAATGTTGAGTCCCAGATATTGCAGAATGCTTTTAATAATAAGCCAGAAATCAAATGGAGGATTTGATAAAAGAAGTAGGAAGAGTCAGCATTTAATAATGGAAGAATTTGGAGTAAAAGTAATGTGTATTTGAGAAAGATAAATCATTAGTAGCATAAATAGTATTGTGATGAGAAAAAGATTGAGAAAGAACTCAAGAGTTATTAATTTATCGAAAGACATTTGTATATATATTTCAGTATCTCTTCTTTCAATTTGTTTTCTCTGTGTTACCTTGTTTTTCTATTCCTTTCCAAAGAAAGACCTCATTCCACAGACTGCTTTTACAGTAACTGCAATCTAATTATTTTAAATTATCATGTTTGTTTTTCTTATGGAGTTTCAGCGTCATGCTCTGTGGTCCAAGTTCCCATATTTTGGTCAATAAACAAATGACATCTGGCTTCCTTTTTCTTGGAAAAAGATACTTCCTGTTGTCTTCCTTCTAACTCTAAATTCCTGAAAATATTATATTTGAAAATGATTTTAACAACCTTTTATCACATAGCCATGCAAAAGCAGGGCTCCTCCTTTATAGTCAAGGAACTTCTTTTGTCATTTTAGGTTTTACTAACATATTCAGTGCAAATTGAGTGGAATTTGATCCTAGAGTTATAACTCTTAGTCATAAATATGGGAATTTAACAAACCATAATCGTTAGCTAAAGAGGTCAAAACTCTTTGAGAATTTCTTTGCTCAAGAATACAAGTTAATTGCCTCACAGATAAATATTTTAGAAAGGAGAATATTTCATGAACTCTGGATTATTGACCTGCTTTTGTAAAAAGAAATGCAAGCACGCAAGTATGCAGTCCAAATGCTATTTTTTTATTAGTAAAATTAATGTTTTATTTTCACAAGCTTTAAAATTAAAGACACAAATTCCTCGGAGACTGCAGTTGCATCCTTGTTTTGTTCATGTGCTTCCTGTTGACAATTAGCTGGCTACCAGTTTGAATGCCTTTGATAGCTACCAACTGAGATAAATTAATTGGGGGGGGGGCAATCTTTTAACAGCTACTGGTTATGACGGTTATTTGTTGCTTCCAGAGTCAAGACAATTTGTCTCTGAAAGCCCATTGTTGTGAAGAAGCACTTTGCCATCATGTTCTGCTTGTGGGCTTCCCATGAGTCACCATTAAGGGCCATTGTAAGAATAGAATCCTTAATTAGATTGTCCATTAGGCCTTATATTCTTATATTAAGAGAATAAGGAACAAACATAATAGGAAAAAACAAAAAAAGGATAACTGAAGTTTTTTGTTAAATTGAAATAATAAAGGATACATCTAATAATTGCTTCTAAAATATTCAATATTAAGCAATAGTCAAGGCCTGAATATTTAGTGTTCTGAGTGTGTGCCAATATACTCTATGTAGCTCCAAATTAGTGCAATGGTGTGGGTACTTAAGATATGCCAATATAACATCACTGCTTCATGAACTACACTGGCTTCCAGTAGGCTTCTCGATACAATTCAAGATGCAGTTATCAGTTATATAGCTCTTCACAGCATAGAACCAGATTATTTGAGATCCTATCGATGATTTCTGTTCATCCTATAAGATTGAATAGATCAGAAATTTATTCTATTAAATTATTTCATCTGATGAAATTGAGATGTGTCTTTTCTTTTATAGTGCCTGCTCTGTGAAGCAGCATACTCGGTGAGAACAAGACGGCCCTGACTTTGGTGTGTGTGTGTGTGTGTGTGTGTGTGTGTGTGTGTGTGTGTGTGTGTTATCCCTTGGTAACGCCACCAAAAATAATCAGTAGGAAAACTGATTGTACAGAGAATAAAATTGGTCAAAGAATGTTGTCAAAGAGAGTGAAGAATGTTAAAATTAAAAGAGACAACAAAAATGCACAGCATTTACAATGTTTTGTAAATGGACAGAGAAGCCAAAACATAGAGACTCCAGTAGAGTATGAAATTAAGAATCAAATTGGAAAAAAATTTGATTTGGGATGAAACTAAAGTGATTGGAAGGATAATTTAGAAATTTCTCTGAGAATTTCTATGAGAATTCTACAAAAAGTGGAATTTAAGCAAATGATATTAATGTTAGTATATAAGATGCTTCTTTTTTTAGCAATTTCTATGCTTGAACCAGTAGCTCTTGCCCACTTGTGGTGGTGGTTAGTTGAGGATAATCTGCACTGTCTCCAGGGGATACCCTAGCATTCAGCATTCTATATGGCTATTGATCCATTGGTTGTGTCAGTGTCAGACATGAAAGATCAGGTCCATGTGTGAAAGTTCAAATAAGCTGATTTATTGCTAAAAGCCTATCCACAAGAATCATCTTAACTGATAGTCAGTACCTGATTAGAGTTAGATAAGGGTCAACAGCATTCAAGGGAGGGTTGGACTTTGATCACTTGTGCTTATGTAGGGTTTCTAGGCTGATCCCCCTTTTCATTATGACCCAGATTCTGCCATTCCTTCTCCTACAGATAAAAATTGACAGGGCAGTTTGTTGATTGAGGCTCATGGTTAGTCCATGTTCAGCTCAGTGCCACCCTTGCTGGACGGCAGTTTACAGTCAACCAACAAGGAGGAATAGGAATAGCAATATCATTTACACTTATATACCACTCCACAGTGCTTTACAGCCCTCTCTAAGTGGTTTACAGAGTCAGCATATTGCCCCCAATAATGTGGGTCCTCATTTTATCGACCTTGGAAGGATGGAAGGCTGAGTCAATTTTGAGCCAGTGAGAATTGAACTGCTGGCAGCCAGCAGTCAGCAGAATTAGCCTGCAGTACTGCATTCTAACCACTGTGCCAGCACGGCACAGTGTACCTTGATGCTGTTAGTATCTAAGAAGAAGGTGGAAAAAGAAATTGAAAACATTGTAGAAAAATGGAAAAATGGTAAGGATGCAAGTTGGTTGGGGTAGCTAGACAAATATTACATTTTAAGAAATCTTGAAATATGGAATGTTATTTGTTTATGGAGCCAGTGGCATCCATAGCAAACCACAATTATGTCAAAATGACAACATGGATTTTGTCATGGCTTCATCATTCAAATACTGTCAATATGTACTTCATCCTGACATCTAATAAAAGTATTTTAACTCATAGCATTTGAGTGATTTCACCACTTGCCTCCTTCCCCAGATACATATATAGTGACTTCAATGCCTACATGAAGGCTGAATCTTATACTAAAATATTAGTGGTACTCTTCTCCTATATAAAGTGAAGATAGGAGTGGGGATTCTAGAATTTTTCTATAGATAATCTTCATTGCAGCTGGAAATGTTGGATAAAATATGACTGAATTAACCAGTGCAGTTACAAAGAACACTGTAATAAACCTGGCATCCAGCATTTTGGATGGTTGTCTAAGATTGAAAGAATGGTGGAAAGGCATATGTGATCTCCAATAGCAATGTAGGTGGCCTTTGTGGTAGTGTCAGTCAGCATTTTATTTGTAGGAAGATTGTTAAGATCTTATCGTTCCTTCAGGAGTTTCTGTGTTGTTAAAGTTACTAGAGAAAGCGGAAAGATAGATGGTAGTCACCTGAGGCGTAAAATGTGACATGCAAGTGGAAAAATAAATTCAGTTACTGTAAGAGAATTCAATCATAAGCAAAATACCTGTTTTCTTCCTTTCCATAGCAATTGAAGTCTTGCTCAAAGATAATAGTTGAGCTTTCTCAGAAGTGCAAAGGAAACCATGACAAGAAATAAATCAAGTCATTTTAGGAAAATAAAATTCCCATGAAGGCTGTGCCACAAAATAAAACCCAAGAAAACTGTGTCCCCTGGTTCATGCAGAAAGGGAGGGGGATGTTTCTTACAACAGGTGTGGTGAGGAGAAAATTAGGTCTTAATATCTCCTCAAAAATGGAGCTATCAGAAATTATGTATTAAGAAGTGGATAATTTTAAATAATATAAAATATTCAGCTGACTAACTATCATTGCAGAACTATGAGACATCTTCCTTTAGGGAATAAGAAATATGAAAATAATTATTTGGGACAGTTCCCTCCATAAGATTGAATTGGGGAGGTTGCTTGAAGGCCATATATAGAACCTTGCAGTATGCATCCTGTTCGTATAGGTGTGAAATTGCTTCAACTGCTAAAGAATAGTTTTGCTTTCTGGGTTTCAGAAATTAAAACCAATGTTAGAGATATGATATATAGAATGAAGTCAAATCAATGTGTAGGATCAAGAAGGTTGAGAGAGGATTGAGAAACAAAAGTCTGAGTAAGACTGTTGTGCTAATATTAGAATTCCTTGTAAAGAAGCTAACTTTCCTAGATTTGTAAGAATCTTGCTTCACAATGAACAAAACCAGGAGTAAAGTAATAAATAACCAGGAGTAAAGTTGGCAAATATCCCTGAAAATCCAAGGAACCAGGGGCCAAGATAAAATAGATTCTGCTTTGGCAGAACCATCTGAATACTTTCTGATGAAATATGGTGGCCCATATAATCCAAGCAGGCAGATCAAAGGCCCATTTCTCCAGCTTTAAATACAAGTACAATTGATGAAGATGCTGTAATATAATTGAAATCTTTTCAGTGTGAATAATTGGATCTTCAGAATAAATTAACTAGTCACCTGAAAAACTATCAAATAGCTAACCAATATATTGTGAAATACTTCAAATATTGTATGAATGGTGAGGAACTTAAAGTAAATGGGATTACTCTGCATTCAATTTTCCATGCTAATGTCAAAAACAGTTTAACATCATTCATGCTTTTTTTTCATGTGAATCAGGTTTGAGACTCTGAGAATTAATTTGGATAAAATATGCGTATTTCTAAAATATAGCCATGAACATCATCTGCTGTAAAATGTTTATTTTGACTCCTTTATTTTGGCATTTGTTGTTATAGGCTTTATCTATCTAGGTGATTGTAGATAGAGTAATATGTACAGTATCATCTTCTGAGCATTTATTTAATTTTTAAATATTTTTAACCCACCTTTATTATTTACTAAACTCCTAGCCCATTGGGTCACTGTTCCAGAGACATTATCTTACCAGATTTCTTAGTGCCTTCAACAATGGCAGAGGTTCTGCCATTGTTGGCAGAATGGCTACATCTCTGAATATTTCCCTGAATTTTTAAGAATTTTTTTCAAAAACATTAGAGCTTCTAATGTTTTTGAAAAAAATTCTTGAAAATTCAGGAATTCAGATATTCAGAGAGATATCTGCTTAGGAAGTAGTCTGTGTTGAACTGTACAGCATAGTCAACCAGGAGCTGGCCACAGGAAATGTTCTGTGAGATTTGCTTTATGATAATTTTACATCATAAAGTGCTTTATAACATTTGCCAAATTTTAATTTAACTGGAGTTATGGGACTTGGATTTTGGACATATTCTGTGTCAGGATTCCAGCAATCACTCTAATTAAATCATGATTCTCCAGCTAAACTTCAATAAACTTCAAACAATTCATTAGAGGCGACATACTGGTACTGCCCTGTATGAAGCCAACTCTGGCATATGTAAATTACAGTCATCTGTGACCCTGTTTCTCCCCTCCTCCTTGGGTGTCTCATAAACCAGATTCTCCAATTGAGCACTGTTGCAGGCTGGGTGTCATTATTCACGTTCTCCAATTAACTATATTCCTGAGCAAAAACTCTGGTATTTTAGTTACAATCTTTTAAAGATAACGGTTGGAATGCACTTTCACTTTCCCCCCTTTTTTATGGCAGCTACTAAAACAGGCATAGGAATGTTTTATTAGTTGACATTCTGTAAGTTAGCCCCTTTGAAGTACCTTGAAAATATTTTGCCTTGTAGTACACTATTTCACTAGTCAAGGGCTAAAATAGAAGAGTTTTATACTAGTATATAAATACTGTAAGTACCTCAAGGTAACAAACTTATATAATACTCCTTCGTCCTCCTGTTTTCCCCACAACAATAACCATGTGAAGTGGGTTGGACAGAGAGAGAATGGCTCTCATATCCAGCTATCCATATTGGGGAAACATAATGAATGCATTGAAAGTGGAAGTTTATATTATAAAACAAAAAGAAATGGATTGAAAGGTGAGAATTTAGTGTGCACCAAAGGGAAAACGGAATAATTAGTACAAAAGGAGTACTTTGAGAATCACGTGATAAATATATGAAAGAAAAAATGAATAGGTTGAAAGGAAAAGGATGACTGAAAAAGTTGTAGTTTTGGATGGATAAGAGTCTCAAAAAAGACAAAAATGAAGTTTGTAAGACAAATGGCAACAGCAAGTAAAACAAAAATTAAGAAGTTTATGGATATGTTTGATGGATTGTAATATGGAAAAGGATGGTGAATGTGTTAGTGTAAATTATATTTAGCTATATTTCCTTTTCTCAAATGTTAGCATAAATTATGTGTTCCTATTTATATAATGAGCTGAAATTTTGACATTATCATTTTGTGATTTTTGTATATAGATATTAATACACATATAAGAAAAAGTAGTACATTAAGTAAACCTCAAATTTAGTATCCCTATTTGTAATGGTTGAAGCTAGAAATTTGGAGATTCGGTTTTGTGGGCCAGAAAGAATTGCTTGTAAACAATGAGCAGATGAGTTCGTTTACGATGTTCTCCAGTAGACAGGTATTTTTTCTGTGCACATAAGGCGTCTTTCTAGGCAAAATACAGCAATTCATCTCGTTGTGTTTGTGAAGCTTCTGCAGTCATCAAGTTCCTAAATAAAGGATTGAATATTTGCAGTATTAAGACTTAATGCATATGCCTAGCATGAAGACTAACATTCTAGACAAATCTCACGACTATACATGAGAACACCTTTATGGTGGTTTTTTTTGGGGGGGAGGTGGCAATTGAAATTTAATACCTATGTTGGGGAAAATGATATGACAATATATTTCTATAGGCATATTTTCTCCATAGTTATAAATATTCCTACATCAGATAAAGTAGTAATTGCAAAACAATAATAAAATGTGGAAAACAGCCTTTGGAAGTTTCCAGTTATTACAACCATAAACAACTCATTCTCCTTTACCATCCTTAAATAATTCCCTTACCCAGATTCCTTGACACATTTCCTCTCAGACGAATATCTGGGGAAGTTTCCTGAGCAATTGGCTGGAGGTGAAATGCCCCCCCCCCCCATTTCACATTCCAGCTTGGACTGTTCATTGAAGATAAATATCTTTGTCTATGGAGCTTATCTTAAATTTGGCATCTTGTCATAATGCTAAGCACCACATGGGAACAAACTCCACTAGCGAGAGTTTACTCAGAACTTTTTTTAAGATACTGAGGAATTTTTGTCACTGTATGCAGTGATAAAGAAACTGATATATTACTTCACAAAATACCAGACTGTCTAGTAGGCAGGAAAAATTCCAGTATTTGTATTATCACTTTGCTGCTCATTCATAGTTTTGCATCATTTTCTGTAATGTGAAAAAAAAACCCAGCTGAAGCGTTTTTCTGCCTCCTTAACTGCACACAAACACCCACACACGCTGTAGTTGGAAGATACAGTCATTGCTTATTCAGAATAGAGGCCAAGGTCTATTCTAACAATCCTGCCAAAAGACAATATGCTGTCTTTTCTTTTCTGAATCATCAGCAACCAATTAAATAGCATTGCTTTTACTATAATCCTGTCAAGTGGAGTGGAATTCTCCATTTTCTTGTAAATTTGTAGTTGCATAGTTATGTTGTTAAATATTCTTAGGTGGAAGTACTTTGATAAATTAACAGACTCTACTTATTGACATATAAATTAAGATCTAAACTCTAGTGGAACAGTGAGAACTCAGCTCTGTGTCCCTCTATTTCCTGTGCTGCCACTGATTTTAATTCTTCATTAGAAAAGTTTGTTCAATGCCATTTCAATTCCTGCTCAAGAAATATAGTCATTAGCTTTATGTAAATTTAAATATGACTCCAGGTTTAATAGAAATCATCTGTAACTATCAGAGCTAAATTAGTATGACACAAGGTGTTCTGCTATACACTTACAAAATTATAAAATGATTGCTAGGAATTCATTCATACTTCTATTTTCACCTCTGTCTTTCCACAGATCCTCATGGGATACCAACAAATTCACATAGGAAAAAAATAGTTTGGCTCTATATGCACAACAGTGACATCACAGTCCTTATAGAAGTAATACTTTTTCTCTCTCATTTATTACACTACCATTACATATAGATTTTATAACATAGGATGTTACAAAATCTCCAGCTCACCTCTGTATTTCTTATTTTAGGTTGGCCAGCCATATATATCTACAGAAGGATAATTTGTGTTAGATATGGATTTCATGCTCTTCTGTGATAAATGGCATATAACTTTGGAAAGAAGGAATGTTACACAAGAGGAAGCAAGAAGGTTTAATTTATGATAGATTGCCTTTCTTTTCATAACATGTATCTTAAATAATATTTTTCTCTTAAATCTTAAATGGAAGCTGTTGTGAGAGAAACTATGACATGTTGTATTTGGAAATAATGTTGTACAGTACTGGTTAGATAATATTATCACCATGAAAATTGGATAGCATAACCTTTCTCTGTAAGGCAGAGGTGATGATCAATAGTCCTAAATTCATAGAGAATCAAAGAATCTGAGCTGAAATTGACTATTTAAACCATCAAATCCCACCTCCTACTCCTATTCAGTGCAGAAATCTAAATTAAAGCTGGTGTGAGAGATGGCAATATACACACTATCTGAACACATCTCCACTATTTCCTTTGACAAATGATCCCATTGTTAAATACTCAATACTAGACATGGGGTCCAGAATGAAGATAAACTGTTATTTCCCATGTTGCCAATTATGCAACTTACAGCTTTACAAATTACAAATGCCCTTCAGCCCACTTTCACAATCACTGTGATTTGCCTCTTCCACGGAATTTCTCCATGGAAAAAAAAAGGTATTACCAAATTGCATATTTCCACCCACTTTTTAACATTACTTCATTTATTTCAGCCCTGCCCACTACTGACATTATCTTGCAACAGTAGACTAGCCATAAAGGGAAAGGACTGCTATCCTTGTTTTAGAACTTTTCTGTGTGTAACTCCAGGACCTTTCATTGTGATGAATGCTTTGCCAGGAAATTCAAAGCAAATTGCAAACATAAATGTGTCACTTTGTATAAACTGTAAATTAATAAAAAGTTTGAAACATTTAACATTTTATTATTAATTACATCTATTTGTTTTAATTTGATCCCAGTCAGAATTAATAAGATATTGACAAAAATGGATAGGCCAATGCAGAGTATAACTACCGCCTAATTCTTGATATAAACTTGTTTGATCAATTACTGTATTTCTAAAAGAGCCGCTTAACTATGTTAACAGTTTACTTTGTCTATCTTTAAGGGTAATTTTCATTTAAACAGGATGTCTTTTTTATTTTTATTTATTCATTTGTGTTCTGCCTTTATTATTTTTACAAACAACTCAAGGCAGAAAATATATCCATCAGGACTTCCTCCTCCTATTTTTCCTACAACAAGAACCTTGTGGGCTGAGAGGGAATGACTGGCCCAAAGTCCCCCAGATGGTTTTCATGACTAAGGCAGGACTTGAACTCACCATCTCTTGCTTTCTAGCCCGATGTGTTATGCAGTTCTTTCTTTTTCTTTTCTGAACCTATAGTAGGTAAGAACTCAGAGGTGTTTCAATTGCTGGAAGCACTTTAAAAATGTTCATAAAACATGCATGACTTATATTCTATGGAGATATAGGTTGGTGATAGCCTAAATATATGTTCCCGCCCAGTCTTGTTATTCTAATTTAATTTAGAATTTAAGTTCCTACATCGAAACTAAGTCTGGGGAAATTCAGTTAAACTAGGGAATTTATCGTTATCAAGTATGACAATTGTTATGTCCCTGGAACTCCAGGAGTTCCCACTCAGGTCCGTTCACATTGCGGGGGCGGTTTTCCCCCCTCGCTCATTGGTTGGTTCTCCCCAGCAGCCAGCTATAAAAGCAGGCTGCGGGGTCCAACCAGTTGCTGATCGCTGCGAGCCAGTTCCAGGCTTGGCAAGCACGGTCAGTCCTTTATTGTTATAATAAAGTATTGTTGCACTAATGCTCTGGTCCAGCCTCTCATTACCCAAACTTAACACTGGCGACGAGGGTGGGATGGCTACCAGAAGCACAATGCAACCGCTGAGTCACTAGCCGCCGATCCGCAGCCAGAGAGAACGATCGGCCGGCGATAAGAGCAACGCTGATCCGCAGCCAGAGAGAGCGGTCAGCAAGCAACGAGAGCGAACGCTGATCCGCCGCCAGAGAAAGCGGTCAGCCAGCAACGAAAGTGAGAAGCGTCTGTAGCCGCTTGTTAGCCCAGCTACAGGAAAAGTGAAGCGCTGCGAGCCGCAGCCGCTCGTTTCTTTAGGCGCGAAATTCAAATGGCTGTCATTTGAATTTCAAACCTAAAAAGTACAGCGCGGTGCTGTAAGTCAAGTCACTGACGCCCACGCAGGCGCGAATTTCAAAACGCTGCCAACGGCTGGCAGCCTAACCTCGTGTTTAGCCCAGAGAGAGAGAGAGGATTGTGAAAAAGCCTCTCCAGAGCTGAAATCACTTGCCTGCCACAGGCACTAGAAACCTTCTGCTGCTGCCCCAGAGAGATTTTGTCCACAGATTGTACAACCGATTTCCTCACTATGAATTCCAATCCAGTCTTCCCAGCGTTCAAACCGGATGAGGAGAAGTGGGAGTCATACAAGAACCGCTTTAACCATTACATCGACGCAATTGGGCTGGCTGATGCAGGGGAGCACCGGAAAAATCATATTTCCTGATCTACTGTGGAGCCATCGTCTTTGACACTGCCACAGCACTCGTGGCTCCACGTGAGTTAAAAAACGTTCCATGGTCCGAACTGTTAGAAATCCTTACTAACCACTATTCTCCCAGACCTTCACAGATTGCCAGGCGATTCACCTTCCGTATGAGGAAGCAATCAGACAAAGAGACCATCAACCAGTACATGGCCGCCCTCAGGACCGCAGCACTCCATTGTGGGTTTGGAACCTACCTGGAGGACATGCTCCTCGATCAACTAGTCTGCGGGGTCAAGGATCTCCACCTCCAAAGGCGCCTACTCGCTAAGAAGGACCTCAACCTCGCACAAGCCGTCGAGGAGGCCCTGGCAGCAGAACTGGCAGCACACTCAGCCACCGAAATCCATGGTCCAACTTCCAAGCTAACGACAGTTCCAGTCCACTCCGAGGAGGTGGTAGTAGAGGAAGCCCCTAGTGATGAAACCGACATCCACCGCCTCACCAACGCCAGGCATCCACAGGTAGGAGCCAAGCAAGAAAACATCAGTCCACCCAAGCACATCACCCTGTGCCTATCCTGTGGTGGATCTCATCCGAGGGCCGCCTGCAAATTCAAAGGAGCCACCTGCAACATCTGCCACAAAAGGGGGCACATCGCGAGAGTCTGTCAAGCCTCTCAAAACTCGGCACAAAGGCACCCTCCCTTCTCACATTCTGGACCTCAGAGGCAAGTATTGAACTGTCGCACTCACCACCATGCCAAGCACACTTGCCATACCATTAGTAAAATCTCTCTCTCCGTTTTGTTAGAAGGTAAACCGTGTCGCATGGAGGTTGACACAGGGTCAGCGCTCTCAATTATCTCGTGGAGCACCCTCAAGAGGCTACAGCCGAATCTATCAACAAGCCGGCTCCAGAAGTGCCAGTTTAGCCTGAAGGACTACCAGGGGAAGGTCATTCCTGTAATCGGCAGAGGCAAGTTCCTTGTCAATTTTAAAGCTTTCAAAGGTCACCTACCTCTAGTGGTAGTTAACGGCAATCTCCCCACACTCTTGGGGCTCGATTGGTTTCCCCATCTCGGCCTAGGGCTAACAGGAGTCCATGCTGTCTCAACCTCTGACACTGACTCCTTATTCGCTGATTACTCAGATGTATTCAGCGATGAGCTGGGGTGTTATAACGGTACCCCTATCTCATTCTCAGTCGACCCCCAGGCAGTCCCAATCAGGCTAAAACCGCGTAGAGTCGGCCAAAACTAGATGCAGAATTGGATAAACTATTAAAACAAGGGGTCATTGAGCCAACAGATTTCGCCAAATGGGAGACGCCCATCGTCACACCCCTCAAAAAAGACGGTAGCCTGAGAATTTGCTCGGACTACAAGACCACAGTTAATAAGTTTTTACAAGTTAGCGCTTACCCAGTGCCCGTCATTCAGCATTTATTACACACTTTTGAACCTGGCAGCATTTTTGCCAAATTGGACATGTCTCAAGCGTATCAACAGTTCCCTGTTGACAGCCAAACAGCGGAACTCCAGACCATTGTCACCCACAGGGTGCTTTCCGGTGTAAGAGTCTCCAATTTGGCGTAAGTGTTGCCCCAGGCATTTTCAATCCCTCATGGAGCGGATTTTGCAGGGCCTCCTGGTGTAGTACCCTACTTGACGACATCTTAGTCTCGGCCAGGGACAGACCCCAACTCTTCCAGAGAGTTCGAGCAGTATTAGAGAGGTTCAGACAGCATGGCCTCAAATTAAAAAAAGAAAAATGTGCCATTGCCACTAGACAGGTGGACTTTCTGGGTTATAAAATTGACGCCTCAGGCATTCACCCCCTGGAGTCCAAGGTTAAGGCAATTCACGAGGCACCCACTCCAACCTCCAAAACTGAACTGCAGGCCTTCTTGGGGCTATTGAACTTTACGCGTCCTTCCTGCCCCATAAAGCATCAGTGGCAGAACCCCTGCACAGACTGTTGGATAAAAAATCGCCTTGGCACTGGGGTCACAAAGAAGACTCCGCTTTTCGCGCCGTCAAATCACTACTCACGTCAGAGGCGGTCCTTATTCAGTTCGACCCCAACCTTCCATTAGTGCTAGCAGCAGACGCATCCCCTTTTGGAATTGGGGCAATATTAAGCCACAGGCTCCCCAATGGCTCCGAGGCTCCCATCGCCTTTTTCTCCAGGACGCTCTCTGCAACAGAGCGCAATTATAGCCAGATCGATAAGGAAGCTCTAGCAGCTGTTGCAGCAGTGAAGAAATTTCACGAATTTCTCTTTGGCCACTTTTTCGAGCTGGTCACGGATCATAAGCCTCTCCTGGGTCTACTAGCTGGGGACAAACAGACCCCTCAAGTCCTCTCTCCTAGAATGACGAGATGGACCCTTTTCCTAGCGGCATACTCGTATAGACTCATACACCGCTCAGGTAAAACATTGTCCCACGCAGACGCTCTCAGCCGCTGCCCCTTGCCGGCTCCAGCTGAAGACCCTGCTCCTGTCCACGCTATCTTTGAGGTCACCCAATTGGACCTCCCCATCACTGCCCTTGACATTGCTGCCAAAACCAAGGCAGACAAAACAATCGCCCAGGTACTGGACTGGGTGAGGATGGGGTGGCCGGGCGGTGATGTTGAAAACAAATTTACACCTTTCAAGACCCGCCTGCAGGAATTATCCAGTTTGCAGGGTTGTCTGCTGTGGGGCACTCGAGTGGTCATCCCGACCTCACTGCGTACCCGAGTTCTGGAGGCGTTGCACGAGGGGCACCCTGGCATCGTCAGAATGAAGGCATTAGCATGCAGCTACGTATGGTGGCCGGGCCTCGACGAGGACATCATCAGATGGGTAAGCTCCTGCAATCCCTGCCAGGAATCCCGTCCAGCTCCTCCTATTGCCACCCCTACTAAGTGGGAAAGCGCCAACGCTCCGTGGTCCAGAATTCACATCGACCTAGCCGGCCCATTGCATGGGAAAATGTTCCTAGTGGTCGTGGACTCCTACTCTAAATGGATTGACATGGCACAACTATCCACGACCACCACACTAGCGATTACCAAGGTATTAACTCGCCTGTTTGTAACACACGGGCTGCCTGACTCCATTGTTTCCGACAATGGCCCACAGTTCGCATCAGCCGAGTTCAGCCGTTTCGCTGCCAACCTGGGCATCCGCCACATCTTCACGGCCCCATTTCATCCTGCCAGTAACGGATTGGCTGAAAGAGCCATTAGGACCACTAAAGAAGCCCTAGCTAGGTTCAGCAAGGATGACTGGCACCACAAACTCTCGCGTTTCCTGATGAGCCAGCACTCAACTCCGTGCTCAGTCACCAATAAGTCCCCAGCTGAGCTCCTGATGGGCAGGCGCCTGAGGACTGTATTGGACAGACTTCACCCACATTACTGCCCTGACTCTCCCCTCGCTTCCACATCGGGGGTTAGACATTTTATCTTACAGGAACCCGTATTCGCGAGGAACTTCGCTGGAGACCCTCTGTGGATCCCGGGCGAGATCGTGGCCATCACCGGACCCAGGTCATATCGAGTCAGACTGGAAGACGGCCGAATATGGAGAAGGCACCTGGACCAGCTGCGAAGGCGTCACAGCACCCTCGTCAGCAGTGACCCAGAATTACAAACCGGAGTGAGGCCTCAGCATCAACCCCACATCAGCATCAATCCCAGTGACCTGCTTACACCAGCAGCCGTTCCAAGGAATCCGGACACGGACAGCGACGTCCAGATGGCAGACCAGTCCGAACCAGTCAACGGGAGCACGTCCCCAGTGACCAGCTCTACGAGTCCCGAGCCAACCCGAACCGAGGGGCGCGTTAGTGACACTCTTCCGATTCTGCCTTCCCCTACAGACTCTGAACTGACAGACAACCCACCAGAGCTGCGCCATTCTGGGCGCCAGCATAAACCTCCTGCCTACCTCAAAGACTATGCGTGTTCGCATCTGGGGGGAAGGGGTGTTATGTCCCTGGAACTCTAGGAGTTCCCACTCAGGTCCGTTCACATTGCGGGGGCGGTTTTCCCCCCTCGCTCATTGGTTGGTTCTCCCCAGCAGCCAGCTATAAAAGCAGGCTGCGGGGTCCAACCAGTTGCTGATCGCTGCGAGCCAGTTCCAGGCTTGGCAAGCACAGTCAGTCCTTTATTGTTATAATAAAGTATTGTTGCACTAATGCTCTGGTCCAGCCTCTCATTACCCAAACTTAACAACAATAGTCACCAAATATAGCTGGTCTTAAAAAGGAAGTGGACAATTCATTTAGGATGCACTATTAATTACTAACTACTGTCTTCTAAATTACGGGCAAGTAAAGCAGCATACTTTAAAAATCAACTTTGGTGAGCAGAACCTGGACTAAATAGATCCCAAATAGGATTATAGTCATATGCAAAGGAGGTACAGGCGTCTCATGTGGAAAAAAGCCATGTGAACATTTCTATTTTGTGTTAGCCTGATGGAATTACTCCTCTTGGACAGTAAACCAGGAAAGAAACACACACCCGCACACATACATGCAGGAACAGGAAGCACCAGCTGCTATCAAAATTTCCCAAAGGGTTTTTAGCATTTGCTCATTTTCTCAGGCCTGGTGCAGATTTAATTTGTGTTATTCCAATGTATCTCTGTCCTTCAACTTGTTTAGTTCAAGAGTGTTCAGCATACTAGACTGCCTTCAGGATTTTAGGTGAAAGGACATATTTAGTAATATAACTAATTGTATTGAATTGTATTTATATACCATTCCTCCGCCCAAAAAGGTCCTCCTAAATTATCTTTAGGCCCAGAGCTTAGACTCCCTAGGTGTATCCTAAAACTTTGAAAAATACTATGTTATTTAACTGGTCAGATTAGGATTCAGAAGTAAAATGGGAAACTGCCAATCCAGTTTTCAGGAAATGTGACTATGTGTGAATTGTAGGAGAACTGCTGATTCACACCAAGTTTGGCTGTTTTAATGAAATACAGGACATTGAGGCAATCATCAAATAAAATTGGCCTTAAAGTAACAGGACAAAAATGTTTACTAATTGTTTAATTGTTAATAATGAGATCTGAAGACATCCACCCAAGAATTCTGAAAGAATTCAATTTTGAAATTGCTGATCTTCCAGCAGCAATGTCTTACAAACGGGGGAGGGGTAATATCAAAAAGTCAAGATGGCAATCATGGAAGCTCTCTCCCTTTGTTTGTATAAACAAGTTGACACACAAGTGCTTTTGACAATTCTTGCAGAGGTTGATACCACTGCCTGAAAGCAAAAAAAGAAAAGCCTCTAAAATTGGGTTAGAAAATAGGTATTGTTATACCATTTTCTAAAAGAGATCTAGAATTGATCCAGGAATTTGTAGATTTTAAAACTGTTTCTAGAAAATTGTGGAAATTATAGAAAAGAAAAACTAAGCATTAAGAAGAAAAAACAACATTGAAAGAAAATCAACATGGTTTCTGCAAAGATAAATTTTACCTTAACAACTTTTTTGAATTTCATTAGGCATATGGATAGAGAGCTTGCAATTTACTGTATTCTTGCATTTTCAAAAAGCTTTTGATAAAGTTCCTAAGAAAAGGTTCTTGCATAAATTTAAGGATTACGGATTAGAGGATTTGTCCTTTTATAGATTGTTACCTGATTAAAAACAGAAAGCATAGAATATTAAAAATAATGGAGGGATTTTTTTTTCTCAATGGAGGAAATAAGGGTACAAAAACCTTCCTAAATTGCTTTAATTTTGAAATAAGCAGTGAGCTAGAAATTTGATGGATATAATCAAACTATTCAGGATTGTAAAGTCCAAAATTGACTGAAATTATCCAGAAGAAGGATCTTATTCCAGAATGGTTTCTAACAACCAACAGATCCAATTTGGTGTAGTAGTTAAAGGCATTGGGCTAGAAACCATGCTGTAATGATTCTCACCTTGGACATGAATCCAGTTGAGTATCTTTAAACCAATTAATTTCTCTCAGCCCCGGGAAGGAAGCACTGACAAACCACTACCAAGATATTGCCATCAAAAGTGCACACTTACCTTGGAAGTCACCAGATGTCAGGACTAATTTGAAAGCCACATACACTCACAAATGCAAGCAAAAGGCAAATACAATTGAGCTTAGGTAAGTGTAAATGATACACATCAAAAGAAACTGCCTAACTTTATATATACAGATGGAGCCTGGGTTAACTGTAACTAACCAGAAAAAAGTTCATGGGAACTATAATGAATAGAGAAGGAGTCAGTAAGCAAATTTTATTTTAGGCATCTGTAGAAAAGGGAAATGGGGCTATCAACATTGTAATGCTTTATACAAACCTATGGTGCACCTATATTGTGGTCACTCAATATAATAGATTTTAAAAAGCTATATAAAATATTTATAACATGCTTTTCAGCTTGACTGCTTTACATTTATATGCTTTAAAACTATTTTTAATTTATTTTAAAGTATATTTATATACTTTATTCATCACTTTAAGCAGGGGTGGGATTCAAATTTCTTAACCAGTTCTGTGGGTGTAGCCTAATTTATGGGTGTTGCTTAGTGGTCATGTGACTGGGGGGCATGGCTTGTATGTAAATATTATAAATATTGATGTAAATATTGATTTTTTTTAATAAAAAAGAGCAACTTTTACCCAAAAGTAGGCAAAGCAGACAAGCAGATTGAGTTGCCCATAGAATCACAGATTCACTTGGAGATCTATCTGCAATCGGCTACCTGAGTCTGCACTGAAAAGCTTCAGTCCTAAGGAAAGTTCGGCTCTGCTTTTAGATTAGCTAGAAAGCAAGAAATCCAAGGATTTCCTGTTTTCTAGCTAATCTAAATCTCCCGGCAGAGCAGAACAGTTGATAGTTGGGGGAAAAAAAAAAGGAAAAATAGCAACTTACCAAACTAGGCAAGTTGGATGGCTCACATGCAGGTAAGGAGTGAGTGGGAGAGGAGGGGAGGCGCCAGCCAGTGGAGCGATTTGCTGGTTCTCCGAACTGCAGATAATCATAACACACGTGTGTGCAGCGTTTGCAAGAAATCATCAGCTGTGCCTCCTGGATAGCTGACAAGCGCTGCGCGCGGGTGCGCAGCATTTGAAAATCCTCTTGTTTCCTGCTTTTTCAGCCTCAACTGTGCCGCGCAAAGCAGCTGAGGAGGGAAAAGCAGGGAATAAAGGACAGCTTAGAGCCCAGGCAGGCAGGGGGGTCAAACACCGAACCGATTCGGTGTCAGCTGCTCTTCGCAGCTACCGGTTCTATAGAACTGGGCTGAACCAGTAGCATTCCACCCCGACTTTTAAGTTTGTTTTATCCTTTTTCTTAATTTTTTTTAATGAGACATTTTTCTTTCAATAACTGGCTGCTATAAAGCACATAGTTTTAAAAGATTAGCAAGGGCTCTTACCAAATTTGAACACTTTGTACTCTTCTGAAATATTTCATCAGCTTTAACTGTACTTCTAGCCGAATTTGTAGTGCTCAACTTGTATTATAAAGCCCTATATTGTATGAAACTAGTATCTCAAGGTGTACTTATTTCACTTCTATCTTACCGCGAGACCTTTCTCCAAATACCAAATAATAAAAAGACTTAACATTATGATATATGGTAACCAGAACAGAGGCTTTTTTTCAGTCAAGGTATCCTGGTTTTCAAATTCATTGATCTACATTTGTCCATTTGAATGTCCTATATTCATTGTTGTTTCAATCAATTGTTTTGCATGATGCTAATCTCTGCTGCATTTAGCAGCTTATTTAGTAAGAAATATATTAAAAAGATCAGCTTGAATATATAGCATCGTCACTTTTCATATTCTTTATAAGAATTCAGTTTAAGGATAATTTTAGAAAGATCTGACAGTTGTGAGTACTTAGCAGTGCTACTTATGTCTTAATGATCAGTTAAACCTTTTATTATTATACATGAAAATAGAAACAAGAAGTGGAAAGGAGGAATAGAAAAAAATGCAAAAGTGTAAATCTCTCATATCTTAAAAAAATGAGTCTCACATATGTATTAATGTTCCAATTAAATTAAAAATTAAATCAGTTATCAGGATCTAAACTGGATATAAATTAGATATATGAATTAGCAGGTGCAATCCAAGTTTTAAAAAGTTTAGGATTTCCATTGGTAACATAAAAACAGAGTTGGAAGGAACCCTGGAGATTTTCTAGTCCAATTCCCTGCTCAAGCAGGAAACTATACCATTTCAGACAAATGGTTCAGTGTGATCTCTGCTTACAAACCTCAGTGTTAGAGCACTTACAACTTCTGGAGGAAGTCATTCCACTGATTAATTAAGATATGGAAAAAGAGGTGAGTTTTTCAGATAGCCATTAGTATGAGTAATAGGGAGTCGCTGCCCCTTAACCAAGTAATAATACTTGTTTACAATCAAAGAAAAAAATTCTGCTGTGAACTCTGCATAGGCATCACGAAGGGCATCCAGCCAGTAAATGCTGAGTTCCATCCAGTTACCCTGACTCATAAAAAGGGAGCTTACAATCATAGAAAGTGTGTAATGTTCATTTCCATTTTTCCATTTACAAGCCTCCAGACTGAAACAGTGGTTTTATTTAATTAATTGTAAGGTTGATACAGGTTCATCTTGTGATAAAGAAACTAAACATATTATCTTTTTATTTAAGGTTCTATCATTCAAAAAGACACATCTAAAATTATAGATTTCACCTGGTTGGCATCTCACTGGACTTGTGTGTCTGTATGTGCCAGGTGTGTGTGAAAGAGAGACAGAGTAACTGCAAATTATAATTTTCAAGGTTTGAGGCACTGCAATTAAACTAGAATAAAATATATACGTGGTTATAATACTCTTGAGTTCTTTCTATCCTGAAAATGACACTAAAATTGGGTTCAAATGTTATTAAAGGAAGTTGGAGAATTACTACCTCTGCTACATCCATGTTTCCTTATTCTTTTAAAGTAAAATTTTGGAATGGAACATGGCAGCAGAACCATAGGATTTTCAGAAGAGTTTAGCTGAATAGTAACTAGGAAGTACAATTATAGCTGTCATGGAACTTTCAGTGATCTTTAATAGGGCTCTGATTGCTCATATTTACAGCTTTTTAAAATATGTTGTTATTCTTTTAGATTCAAGATTGACTTTCAACCCATTTATAGGTCTACTATCTATAGAAATTTTTTGAGGGCAGAATAGAAAGGCCCAAAGGTTTACAGCACAATCTTCCAGATTCTCCTCAAAATAAGGTATACTGATTTCAGTGTAGTTGGCATAAATATTAAGTCTCAGTCATTTAAATCTTAGCTTACAGTTAAGTATTTACACAATCTCATTTAGAAAATCTTCTCCCTCTGTCAGCCTTTGGGGATAAATTATTCTTCTCAAACTTTAGTTATAATGGTTCTTGACCAATGTAAAAAAATTCTACAAACACGCATTATGATTCATCAGGAGGAGATGAGGGAATATCAAATAGTTTCATTGTTAACTAGGCACCAAGAGTAGAATTATATCAATTTGTGGTAATGTTACAGTGTTTAGACACCATTTTGGTCTGGGCAGCCACATACCCTGACTTTTGTTCTGAATCACAGTGGTCTACAGTTTGAATAAAATGCTCCAAAGATTTAGCATAATATTCCCATCTTAAACTAAATGTTAAATTAAAATCTAGGAGGGAGTTATTAATTCAGCTATCTGGCAGATTCAGCACAGGCAGTAAACACTAAGTATAAATATAAAAAATTGTAGTGTGTTCACTCTCTTATGTAATGGTATGTATGGATCCCTGAAAAGTTTTAAATCAGTTTGGCTATTTCCTTTTATCTATTTGTTAATGCTATAGTACCCATTAATCTTTTTTCAGGCACATTTCTCATTTAAATTTTTCTGTGTGTGGCAGAGAAATAGACCTGTTTTTCAATGCAGCTGTAGGTCTTTTGTGATTTCAAGAAATTGCCTAATTTCAAGGAATTGTCTAATTCCTTTGGCTCAGTTTTGGTCACCAATCAATGAAACAATCACAGATGGAGAGGATAACCAGTCATCATGAACAGATATCTTCACATTTCAATTGGAAGCTGTGTTAAATAAGCATTTCCAGGGTTTCTGAAATGATTCCATTCCATTTGGATGGAATTCTGTTACATGCACGCATTCCTTCTGCAATGAAAAGGAGTGTATTGATACTTTTCAGGAACTTCTAGAGGCACATTAGTAAAGGACGCTTAAGGGTGGTTGTGGGAGATCAGTAATTCTCTTATGGTGTGAGAATTAAGATATGAGATCAGGTGGATATTGGGGTGATCATGTGCTTATCAGTTTATTATTTAATTCAAAATTGTAATAAAACTTTTAAAATCATCTAAGTGGGCTTTGTTTGATAGGTGTGCTGGGATGAAGATTATATAAAAGTCAATGGAGTAAGTCGATTTTCTGTGCTAGAGTTGAGAGTGGAAGTGAAGATGTGGAGGCCTTGTCCTTAAATATTACAAATATAGTTCCAAAGATTTATACTATTTATGCTCTCCGGTTATTGGCCAAACATCATCTCTTTTAGACTTACCATTTGGTATGAATTCTGCAAAATGGTGATATATTTTGTGTGTATATAGCCAGCCAATTCAGACTTGCAGGATTGGCAAATTCCAGGTTCCTTCAATTAAGCAATGCAATCTGTCAGGATCCCCAAAGTGGCACCCTCTGTAACAGTAACTATCCCTTGGAATGAGATTCCTCAAGATCCAGAGAGCCCCAGCTCTGTTGTTTAATTAGAAGGGCCATGAAAATCTGACTCTTCCTTCAGGCCTTTGGTAAGTGAAAGTTGGATCCCTTGTATCTTTTATTGTTGCCAGTTTTAGTATTTTTTCCCTTCTTTTTAAATATAATAATTGTATTATCTTTGATTATTGGGAGCAACCCAATTGGGGAGGGGGGAAAGGTTGGGTGGCATGCAGATTTAATAATAAATAGATGATATTGTCTACACATTCCAAAATTGGAAAACCCATACTTGGCTCAAACTCCAACCTTTTTCTGCAGAAAAAAAGCAAACCTTTTGTGAAAAGAAAAATCTAGCGGAACAAATTATCACCATTTTACACTATTATTACAGAAGAACCAGCAGTTGAACAAATCAAAATATATTTTATTTTTAAAAGCTCTATTGCAAACCAAACTTGACATGATGTGCACCTGTAGTTGTTAGGCCTTTAGCTGATCTGGTTAAATACATTATGTAAACACAGCTGGTGTCTAACAGAATGAGGAAAAGCGCAAGTTGGATATATCCTGCCTGAGAATACATTTATTATATGGGCACTTTTAAAATACAATCAATCAGTTTTAGTGATCTATAATCTTTGAGGATTATATAGGTTACTCTTTAAATATTGTTTTAAATTCTTTAAAACATAAATACCATGTTTCTCCAACAATACGCCCTCCCCATAGGAAGACCCAGCATGTTTTCTAGGGATAAAATGAAATTAAGCCCCTCCCCCTAAATTTAGGCCTATTTTAAAACGTGAAATTGGGGGGAGGGGGATTTGCCTTTAGGAGAGCCCCATGGGCAGCCACGCCTTGTCACCAGCCGCTCCTAACGGCCGATCATGGCGGAGCGTGGAGTGCTTCCTACCCCTGCTAAGCGCCTTTGCTGCAGACCCGGGTATGGTGCTGGTTGCAGGCCGGGTCACCCGGCAGGGCATTTTAAATTGCGAGACCTTCAGCGCCTGCCGCTGCTGCTTCCTCCGCCGCTCTTGCTTTCCCTTCGCATTCCTTCACCAGCAGCATTTCAGCTGCTTCTCGAGCAGGGGAGCCGCCTCCGTAGCTTCCACAGTTCCTGCCAGCACTGGTGAGAGAAAAGCGGCAGTGCTGGGGGGAACCGTGGAAGCTACCGAGGCAGCTCACCCGCCCGAGAAACGGCTGAAATGCTGCTGGAGAAGGAATGCGAAGGGAAAGCAAGAGTGGCGGAGGAAGCAGCAGTGGCGGGTGCCGAAGTTCTCACGATTTAAAGTGCCCTGCCAAAGCCGACATCCACACCGCCACTGCCTGCCAACCCGGCCTTCAACCAACACCATACCTGGGTCTGCAGCAAAGGCGCTTGGGGGTAGGGAGCTCTCCGTGCTCTATGATTGGTCGTTAGGAGCGGCTGGTGGCAAGGCATAGCTGCCCGCAGGGCGCTCTAAGCAAGGGTGTGTGTGGGGGGGAGAAATTAATTCACCCCTGAAAAGATGGCCTAGCCGTCAAAAAAAATAACACCCAGACTTATTATATGAGAAACACGGTATATATGTATAAAATCTGATCTTTTTTTTGAATTCTAGAAAACAATTTGTTGTTTGGAACTGTGACTTTGTTAATCATAATTGTCAAGAGATCTACCTTGCAAGAGATCTACCTGGCAAGAGACTTAAAAATTTCTCTCATACAATCTTCCAATTTTATCTTGATGTGAATAATGTGATGTATGAAAAAAGAGCATGGAGAATGGTATACTTCAGGAGTGTTAAACTGGCAGCCCATATGCCAAATGCACCATGTGCAGGCCATGTCTACCCCAGCTCCATGAAGGGAAACATGTTGTGAAACATCACGTGACGGCAACATGACACTGCAAGTTTTCACACCCGGGGTATATGTGTTATTCTTCAAAATGGGATGGAGACTGTAGCTTAAAATCTGAGACAATGGAAAACCTGCTGAGAGAATCTTTATGTAAGGTAGTAATGGAGATGGTGCTTATGGCCGTTTGGCCCGGATATTGCTCTTAATGATTTTAAGGGAGTACAGTAGGCAGGACGATAAGCATCTAAGGTATGTGAATAAAATAAGAATTGAAGTGCATTTTAAACTTGTGCTACAGCTTCCATGTGGTTTCCATTCAAAACAGTGGAAATTGAAATATATCAAAGTAATTGGAAATGACTTGCAACTATTAGGAAAAAAAACAAGTCTTTAAGAGCCAGTTACACAGCTAGGGTTACAAGTTGCCCAACTCTGATTTTAACGCATTTGCAAATCTAGTCAAGAGGTTAATCAAATTATAGTTAATCAGACTATGGCTTTATATAATGTGTGAACCAAGTATTAATTCCATGTAATAGAAAAACTGAACTTAGAAGACCTACGTTTGGGCACTGCTAGCTCTCTTTTCTGATTAATATCCATTAATAATATCCTTTCACAATTTGTTAGCTTTTTATGCATTAAAATATTGACTGCTTTGAATATTTAACATATAATCATCTTTTTTTTTACAATCTCTTTGTTATCTTAAGAAATAAATTTGTATTTGATTAGTACTGAGTTGAGAAGGATTTTCCCTTTTTCTGGACAGAGATTCAGTACTTTTAAACCAAGTGCTAAATATTATTCAGAAGGTAATTTCTCTTACATGTCCTAACAGAGATATAGCAAACCATATCAGAATAATCCTACTGTTTATTCATGTATTTTGACATGACAAAAATTATGTTGTAGAACGGACAACAGGAAACTTCCAGTGACAGAGGTGGAACTTAATAGCCATACTCGAACCAAAGCTGGGAAAAATAATTCCCATCATACATGTCAACTAATTTTGGTTATTTATTGGATAGCAGAATATAGTGCTTCATAGTGGCCAGAAAAAGTGTTTGAAATATACAGCATTGTCTGTATAATTCCTGTATATAAATTCCTTTTGTCGGAAGAGTGTAAGATAAAGATAATCATTTCAGTAGTTTGCTACAGCTGCTTCTTATTTTTAAAACTTTGATCTGAATTTTGTGGAATATATATGCAATGGAATCCATATTGTAGAAGAATTGAACAACAGTACATACTAAAGCTACCCTCCCTTCGGAAACTAATGCACTGCTCCTCTAAAAGTCACTGGGAATAGTGGAAATATCAGGATTGAAGAGGCCAAGTCATTAACTACAACTATATTTTTGATACTGTTACTACCATAGGAACAGAATATAAAAACACATATTGTCCTGTGTTGAAATGGAACATAATTAGTATAAAAAAGTACCTCCAACCTGAACAGCATTTTTTAAAAATCAAACCAAGTTATGTCATAAAGAACAAGTGGATAATTTTAATAACCACAAAAGTTGGTCAGTATTTAACATGACATTCTAAAAAAAGTCACAATTTTTAAAACAAATTTACAAAAGAATGGTATACATTTAGATATAGAGGTAGAAGTTCACCTTTACAATATTCTACTAATACAGTTCACCAAATTCAAGGCACAAAATTGTTCTTACAAAAAAAGGTAAAAAAATGTTTTCTGCTCTATAATGCAATTAAAAAAACATTTTACAGTTTTTCTAATGGTCAAGTTGCAGCTAATGTTACATTTTGTTTATGTAATTCTTTAATATGACAATTGGCAGGAGGACCAATAGTTTTGTTCTTAGCTCAATTTGCTTTTGAATTTTAAGGAAAAAACTTGGATTATTGGACAGTAATCAATGATAGGTAAGTGGATTTCACTATCTAGTCTAGAAAGACTATTTAGCTGTATATTCCTTTGCCTATCCATTTCCATTAAAGTTGGCTTTTATAATGGTTGATTTTAAATACAAGCCATATAATTCTTATCTAAGTAACAGAATGAAATGGTATGGATTATGACTTTCCATTCTGAAAGCATTCCAAACTTCCTGCTAATGAAGACATATTTAGGTTCAATATATGCAACATTGAAAAATAAAAACTAATTAAAATTTATTATCCCACACAGACTGAGTGAGCTTTTGAAGCATTGCCCTGCTACATTACATAACGTAAATGAAAACCCATGAAAACTTCACAAGAAAATGAACAATTGATGAAACAATTGAATCGTCTAATTGCATGACCATCTCAAGAGAAATCATACAAAGTTTCTCTTTATAAAAAGAGTAGCATATTACTGTACATCTAATAAAGTTTAAAAAGAACAAGAGTGACCACTACTTTTTATAAATTTGCCTGTCATGGTTCTCAGGAATTCTGATTACTCTACATACAATATGTTAAAAAAATGTTTTTCCTGTTCACTATTCAGGTATAGGATCCAAGAGAATGTCATGATAAAATGTTAACAGTTGCTCCTGCTAAATGCAAGTGCACTCCAGAATACAGTTCTAGCATTTGATAATAACTCTGCTACAAATAACAGTCCATTATAAAATGTTATATTTCGTTCTTTGCTTCATTGTTATTTGTGGCCTGTTTTCGTTGAGCAATGAAAGGATACATACACTTGTCTGCTCCCAAAAACCGGTACATGCACACAACTGCTTCAAAAGGTAGGATGCTAAAACAAGGAAACAGATAAATAGGATTATAAATATAGCGATAAGAATGATTATTATTTGCTTTTCAAAATTGCAAAAGCAAATGTGAAAAATTAAAATACTATCTAGAGCAGATTCCCTCAAATATGACAGGCTAAGGATAGAAAGTTTTTTAAGTTTCTAAAATTTTGCTTCTCTTCTACAAAATCAACAAATCAGGGAACAAATAATTCCTAAGGCTAAAATAATGAAAGCATCCTTTATTATTAAATGTTTTGAATGTAATATAATGAGTCAAAATTTGCACTTTAATAGTGCAAATCCTAACATTGTTCCAAAGAGTTACAGGCTCTGGATGTTAATAAAACTATTCTGTACAAGTCTATAATGTGTTTTATGGACAATTAAAGGGCTTCTTCTGAAGCACAAACCCCACCTGCTATTTTTCACTGAATAATGCTTCCCAGGGTGGCTTGGTCTTGGCTGCACACATTTTTGACTATTTTAACTAATGAGTTATTGACAATGCCTCTGTAGAGTAATACAGTAATTTTATCAGCAATAACAATTCATCAAACTTTTACCTATTTTAAAACCAGTATGTATTTCCTTTCTTAAATTTTACTCATTTTTAGCTAATTTTTTTAATACTACTCAAGACATCAAGGCCAAAAAACCAGAAGGACCATTTGGCTGGATTCCATACTCAAAAAGGGCCTCACATCGAAACATTTACTAGCATTCTTTTTACTTTAAAATACTTGTGCTATACCTCATTCTTTCTTTCCTTGGTACTTTGCTTTTGTTTTCATGTGTTACTGTTTCTATTTTCACTGTATCTAGAGACCTCAACAATTGGAAATGGTATGAGCCCTTGAGGAATTTAATAAGACTTTATACAGATTTGTGAAGTTCCTTGAAAATAAAGATGGTTTTCCAAGAAATAAATAATCCATAAAATCAAAACAGGGAGAATATCATAGAATGTAACAGTCCAGATGCCTTTGATTAAGGCGATGCACTGTTTCTTAATTTCACTTTTATGATTCCTTCCAAACGTATTTGGGAGGGGACCAATATTGTTATGGGTCATTCTCAGCTTACAACCAGTTGTTTGATGGCTGTTCAAAGTTAACTCGGAAAGTTTGCTTTAAGGTTTCACTTTGCTTTAAGGTACACTTCTTGCCATCTGTGCCACACATGATTACATGATCTTAATATTTGGCAATCTATTCATATTTATAATTGATAACAAAGTTTGCATCTTTGGGATCTGAGCCTAGCCCAGTTTATATCACAGGGTTGTTGTTGTGGGGAAAATAGCAAGAGGAAGGTGTGTTGGACATGTTCACTACCTTGAATTATTTATAATAGTAATAAAAGTGAGATACAAATAAATAAATGAAATGAAATTATTAACTTTCAGGACTCATCAGCAATAGATTGGAAATGGTTTAGTTAGATATTATCATTTATTTCTATGGAACTTAAAACTATAATTGTGCTGAATTCATGCCTCTTAAGCCAGTAAGGCCAGAATATGTGCCCTTATTATTCTCCAGGCTCAAAAATTTTGGATACTTTCCTTTTTGGTAAACTATCAATGAAGTCTATTTTGTGTTTCTATTTCTTCAAAAGAAATACAATTGCCCTATTGATGTTCCTGTGTTGATGAGCTGTTGTAGTAGTTCAGTGGTAGAAACTTGATTTGCACCTGAAAGAATCTGCATGCAATGTCTGCTACTACCCCAAAAAATCTCTAGTAGATGGTGAAGGACTTCTACTTCATACATTTTGCTAATGAAGAGGAAACAATGCTAGCAAAGACAGAAAGAATGAACAGTGAGGGATCCCTGGTGCTCTTTGAGCTTGGCTGTTTTTTTTGTCTAACACTGATGACGTTACCTCATTTCGGTAATGAAACATCTGCAAGAAAGCAGTCAAGCTTAGAGAGCATCAAGGACTTCTCATTTCAACCCTGAGCTACAAATATTCTCCTTTATAGAATGAACACTGCCTTGTGCCAAGTTTGAGAACTGGTTGTATCAATCCCATAAATTATGAATAATTATAGATTCCTGGACCTCTCTGTGCTATCACTTTTCCTTTGACAAGCAATAATACTTGAGTTAATTAAAAGAAGAGCTGGACATCTATCCCAAAATCTGATTGCCCATTTATTTCTAAAAGATGTACATTTTACTGAGATCTAACCTTTTCATTAAAGTAACCATATACATCAAACGAGGTGTGCAAATCATAGGTTGGTCTGTCAGTATAGCTCTCATAGCTTGCTTTACACAGTAATCTGGTTTCAAAGGTGGAAGGAATTGCTCTATTTCTTTTCTGAAAAAATAAAAACAAACAAACCACATTTTAAAAATATATCAGATAAAAAGTACATAAAGACAGAATACACTGTCAAGCATGTTTGTTTTACTAATTCAGTAGGATGAGGTCCTTGCTTAGTACAAATCATCCTTCCTACAATGTATGCACCTTCAAAAATTAAGACAAATAATATACATTATAAGAGTACTATACATTATAGTTGGAACTCAGTAGCATAGTACAAATACTAATAATGAAGTCAAATTAAATTACCTAGAGAAGAAATTATAAAACTAGAATTGTTTAGGATATGAGTCATAATAAGGGTCACATATCATGACTACAAACTTCAGACTTAACTTTGAGTTATAACACTGAATGCCTTTTAATCTAAAAGGTTTCATATATATCATATAAATAATAACCGAGGTATATAAGAGGCATTTATGCTACACTAAAAATAATACCTTACAATTACAGCAGAACCATAGGTGGTGAACTAGCAATGGGAGTCTAATGAACTATTTTAAACATTACATTAGAATCCGATCCAATATATTTTCAAATATATTAGACCATGTTTCTATATAAGATAGAAAATATAATAGATATTTTTATTATGATTTTGTTCATGAAGAAATTTTTAATGCAAGTAGAGTGATGCTATATGTAATGTATTTGATATATCTGCATTATTTTTATATATATAGGTCGTCCTCAAATTACAATAATTGAGTCCAAAATGTATGCTGTTTAAGTGAGAAATTTGTTTTGAGTATTGCCCCATTTTAAACTTTTTCTTGCCACATTTGTTAAGTGAATCATTGCAGTTGTTAAATTAATAACACAGTTGTTAAGTGAATCTGATTTTCTGATCGATTTTGCTTGTCAGAAGGCTGCCAAAGATGATCACATGACCCTGGGATACTGCAACCATCATAAATGTGAGTCAATTATCAAGCATCTGAATGTAAATCATGTGGCCATGGGGATGCTATAATGGTCTTAAGTGTGAAAAATTATCATAAGTCCCCTTTTTTAGTGCCATTGTAACTTTGGTCACTAAATGAACTGTTGTAAGTCAACGACTATCTGTATATAAATATTTTTAGAGAACTTGCCTACTTACCTAATTCTGCAGCCTCTGAACATTCCTGTATCTACAAGGTAAGGGCAAATCAGTGTTGTTTTAATACCATCTTTTTCAGCTGCCTTTAGTTCATGGCTCAGGGACTCATGAAATCCCACAGCTCCAAATTTACTGGCACAATAATCCTAAATTGGCAATATAAAAAACAAGCATGAAACAAGTTACACAGTTTTGGAAAAAAAAAAAAAAACAGACTTAAACCGATCATCTTACTTTTATTAAATAAAAATGTCTTTTTGAAAAATTAAACTTAAACAACATTCTTTGATGTAGCTTTTTGAAGAAATAAAAAGCCCTCTGCCTTTCAAGGAGCATTAAAAAAAAAACCCCACCCACTTCTCAATTCAGCCATTGTTTTCTTTTAGAGAAAAAAGAGCTACCTCAGGCAATTTGGAGAAACAGCCACTAACTAGCATCTTGTTTCTTAGATTTGCTCAATGGTTTTGATTCCAAAAACTGGAAAGTTTGGACTTTGTTCACATCAGTAGCTGAGCAGTATCAGGACAAATCAGAATCTTAATCCATAGTATAAAGTTTAGTTTAAAACTTAGGAAGCTTCAATAACAGGGTACTGAGAAAGAAGGAAGGAGCAGAGGAAGGAAGGAGCTTATAACACAAAAGTCAGGTATACCTCAGATTAAAACACTAACATTTATTAATTTATCCCTTCTTTATGGGCCCAACTAAAATTAATCCTGGACAAATATAGAACCAGAGTTGCATTCAGGCTACTGAGCCCAACCCTTATGATCATAGGAGGAATCCAGTTTGAAGCATCCCTGACAGAAGACTGTCCCACTGGCAGTGTCCCACAATGTTCCATCCCATTGTGATTCCAGCTGCTTTCACTATTAAAATAAGAAATGTCCTCCTTTTGATCAGATGTTTTAAGCACCTTAAGCCAGTGGTCCCCAACCTTTTTTGTACCAGGGACCAGTTTCACACAGAAACACTTTTTCAAGGACCGGGGGCAGGGGGGGAGGGGGAGGAGACACTTTTTCAAGCGGGGGGAGGAGTCCGAGTTTGGTGGTTTGCTTGCAGACGTTTCATTACCTGACTAGATAACATCTGATGTTGTTACCTAGTCGGGTAATAAAACGTCTGCCAGCAAACCACCAAGTTCAGGGAGGCTCAGGAAAAGTCCCTGCAGGATGGCTGAGAAGCCCCGCCTCTCAGCCCTGCCTCCCTCAGCCTCATCCCTCAGGTGTCTGCCTCGTTCCTCTCTCACTCGCTCTCTCGCTCCTCCACCAGCCCAGGAAGAAACTGCTTCAAAGAAGCCGGCAGGGTGGCTTTTCCTGTCGGCGCAGCTCCTCCGAAGCACCCGTTCACCCCCACCCCGCCGCCCGCGGTTCAATCCAGTGCTCCGTTCTGCCTGCCTGCCTGCCTGCCTGCCTGCCTGCCTTCGTTTCTGGTTGTTTCGGAGCAGCTTCGGATGAGTAAAAGAGGTGAATAGTTATTATTCTCAGCCAAAGCTGCTCCGAAACAACCAGAAACGAAGGCAGGCAGGCAGGCAGGCAGAACGGAGCACTGGATTGAACCGCGGGTGGTGGGGTGGGGGTGAACGGGCGCTTCGGAGGAGCTGCGCTGACAGGAAAAGCCACCCTGCCGGCTTCTTTGAAGCAGTTTCTTCCTGGGCTGGTGGAGGAGCGAGAGAGCGAGTGAGAGAGGAACGAGGAGGGAGGAAACCGAAGTCGCTGAGCCGGAGAGCAGGACAGGCTTTGGTTGCTTCCTCCCTCCCCTTCTTTCATTTGTGTCCTTGATCCCTGATCCCAGCAGCATTCACCGAAGGGGAAGAAAGCCGCCATTTTTATTTTATTTTTATTTTCTTTGCGGCCCGGTATCAAATGATCCACGGACTGGTACCGGTCCGCGGCCCGGTGGTTGGGGACCCCTGCCTTAAGCAACAGAGATGCAGAGGAAATAAGCTGGCAACTCTAAAGACAATACATGATGAATAGACATGCCAACAGATCACCTTATCTTAGCATCTTCCTGCTATCTCCTATCAATAGCCAGAAAAAATGTAACCATAATTATATTAGAAACAAACAGCAACAACAAAACAATTGAAAACAAAAGGCGTAACGATTCAATTGTGCTTTTCAAGAAAGAATAAAGAAAAGAGAAAACGAAGGAAAAAGGGAAGGAAGGAGAAATGGCTCTAGTTCTCCCAGTTACCAATTCTAGTTCTACCAAATTACTAATTACTATCAAATCCATTCTTTCACTTCAAATCTAGGTATATCTTTGGCAATGTCTTTTGAACCAGGAATGCTCTATTACAATGAGCTCTGGTGATGCAGTAGTTAGAATGCAGTACTGCAGGCTACTTCTGCTGACTGCCGGTTGCTTGCAATTTGGCAGTTCAAATCTCACCAGGCTCAGGGTTGACTTAGCTTTCCAACCTTCTAAGGTCAGTAAAATGAGGACTCAGGTTGTTGGAAGCAATATGCTGCCTCTGTAAACGGCTTAGAGAGGGCTGTAAAGCACTATAAAGTGGTATATAAGTCTTATTGCTATTGCTACAACATCTAGAATCTTTAAATGACACATGGCTCAGTGACAAGGTTTGTTTCTTAGCATCTCCCAGCACTAGATAAAGCTAGAGATATGCTGCCATTTAATAGGAAAAAAATGTGTGTTGGTGCTTTAAAATTTATAATATACCCTAATAATACTTTGAGATACTAAATTTAATTATCATATCATTGAGATTTCATAAACTAAGGGCTGTTTTTTTCTTATTTTTCTTCTATAGTGATAGCTTTACAACAAACGTTTCTATAAAAGATCTGAAAAGGCTAGTGATAGTCTCATTGAAATGTCTACTGCTTTTAATTCACTGATGATTTAGTTTTCTAAAGAAACTAAATTAGTTACTCCTGACTGATGGATTCCTCAAAAGTTGGATTGTTTTGCCCAAGTGCTGCACATATTATCTTGCACACCAAGCTTGATGATAAAAGCAAACTCTTTCAACATGCAAGAAATATGCTTTAAGAAATTTGAACAAACCTCTACTCCAGCAGTACTAAAGAGGCCAAGAGAGCTTGCAATAGTAACAATGTGCCCATGGTTCAGTTCCAACATTTTGGGAAGGAATGCTTTAGTGGTCTGCAAAGAAGAACACAAGAAATAATGCCTTAATCTTTAATGAGCTGACCCAAAGGTAAGTCAAAGTTGTCAAACTTAAGCAGTCTTCCAATCTGAAATCTCCTTATTTCATTTCAGGACCAAGATGGAAATTTAAGCGAAAAATAACTAAAAATAAAAGTTATTTTAAGTAAAGTTGTTGAAGCAAAAAGTAAAAATCAATTTACAAAAGTGCTTTACATAAAATTATACAGGATGTAGTTCTAATTAATTGTCTACTGAAAATATTCAGTTATTGTATTGTCACACTTCTACAGGATTACTTTACGAAAAATTAAGCCTATATTTAACGCACTAAGTGTAATTATAATGTAAAATAGTTCGTTTGATTTGGCAGCTGGGGGAGGGGAGAATATATCCAACTGTGGATTACTCAACAAATATTGAATAAACATAATAGATATCAGGATTCTTGACAGAAAATGCACTTTAATCTCTTAAACATGCACGTCATCAAATTAAATAGATAAGAGAGAAGCTAACTCTACTTAAAATGTTCTGATGCATATGTAAAAACAATTACTATAATTCAGATAAAAATGCTATCATAATAAAAGGCCTGTAATGTTCTGAGTCAATAGTGATGACAGCTTCCAGAGCCTTGCTTTTTTAAAATAATTACTTTAAAATGAGGTTTACCATGGATCAGCCTTTCAGACAGAGGACATATTCAAAGGGAGGAACATTCTCTAAAATGGTTATAGAGCAGTAAGATAATTTCTGAAGATCTCTTCTGCTAGATATCAGTGACCATATCTGTATGTTACTGTATGAGTGAAAAGCTGTATTACAATGCAGGAACTTTTCCCAAAGAGATTGTCTTATTGTTTGCATTTAAAAAATTATAATTATTTGCAGCCTCTCAGATCAACATTTAGCCAATTCCCTCCTACCAGTACCCAAGTTCACAACAACCTCTCCACAAGGTTTCTTTTATAATCTCATTTCACAACACCTGGATATGCCTCTGTGGATTTTTATGAACTTCCCCATACAGAAATCCATTTGAAATAGTAAAACATTTATAAGGTGTCACATTGCAGCTGCCATGTGCTTGCAGTAAGAGATAATGTGCTAGAATTGCATTTCTGCCAAACTGATTGTATCTGTAAGCCAAAATAAGGGCTCAGTTTTAGACTGCTATATATCAATTCTACACACATGTGGATTCTTCTCCCTTGTCCTCCCCAACTTAAATTACCTGCCATTTAAGTTTGTTCTCTAAATAACTGTTGGCTTAAATAATTTTACTAACAGCTGACTCAATCTAATTTCATTTTATAACTACTCTTTGTTTTTCAGAAATGACAACAATTTTCACATGCTCCTTGAACCAGAGTTTTGCTTGCAGTTATTAACTGAGCTCTGAACACCACACAAAGAATTTTATGTGCAGTTGTTGGATGACAGAAGATTAAAGTTGTTCTGTTCTTGCTTCTACTGATTAAAATATGTTTTTCAGAATTAACCTTACTTGTTTGATCTGTCCATCTTCCTTTGGAGTTCTTGAAAACAAAAAACATTGCAGAGCAGGTAGTCACATTAATTAGAAATGTAAAATCTAAGGTCCATACGCAAAGTTGTTATCAACTTGCAATTTTTAATGTAAGAGATGGGAATGTAACAAGCACATGATTTGACAGTATTAAAGCAGTTTAACAATATGTATTATTAACTATTCAATTTTAATTAAATGTCGATGACATAAAATCAAATTTAGCTTTTTCATTCTCACCCCATTTTACTTCGACTATTTAAAAATACAATACAAGTGTAGCACTTGGTTTAAAAGTTGCATGCTCCAGATTTCAATTATGAAATTAAAATATATATTATGGAAACAAAATGTGATATCACTTTCCCAGTAATGTCTGGAGTATTCATTTTGTTAACGATCTGAAGCTAGAAAGATGGTATGTGGTAAATCCTTCTTGTTCTATGCCTGTGTTTGCCCCAGTTCCTGTCCAGAAGTTATGACTGGAAAATACTGAATGACCAACTGGTCAACATAAAAAGATGCAGCAGCTGATAAAATGTATAGATGCTCCTTTGTTTTAGGAACTTTTACAAAAAAAACTGTTTTTTAAAATAATTTCTCTGGATCTATAAACTACAAAAAGGACATATCATACTGAAAACTCAGATTTGGCACCTAATACAAAGTTCTATGCACAGCTCTGTATTCGCAAATTTAGTATAGAGTTTCTTATTTTGTGCTTGTCACTCCATTTACAGCAAAAGGTATCTGCAAATATGTGTCTTGAAAGAAAAGAGGATCTACTTCATTTAATCTCTAAAGTCAAGCTTGTTAAATCATGATTAAAGACAACTTATTGTAAGTCAATGATTGCCTAGTTGCTTATAAAATACACAATGAGGCAGAGGACTACACTGCCATGAAAGAACAAACTTTGCTTGCAGAAAATCTCAAGTTCAATTTCTCAATATGTGAGAAGATTTGGACAATTGCTGCCTTTCAATAATGAGCTAAATGGACTACTAGTTTGATTTAATATCTCTTTAAGTAACTCTCGTTTTAATACTTGTTTAGTATGTGAGAGTTTAAAAAATAAAATAAAAAATACATTGAGGAAGAATTGCACTACAAACATTCCACAATCCAATTATAAATAAGCATACAATATTACCATAAGAAAAAAATGGTGTTTATTTGATAAATAATACCAAATAAATCAATAAAAGTAATGAAGCAATTTTGCCTTTTATGACTCAAAGTTTTCCTTAACACTATATACTTCAACTTGCAATATGAATAGAGACACATAAACACAGTTTCACTAAGATTTATATCCTGTTTTTATTTTTGTACAGTCAGGGTAGTATATGTATGTTTCTGCCTCCTAATTACAAGAAACCTATGAGCAGGGTTGGGTTAAGAGACTCACCAATAGCGACTCGGTTGCCTTTCATGCATAAGAGAAAACTAGAATTCACAGTCTTTTGGTTTCTAATTTTAACCACTTCACCAAACTTTTCAGCCTGCTCCTGACTGAGTCTTTGACTAAAATGGAGGAGAAATGCAGCTAATATATGAAAAAGCACCAATCTAGATTTAGAGGGAAGCTATGAACTGGCTATCATCAAAAAAATCATTTTAAAAACATACCCTAGCATCATTATTAGAGGCAACCAAGTTTCCATAACATTGGGATAATTTTAGTCACCATCTTAATCTTACTTTTTAAAAAAGAGCTGTTATTTCTGCTACATTAGTCTTACAAAGTTTCTGGGAGGGAAAAGCCTAGTGAAACTAATGAAACTGAGCAAATATATTGTTTTATGAGGTGAGGGCTAAGGAATTTCTATTCATGAAAAACTTAGTTTCCAATATCCTGCTCCATTATTACTTTAGTTCTTGTTTTAAAAATATCAAGAAAGCTAGGCGAAAGGATAAAACAACATAATACAAGCACAGAACTAAAAATTCAACTGAGAAATATGAAAATATGAATAAAAAAATGAAATATGGAGCAAAACCAAGTTTAAGTCTATAAAGTGATATAACTAGTATGGTTCCAATACCAGTATCTATTAACGGAGCAACTAGGAGAACCACCGTTAGCCATATTCTATGCATAGTTGCAAAGGAACTGGATCAACTACTTTTATAGCCATATAAGAAATTTCCTTGATACGTGCATTGAAATTGCTTTTAACTCTGTATACTATGTCTAACAAAAAAAAAAAAAAGCCAACTTGTGTGTCAAGAAAACTCAGATCTTATTGCTATTAAGCAGAAGAATATAAATGGTAGTAATGATATGGAATTATGATTCTGTATTAAGACACTGGTATTGGGGGACAGTATCACAAAATTTTCTTTCATTTACTTCCAGTACAATTGTTTTTAGCAAACTACAAGGATTTATATGAGTCAATGGCACTGTGGTATTTTTATGTTATTGACTGTATATTCGATAATATGAAATGTTAAAATGGGGAAAACCCAATAAATGCATTAAGAAAACCATGAGCTTTAAAGCAAGGCTTTGCTAGCCTGTCAAGTAATCTCATCTTGGTCAATCTAATCTTCATTTCAACTGTCAGGAAAAATAAAGGATGAAAGTATAGGTCAAATATAAATATATAACCATATAATATTTTCCATTATTACTGTAAACAGAGCAATGTAAAGCCACATCTGCCAGTTTTTCAGATGGTATTAGCCTTCACACGCATTGAGTTCTTCCCAAGGACCTATGATGTTATGTATTGGCATAATATGTATGTAGATGCAAGCAGCGTTCTCCAGAATTAACTTGTAAGGCTTTTAGTCTTCGACTGGAACTCTCAGAAATCAAAGTTTCTCAGGTACGATTTAAGAGAATTGTGGAATTAATGTAAAGGACAGGGCCCTAGAAAAATATTACAAGTCTCAATTCCACAATTCTCTAAAACCGTACCTGAGAAACTTTGGTTTCCAACAGCTTCTGAGAGTTCCAGTCAAAGACTAAAAGCCTTACAAGTTAATTAAACACACCCATTTTGTTCTGGAGAAAAGATCTATGTGGTTGCAATGACACATAATCAATCTACACAGGTTATTTACCATCAAGAAAACAAATAAGTCAAAATGGAAAATGTGTTAAGAAATTAAGGATTTAGAAAACTTTGTGTCTATATTTCTCACACACTTTAATTCACGATGTTAAAGGAAGGAAAACAAGAAAGTTGGCAGAGACTTTACTAAGGAACAACAAAGAAAACATCAAAAGCTTTTTAAACTACCGAGTTCCAGCAAAAAAAGTCACCTTTTGTCTTTAGTTGTTCATTACACATTAGAAGTTTCCTAGCACCTAAATCCTAAATCTCACCTACTAACACATTCAATTTCTAGTTGTGAAAATTCTTCACCTCTGTTCAATTAGCACTGAAGCTTGTTACCATTTGGTTAAAATTCAATGAGTAATGCAAATACTTAAACCTTGCCATTTATCATCTGACTCGGTTTAAATACCCATTGTTGAGAAATGTAAGCACATTACTGTGTTCATGTCCTGCTTCTGGAATCTTTATATGCTGATCCCAGGAGATGCAAGAATGCTGGACCAGCTATACCTCTGGCATCTTCCAGCATGGGCCTCACTGAGATGGAGAACAGTGAAAGGAAGACCCCTACTAGCTCTGTAGCTCTACTAAGGTAGAAAACATCCAAGGGGTTGTTACTTCAATACATCTAAGAATGGGACACATCACTTTTATACAATGCTAGTAAAGTACAATATTGATCTAAAAGTTGAAATGAAATCAATGTTTTGAATTGTCCTTTCCATTTATGGACGAAAATGTTCCAAAGACTTCTTGTAAATACAAGAGAATGGAATCCCTGTTGCAGCTCCTCCTGTTAGTTTCCATTCTGTTTCAAAAGATTCCATTGGAGATGACCCTAGGAAAGAAAATCTGACACCATTCTATACTTTTTTCAGAAGAAAACACTCTTATGTTCAACAGAACAGTTTGTAAATTGAATCAGTGTATGCAAATATATACCAGACCAAAAGTTGTAATGAGTAGATTAAGTTAAATATATAGGCCAAGTGGTGACAATAAAATGTCACATCTTTGACATAATGAGCTAGTGACAGAATAAGTTTCTTATTCACAATCCCCACCCCCAAAAGAAAAATATTGCTCCCAGATTATGCTACATACTTCCTAGTGTATCACTCTCATTTTAATTTGATTCTGGGAACAAGCAGGATATGCACATATCTTACTATAATAAGGAAATTCATCCCTAAAAAAGTTAAAAAATAGAACACGTTAGTTCTTTCTGCTGTTAATTTTGTGTAATTTCTACATTGCTTTTCATTACAAGGAATCACCAATTGATTTTTTTAAAGTTTTCTGAATCATTCTGAAAAGCATTTGCACCTTATTAAGTACTGCAGAAGAATGTAACAGAAGTATTTAAAAATACAGCAAAAGGAAAAATTGGAAACAATAACAAAAATACCTTTTACTCAAAGCCTTTCTTAGAGTAAAAAGTAATTTTTAGCAGACAAGAAAAAATAGTAAGTTAAAAAAAACTTTGGGGATATAGATAAAGATAGAATTGGTAGGAAACACTGGAATTTGCAATTTGAATGCATTTTGGGGGTCACCAAATGGAGAACATTAGTGTATAGTCCCACTTTTGGAAAGCATAGGTCATTAGTTTCAATTTCAGAGCTTTCTGTATGTCTGATTGTCATCAGATACAGATCTCATAAAGTTTACAACGGAAGATTGTTCCAAAAGAAAAAGTAAAAAAGTCCAAAAAAGTGATATGGAACGGGATGTTGAAGCATGGTTTCCCCCTTGTGCCTTGTGCTAGGCCCCATGTGTGAGTGCATTGTGCAAGAGAATGTTGTTTTCCTTGTCATTTAAAAATGGTTATAACCTGTTTTTAATACTGCATGCTGCCTACAGTTGCTATGGCATTAGGAAGTTTTCCAAATTTGAAAAAATAAACTGTTGCCAACAGATACTATTATGTTATCTTCATATTGTAGATATGTGAAAATATGTACATTCAATTCTGGCATCTCCAAAGAGAGAATTTGGGGAAGAAAACTTGTGTTCAAGAGTTTGGAGGGCCATAGACAACCACAATAGATAAAAGGGAGATAGAAAGTTTCATTTCTTTTAACTTAGGGTAGTTTCATCTGTATACCATTGTTGAGTATCACAAGAGTGAGATCCACAATACTACTTAGGTCAACTGAATCTAATTCTTTGCAAATAGAGACTGATAAGGGAAAAAATCAGAAAAAAGGGCCTTTCAAAACTACATAAATAGGGAGCAAAGGTATAAAATGTTTTGAATTATGAGTTAAAGCTACGCAAGCCATAAAAGCCAGCTTCCACTTATCAGATATTTTAATGATGAACAAATTCACTCCTAAGGAGTTCTTATGAACTGCTCAGTGTATATATTTTATGCAATATATACTTATATTACGGTATCATATTTGGGCTTTACATTCCAACTATTTATTGCTAATCTAAAGCACCTAGCGCAAACTAATCCAAGCATACAATTGAGTATCAAAAGACTTCAACTTCTATCAACTTGAAAGAGTGTTACTAACCATCAGCTTTCATGGCTTTCCATTTCTATTCAACAAGCATACCTGAAGTCTTAGATTTGATGTATAGCACTAGTTGACTTAGTTTAATTCAAGCTTAATCAAAGATCAAATGATGCATCTGATGAGGAGGTTGTACATTAAGTGCTCAAAAACTATACATAAAATGAAGATATATATCTGTGGACAAGCTTGCTGAGTTATTACATATAAAAATTGGAATTAAGATTGCTGATGAAAAAGCACACACTGAAATAACTTAAATACACTTACTTCCAGCCATTTTTAAAATTCAGAGATGAGAAAAATTGTCTAAAAGATACTTGGGGGCATACTTAAAAGCATGTTTAAAAAGCTAACTGGTCTATATTTAAACTTTTGCACAGAAGTAGAGCCACTATTTATCACTGAATTCAACACATGCCTTTAATAAACTATAGGGCATTTTCCTATATATACAGAACATTATAGAGACTATTTAAATTAATCCTTGGAATCATCTCAATTTTCTCTGGAAAGGATAAAGAAATAATGTACACAGTCTAAACATGGGTTGATATTATACAGGGCACTCCAAAGCTCTTTTTAGCTTAGCTGTAAAAATGTCTATAAAACCTTAGATTAGGAGACCAGGAAAGTCACAAGGGCCCACATTCCTTTTTCTTTCTTATATGAATTTCCCCATTCATTTCAATCCCAGTGATGTTAGGAATACATATCAACACTAGTTCTGGAAAACAGTTTTTGGGAGGGATGTATGTAAAACCAGGATGACTCAGGTAATCTTAACCATGATAAATACATAAAATGAATACTAAAAGATCCGATAATTTCATCTAAAACTGCACTTGAATTGGTAGTACACTTTCACTGCTAATCCTCTTAAAGAGGTAGGAAAAATTATGCTAACCAAAAATTGCAACTAATAGCTCTGAGTTTCCCTGAAAAATATAATGGGTAGATTTTGTACAGCATGAGATTAAAGTAGATTAGCTAAAACAAAATTTGATGAATCAGATTCTAAGGCAGTCTAAGCAATAAATAAGGCAATAACAGAATAACTAGATATACTTTTCAGCCACATCGCAAAAAATTGTGAACATATGGTGCACTGCTTATTCTAATGTTGTATATATAAAATCAAGTTGGTTATGTTCTCAAAGGTGCATCATAGCATGGCATGAAGACAGTAACTACTCAAAAGTATTTTCTACTATACCGATACTAAAAAAAACTATGTTAATGTGCATTATCTTTACTAGAATGGACTATTATGAACAAAGTTAAGATGTACTTAACATTGCTCTTGAAATTGTTAGACTTATTAGCAGCCCTATTTTGAACTATATTTCTACAAGAATAATAGTGTTTACCCCACACCACCAAGACCTTTGCTTGTTCATATTATAATTAAGAAAGAATAATCCTAGTAGATGGACAGTGTTACAATTCTTGAAGCTCAATGGGGTAGAAATGTTTGCATGAAAACAAATACATATATTTAATGTTGTGCATAGGTGTTTTAAAAGTTCTAGTTCCTTTACCTTTGCTAGAGATACATTAAGCTGTTTTATTGGTTTGCAGATGAAATGCATATTACAGAACATCACATTTTAAATACATAATAGCACTCTCTAAGCGGTTTACAGAGTCAGCATATGTCCCCCAATGTAGGTCCTCATTTTACCCACCTTGGAAGGATAGAAAGCTGAGTCAACCTTGAGCCAGGCACGATTGGACTCCTGGCAGTGGGCAGAGTCAGCCTGCATTCTAACCACTGTGCTACCACAGCAAAATATTTTAAAGAACAGATTATGAGGGGGTCATAATGGATTTCAAACATGACCAAAAAGAGATCTGGAATCTTTTTTCACTTGGCACAGTGAGAGAATTATATGTTTACAAATAGCTGAAGACTGGTGAATTCTAATGTAGAGTACAACTGTAAGTACCATTTAAAAAATCCCATGTATTTAATAAAATACTTCATGAATGGCACTGCATCTAAAAATAACACTAAGGATTGTGTACCATTGTGTCTTCCTTGTGGAAGAAAGCCATCCATCAACAGAAAAAGCAGTGACTCTCCTATGAGAATAATTCTGGGGGTCTTGTGCAGAGCAAGGGAAGAAATCTGCAGAAACCCTTTCTATTAGGTGGTATAGATGAGTGGAAGCCTGGTCTATCACCCAACTTCTTTGGAATAAAGATTGTAGCTTAATCAACAATGGAACTCAAGATTGTAGATGACCAATTGTTGTCACTATGCACACAATAAAGACTTGCTATAGTACTATACTAAATAACGTGTATTTATAATCATCAGTAGCAGATGTCAATAGCTCATACTTCTTTAGTTTTAACTGTTTTTGTACTCTTGGTATTTTGGATTGGAAAGCAAGAGATGCCTAAGTATCCACATAAGAAAATAATTTCTTCCAAAATATATTTTCATTGAACTACAGAAATCATATACATAGAACTAATGAAGTTGTAGTAGCTAACTAAAATTATACAAAATTGTATAACAAGGTCTGAAGTCATTTTTAGTGTATTATTAGGTCTGTCTGCTTCAAATAAAACACTGTTGCTCCAGAGCAGAGAGAAAAAGAAATAAGGATAGATAAAAGTTGCTGCAATAATCTTACATACATTATTCAAATTCTGTTGACCACAATGGTGCTTATTTGTTAATAAATTCTTATAGGATTACAACTAAATGTTCTATTAGTGGGAGATTTAGAAATGATTCCTTAAACCACACGTTATAAATAATTGATTTAGTTGCCGAAATGAAGAAGATGATAATTCAGGAATTTAATAAATGACAATGCCTCTCATTTTTATACTTTTTCTTTAATCAAATTTGTGAAGTTAGCACTGTTTCTGCCTTTTTAAATATCAGCTGGATGTTTATCTTTCTAGCAGAAAAAGTTTCTAATTACAATACTTTCCCTTTGTAAAATACTAAAGGTAAATGTCATTGAATTATGCAACTGGTATGGGCTGAAATGGTCTCTTAGATCAAGTCACTAAACAGGATACAGTATGGATCTAAAGAGTATGCTTGACAAAAGGATCATCTTCTCTCCTAAGATATGTTCAGTATGTATTTAAGATTTGAGAGCATATGCACCAAGAGAAATTCCTTGTGTGTCTAATCACACTTGGTCAATAAAGAATTCTATTCTATTCTAAGATTCTCAATAGCAAAGAGCTACAAACTATATCAAAATTGCAGGTTCTCTGATGGAGACTACTGTATAATGGTGAGTGAATCATTAAAAAAATCATATTTAATGAAATGATACTTGTTAGTAACAGAAATTTAAAAAGCATTCTCAACATTAGAGGATTTAAGACTGCCAAAAAAGCAAAGAGGGCCAAAGAACCATTTCCATTACTCAAGTACTCTTTAGATTCAATTGGCTATAGACTTACCTGGGAAATAAGCCCCTCTGGGGATGCCAGTATAGGTGGTGAAAGCCACAGTCATTCAAAGTAGCAAGTAGCAAAAGAGCAGAAAGTAGACTATGAATATAGCATTAAACATTGACCAGCCCAGTGACTGAAAACAAAGCTAAAATGTACTTCTGCTTGGGACTTCAGACAGCTGCTACTACTCAAAAGACAAAATATTCTGTTGAGCAATGGTCATAGTCAGAGTAGTGAAGCTTCATGTTTTTGAGACAATAGTTTCTTGTAACGAGTTTCAACTAGATAAATCAGAGAGGTTGTAAGCATGTTCAAAAAGAAATGCCTTTTTTCATTGTCATAACACATTAACTATATTACAACTTCTAAAGAGCCAGCAGTAGGATATAATAGTAAATGTTATTTCTATAATAATATCTCTGAACTAGAAGATCTATAACATTCCCAACCCTTATTGAAAACTGTAGGAAAGAAGTTGGTTTGACAAACAACTAATTACTATTTTCATAGCAGTATAGTTTCTATGGATCAGACTCACTGCGTACAAAGATCAGCAAAAAGGTAGAAGGCACAACAGTCTAGGGCAAAACCATCTTGAAGCTACAGTCTTATGCAAAAAATGTTACTAATTTTAAACATCATTTAACTTTAAAAGAAAAGACAAAGCAAAAATGGAAACATGAAAATGAATTAAGTATAAGTAAATAGCCTTGTTCATCTTCAGAATATAAGAGCTTCCTATAACCAAGTCATACAGTCATCTCACTAGAAATAAGTATATTTACCCAGAAATGTGCATGGCAATTAACCATCATGGTCCTCTCAATAAGCTCGTCAGGACATTCCAGAAGATGGTGGCCGGAAACAACACCAGCATTGTTCACAAGGACTGAGACTTCACCAACCTCCTTGCAGACTCTCTCAGCAGTCTTGTACACATTCTCTCTGTCGCTCACATCACAAGTGTATGCATGAACTTGTAAATTGTAGGGAGGTAGCACTTCCTCTTCGCCATGCCCAGCTGCTTACAGAAATCCAGAAAAGCAAAGGAGAGGGACAAATAAGAATTTAATTAAATATATATTCAGTGTTTCCATACCAGGAAATAAGAGGCAATTATTAATCTACCCAGTTTGACAAGATTCTTGTTAGTCCTGTTCCAAAAAATAAAGTGTGACAACTACATACCAAAACAATGAAGTACCAAGCCCTACAGTGCTAATCTTCAGCAGTGATCTACTGATGCCAAATGGAAAGTAACACAATGGAAGAATGCACCATTACTGATTTAAAAATGCCCCAAACTCAATAGGGATATGTAGACCTACTCTTTCCATATTTGTTCAGAAACAAGCATTATTGAGTACCATTAATTTTTTTGCAGGGTGCAATCTGAGTTATTTACCTGGGAATAACTGCTACTGGTTATTAAGACTTCCTACTAAATAGGTTAAACATTATTTAAAATTATTTATATCATTGTACAAAATTATGCCACTTCATACAACCTTATGTCAAAGAAAGCACTTGACATAAGCGCTTTTTGATTATTTTATAGCAACTGTCTATTTCTTAAATTGTAATAATCTATTTTAAAAAGCCTAGCTCCTACTATGATAGAAACAAATTTTGTTGTCACCACTATCATTTTTCTGTAAGCTTTGAACCCTTACACTTTCAATTATTTATCCGGTGTCTTTTAGTCATTCAAAGTCATGGAGTAGAATGACATGGAAATTTATTTATTTAATTTGTACAACTACCCATCTCCAACCAGTGACTCTGGATGCAAACGATCATGAAACATTTAAAACAGAATAAAAATAAAAGGATTTACATATAGCTAAGAGACATCATGATACAATGCTATCAGCCGCAGTCAGTTGAACAAAATGCCCCAATTCCTAAACTTCTTGGGTGGCAAGAATGGAGAATATTTCCCTAAGAGCCACAGTTTCAAGAATACCCTTCAATGCTTCTCCTCCACCCTCCACTTCTAAACCCAAAACATTTGAATATTTTCGAGTCTGCAGCACTTAAAGAGCAGAAAAAGTCACGCTGGAGAGGCTACAAAGCAGCAACACAACTCACTGAACCTCCTAGTGACTTGTGGAAATGTCTCTTGCAAAACATCTCGTTATCCCTACCTTAGCGCTGGAATATTTTTATTCTAAGCAAAGAAAGCTTAGATACAATATTGCTTCTGAAGGTTCATTTGGCTATACATTGAACTTAGTGAAACAGGAAAGGTCTATTCCAAGCGCTATCAAGAATAAGAATAGGAATAAAGAATAAGAGTAAGAAGCTGAAGAAGCTTCTTGGATGAAAGAAAAACCAAACAGTTCAGTTGTCTCGTGAAAAAGCACCTTTGGGACTACCAAGAGTAATAGTTTCAACCGCGGCGGTCATACTCCTAATGTTCGCCCCTTCTCATTTCAGCGCACCTCAGGTCAGGATTTAACGATACCCACACAGTCCAATTTTCCTCCTTTGAACGAAGCAAGGCTCGATGCCTACTTTCCTTGCCCACTTGGATTATTTGGCGGCCGCCTCATGCGCCAGCGCCCAACCCCGGAGGGTCCGCCCGCCTTCAGCCAAGCCCGTTACCTTTCTGAGCCGCGACCACAGCTTCTTCCGAGATCTCCCGGTAGATGTGCCGCACCATGCCCGCCGTCTCCTCGTTGCTCTGCGTGTTGATGTCCCACAGGACCAAGCGTGCTCGGCGGCGGGCGAACTCCAGAGCAAAGAGCCGACCCATTCCGCTGCCGGCGCCGGTAATCAGGCACACCTGCCCGGCCACGCTCTTCTCCTTGGCGCGCATGAACCATTTGGCGGCGGCCACCACGAACGCCCAGAGGACCTTGAAGGTGACCACGAAGAATTCCAGGATGATGTTCATGGCTGCCGAGCCTCCCTTCGACCGAGAAGCCTCGGAGGATTCGGGGAGCCCCGTTTGGCGGCGGCGCGAGCGACGGGGGGAAGGGGGGAACGCGCTGGGTTCCCAGCACCGGCTCGACAAGTCAAAAGCAGGAAGAGCCCGTTCTGGCTCGCCTGGCCCCGAGCAATTCGGGAGAGTGGCTCCCACTCTTCAGAGAGGCAGGCAAGAGTTTCTCTTTCTCTCTCACACACACACACTTTGGACACTCTCTAAAGACACCTGGCTGGCCGGGACGGACCTGTAGGGAGTGCAACTCCTCCCCGCCTCTGACTCAGCGCTTGTTTTGTGCGGCGAGCACAAGCCCTGTTACCTAACGGCCCACCTTGCCTCTCCTGCAGGAGAAGCCAAACCTACGCGCGGCGAGTCGACGAGGGGAAGTCGGCAAAGTAGAGGAGCAAAGTACAAGTTCAGATAAAAGGATCCCCCTTCGTCCTGCCTCACCCGCTCGCGCACCGCTGGGCTCCCCTATAAAAGGGCGCGAGCTGCGACCACCTTGCCGGCTTCAGCTAGAATACCGAAGGAGTCTAAGAGGAGGCTGCTACGGGAGCTGCTGCCGCTCTTCCGCGCCTCCTTCCCCAGCCCTACCTGCAACCTTTACCTCGCGCCTACGCCAGGGCTCCGCGCAGCGCCCGCTAAGTGAGCATGTTCCCACCGCTCGGGGCTCTATATAGCCCCGGCGCGAGAACGGCAGCCCGCCCCCAAGCTCCCCTCCGTCTGCGCTTCGCAGCCCGGCCCCCTCCTCCTCGTCGCCCACTTTGCATTCCGAACAGTTTCTCCCCACACATTTTCGCCCAACAGCGCCACCCTCGCAATTTGGCGGACGGTCCGAACTGGACCAAGCGGACAAGCCCGTCACGCGCGGGACCTTCCCTACCAACAGCCCCGAGAAAAAAGCTCGCGGCTTTTTTCTTTTGTTTGGCGCCGTCCACGGATTCGGCCCAGGAGTGGGCGAACAAGCCTAGCCGCGCGTCCTTTGGCAGCGACTCCCATTTCAGTCACCAGACACCTGAGTAGAGTTATAGCACCATGTCCCATGGTGTCACCAGGGAGTAGAAGTCCCCGTGGCTAAATTCACGCAATACTTACAATGTACCCAAAAAGGAACCGGGACTTAGTTTAGCGTCAAGAATTCTATGCCATCTTGGAACAAAAGTTACTATCGCATAAACGTATCTCAGATTGTTAATCTGAGTCCAGAACAAAAGGAGTGGGTTTTAAGTAGCTCGAGATTGCTGTTTTCCGGTAAAGACTAACCTTGCCGGAAACAATGTGAATCGGGAACATTGTTGAGCGGAACTCCTAATTTTCTTTACAAGTGGAGAAGGCGCGCTGCTTTCTACTTGAAACCGCTTCCGTTGTCTAGTCCGCAGGACCACCTCGACGTGTCATTTTTTCCCCATCATCATTCCCTCCTAAACCGGAGATCTGATCAATTAAGTTGGAGGACATTTAAAGTTGATTTACTCCTATCCCACATAAACTTCCTCGACATCTGCAAAACAGTGATTTCCCATGGAATTTACGGCCGAGATAACACATACGGATACGAAACATTGGGAAAGATCAAGTTCATAAAGGATTTCTGTACGAATGTGACGCCACACCGGTCACATTCAACCGGATTGGGAAGGCTGAAGTTAAGGAGGTGACCTACAGACACCAAAATTCCTAACCGTCCAAATGATGTAACTTCAGAATGCACCTGACTGTAATGCCTCTATATAGAAAGACTTGCTCCCGTAGCATGTTGTAATTCCATTTTAACTCTTTTGCCCTCCTAAGGTTGAAATGTATGCTGGGGAATGTAGTTTTTACATAAGCATTTGGCTTTTCTCTCGTCTTTTAGGCTTTCCGATGCTTCGGATTCAGTTGACCCATTGTACTCGTAATGAACAGGATCTACTGTAAACTACAGCATCTTTCAAGTGGAGCTTGATTCCCGATGACACGATGGACAGTCCGCATTTACTTGGCAGTAAAACGAAAGAAGATTGCCTTTGCCAAACTTCCGGCCAGTCTTTCATCCAAATGAAAACAAAACAGATTCTTTCAAACCCAGCCACGTAATGCTCTTCGTACACGGACATTGTAATTTACATGGAGTAAATAAAAGAGAATGTAAATCCATGTAATGGATTTACGAATACCACGAAGTATTCCAATTTCCATATAGTAGCCTAGTGAAAAAGGCACTTGGAAAAAGCTTTAGGAGAAAGCCCCACTTAACCAACCTAGGTCATATATACAGTAAGAATGGCATACTGGATTCTATTCCATGTAAACATCATTTATATTTAGACGACACTCTGTTTGATTGTCTAGAAAAGGAGATGCGAAGAGATAAAAACAGGTAGTACCATCAGTCAAATTCCAAAATAGGTTACTTTAATACACTGATAAAATAATATACTTTAAATGTCACCATCCCTTCTTATCACCTACCCTAGTTGGCAGTAAAAACGAAAGCATGAAAAAAAGCTTCCACCATTTGAAGGAATCATGACAGCTTCCGCGTTCGTTTCAGCACTCATCAGGTCACCAAGCTGGTCTACTTGGTACAGGCATTAATTTAGACAGCTAAGTGGGAACAGGGGCTTCTCATTCAACAGTCCCTTCTATTGGCCCTCTAAGCGACAGTTTATGATCTCTGCGCATGCTCCCGGTCTCTCTTTTTCCGGTAGAGACCATGGCGGCCGAAGAGTAAGTAATGCTTTTGGGAGGCAATCCGTTGCCATCTGCTGCGTTAAGATCTTCTTTGCAAGACTTTCTTTTTAAAAAAAAAATTATCATAGCTTTGTAACTTGGAAGGTTTCCCCTAAACTCGTGCCACTGTTGTCTGGAAGGGTTAATTAGGGAGATGTGGCTGAGAACCGGATCCCTGCTGTAATGAATCGCGTTGAGTATTGTAGAAGCTTATTTTTTCAGACCGAGAGACCTCTAATGGAGGAGAGCATTTGAGGCCTCCCAGGTTCACTAGTGATTGGTTAATGGCGATTAACCATTTCTTTGATTAATGGTTTAATCCGAGGCCAAGTTATTCCCTTCCGGTACTGTACACGCATACAGTGGGGGCTGAATGGAAGACAGCAAGGAATGTGGTCCTTCGCTCGAAATCAGGGATCCGAAACTCTGCTGTATTCATCGTTGACAGTCGGCGAAAAAACTTGGAATTCTTCCTGCTTTTTCCATTATTTTTGAAAATAAATGTCTTCCAACTTGTGACAATCAGTAGCAAACCTGGTTTCTCTAAGTTTTAGAATTATTTCAGTGGGCAAAAAACATGTGCAATAGTAACAGGCAGAGTGAATTGAAGGACTGATAGTGTAAGAATTGTTGATGATGCATATTTGGATAATTAGAATACATACCATAATAGCTACAAAAATGAGCCAAATAAAGAACAACATATCTGAATTATCTGATGTTCTTGCAGTTCTAGGATTTTTTTAAAAAAATTGGGTACATTTTACTAGTTATCAAACATTTTCATTTGAAATATTTTGATACAATTTTTGATAATTTGCTGCTTTATAATTTAGAGGAAAGAAGAAGTTGCCTTCAGTGCCAGAAAGCCTTTTAAAGAAAAGGAAGGCTTTTGCTGATTTAAAGGCCAAACGTATGAAGAGATTGTTGGTCCAAAAGAAGGTAAATACTATATTTTTAATTTATCCCATTAGATACATCCTATGACAGTTTACATAAAAGTACAGTAAAACAAATTCAAATTCCAGTATGATTTAATAATTAATTATATGCTCATTTACATAGTATAGACACATGTTTACTTGGCTTATTAGCAAGTAAATCTATCAAATTGCAAGTTCATGACTTTTAATTTAAAGTCAAAGGTTTAAGTTATTGCCCTGGTATGTTTCATTTTGATCTGAAGAGAATGATCAATTATGAACCTGCAAAAACTGCATTTATTTTTAACTTAAGTTTGAATTATTATTTTTTTAGTGTTTTGTAGCAGTGTGGCATCTACAGAACCCCAAGATTTTCCCATTTCAAGCAAAACAGAGCAGCTTATCTTAAACATACTGCTTTTATTCTGAATTCTGCTTTTTTCCTTGGAATGGACTGCATTCAATATAGTATATTAAATACATCCGATTTATTTGGGATTCATATACTACTTTGTTCATTTCCAAATTATTCTAGCTTCTATTCTAACATGTTTTTCTTAATAGACATGATCCCGGATCCATTTTTTTCTTAATATATATCTTGCACTTTAATTTTACATGACTTAGCAAGATATATGCTAAAAAAACTGTCCACTACTCAGGATTTTTCAGCCATTCCTATATTGTACTTTGCTAAAATAATTTCTGCTTTCACTGTCATCATTGAAAATCCTTGCCTGTCATCACCTGCTTTACATATATATAGTGTTTTCTGCTTGAGCAGAAGGTTGGACTAGAAAAGTCGCTCTTCTAATGCTGTAGTTCTGCCTTAGTTTTGTCTTTGGCTTGAATCTACCAAAATTTGGGAACTTGCCTTTCCCTGCAAGAAAAAGGTAAAGATGGTAAAGATTAAAAAGAATAAGCATTCACTTCTAAACAAGGGCCTTTAAAAAATTGAGAACAAGCACAAGTTGATTAGAAATGAGAGAAAATATTTTTTAAAAGATGAATTTACCGTCTTGGGGCTATGTTGTCCTTGAAGTGTAAATTGAAATCAATATTCATTTGGTTTGATGTCTAATTTTACCTGTCAATATAGTTGTGACATTAAAATGGAGGATAACTGGTAATTCTGATGCGGGGTGGGGGAGAGAAAAATAAATTTCTCAATATAACATTCTCATTTCAGTTGCGAAAGGAGGAACGAAAAGTCATTTATAAAAGAGCCCAGGCCTACCACAAAGAATATAGGCAGATGTACCGTCGTGAGATTCGCATGGCACGCATGGCTCGCAAAGCTGGCAATTACTATGTACCTGCTGAACCCAAATTGGCATTTGTAATCAGGATCAGAGGGTAAGGTAAACAAGTGTAATGCTAACCCTATGTGTAGTACTATCTAAGCCTTGATAGGAAAGCAACTGTTAAACAGTTAATTCAAGCCATTACTAATTAGAGAATTTTATTTAGATGTCAGTATTTTTTATTAAGGAGATTGTGATTGTTTATCACATTTACCTCGTCCATATTCAATTTAGATACACGTTTTAAGTAGAATTTAATGCTTTATTTCTATCCCAGTATTGTACTGATTATATACTTTGAAGTCATTGGATCATTTTTGACACTTGCCTGAAAGGTTTCAGACAAGTTTTTTTTTAACTTAATAAGCTAAGAATTGAAGTTCAGCTTCTTGCATACAAGAGGATGGTGTATTACTGATCTGTTGATGAAGAATTGTAAATTAACAAATGTTGGGTAGAAAATAAATGTTATATGCAGAAGTATAGAGAAAAATATACAAGATAACATGTCAATAGGGATGTGAAAAACTCACTGATGCAGAAATAGAAATTTCCTCAAAAATCTAGAACTTTCTGTTCCTCCTCTAGACACTGCCAAGTGTCCTTTAAAACCAAGCTGCTGTTGAGAAGGTGATTTGCAGCTGCTGGAAGTAAATCCTCCAAACTGGAAGCAGTTTGAAGTGTTATGGGGTAATCAGCCCTGAAATAGGCCCCCTTTTTTAGGATATCTCAAACAGCTTCTGTTTCTAAGCTTTTATTTCTGGAGGCTATGAAACTGCCTTTGGAAGTGTGGTCAACACTGAATAAAACATTTAATAATTCTCTGGAACTTTTCACGCGCAAATCAGTTCTGTAGATCACTACATGTTTGCATTTCTTAAAACAGATCTGAGATCAACCTTGTTTTTCTATAAACTATGAATTAATATCTGCAGCTGTCAACCAATAGTCAAATAACCAGTGTATGATGTTTAATCTTCTAGATCTTCATAATTAATTTCCGATTGCTTTTTAGTTTAGTTTTAGATCAAGAAATGCTTTTTTAGGGTATAGGTATTCACATTTTGTAGAAGAGCATTTTACATAGTTCCTAGCTAGATGACAGGAATTGATTACCTTGGTTGATACCATAAAAGCTAAGTAGGCTTGGACCTAGTAAATGAGAAACCACTAAAAATCTTGTGTGTAGGTAGGCTGGAATATTGAAAAAAAAAAATCCCAGAATAAGTTTGGAACAAGCATATTAACGTTCCTAAGAAATAGATGGACTTTTATCTTTCAATTAAAGAACAGGTTATTAATGTAGGGCAACAATTATATATATATATATATATATATATATATATATATATATATATATATATAGTATGCAACATTTAGTACTGTGTGTTACCTTATAGATGCAAGTTTATTAGTAGCAAGTACATTTGAATGTATATGCTAAAAAGAATTTCTATTTTGCTGTTTAGAATTAATGGCGTCAGTCCCAAAGTTCGTAAGGTACTGCAGCTCCTTCGTCTGCGGCAGATTTTTAATGGGACCTTTGTGAAACTCAACAAGGCGTCCATTAACATGCTGAGAATTGTTGAACCTTACATTGCTTGGGGGTAAGTTGAATCACATTTAGCGATCTCTGTCTGGTTTTTTTTAAAAGGATATATCATTTATTAAAATCTGATGAAATCTACTTTTTGTTAGTGCTCACATTCACTTTTTAGTAGTGTCTTTGCTGATTTGCCATTTGGAGAGTTTGATCTAGAAGAGATTTTGCAACCCGGTCCTCAGACAACCCCGTTTTATTATACCAGACTATATAATAACACTTGGGGCCTACTAAATATGGTGATAGGAAGCATGGTCAAATCCTTGCTACAAGTGTTATAAGATTAAAAACTTTTCTTATTTATTGAGAAACTAGGGGTTTTACCAACAAATACACCTCATTCTTATACTCATGAATGCCTCAGAAACTTGCCAGGATGGTTTTGGTTCAGCATAAGAGTATAATTTCTTCTTGTGTACATGCTCATTCTTTAATGACTACAGAAGGAAATTTTCATAATGTCCTTGCAATGATTTAAAATAGAATTTGACACATAGACAGTGATAACCACAGACTATAGAAGTCTGGAAGATTTGGCTAGACTTCTGTCTTGATCTGCCTGTGAATAAGACACTTTGCTAGAAAATAATTGGCAATAATTGTTCATATATGCAATTTTAAAGTTGGGAACTATCTTGTGTTTCATGATTTCAGTAGCAACATTTTTTAAAAATTAATATATAACACAATTACAGGATTTTCCCCCTAGCCCTTGCCATCTTTCAGTCTAAATTTTCCAAGCAAATATTATTCCAGATTAGACAGTGCTAGGTTTTCCTTAATAACTAATTTCAGTGCACTGGAGAAAGTGTGAGTTTCAGAAGCTTCAACCTACAGATTTTTAAATGTTGTATCCCAAATGGATTTTTTATGTAAGAGGAATAGATGCCAAATATATGCAAAATATGGTTTTGTATTCATTTTATTGTGTTTTTATTGATCAGTGATAGAAATAAAATTGTCTGTAATTACACCAAAGCAATTGCTTATCTTCTAGATATCCTAACTTAAAGTCTGTGCACGAGCTGATCTATAAACGTGGTTATGGGAAGATCAACAAGCAGCGTATAGCTTTGACCGACAACTCTTTGATTAAGAAAAGCCTGAGTAAGTAGTTCACATTTCTGCTTAACCTAGTGATAGTTTCAGTAACTCTTCTACACAACAGGGTGTGCTGATTTGAATAATGTCAGTTGTATTTTGTGTGTGTGTGTGTGTGTGTGTGTGTATAAAGGCTACTTTTCCTTGAAAATTCACCCAATCCATCTGCAGTATAATGTATATTGGCTCATATTTTCAAATCTTGGTAGCTTATTGTTTCATGAAATAGAAGCATTCAGAACATAGCAATATATAATGTTCAGAATAAGCTTTTAGAATTCCAATTTCTTCTTGCATGTGTGCAAAACATCTGAGATCAAAATGTTTCAACCTTATAAACATCTAAATTTACTGGAAAAGTTCTAATATTATAAATTATATTTTCTGACAAGATTTAAATGCTTAGAAGAATTATGTTTTGGAAACCAAATGATAAATATTAGATCCATTGGAGATCTAGCAAATTAGAGTCAGAATAGCAGTAAAGACAATTCCAGAAGTTTAAAATATGCAGTATGTACTTTTTAATACAGCAGGATTTAAAATAGCACATCTTTAATTATAAATATATATTTTAATCCAAACAATAATTTGGTATATTTGTATTTAAATGCTGCAAGATCACAGATGTCATATTTTGTGTATGTGTGTGTGTATTAATCAAAGCAGAATAGTTATATGCAAAACGTTTTGAATTTGAAACGTTTTGAACTTGTAAGACAAGTTTGAAATGCTCTGAGTTTTGAACAGCTATTCCAAATATTTAAAAAGTGTTCCAAAGTTGAGAAAGTACCACTTGGAGCTCAAAACAGTGCAAAATGAGCACTTTTGAAATGAGTACTTCCAAAATGACCAGAACAATCCATTTGGAATTTGACACCATTGCTTTCAAGTTGGTATGATTTAGACTTTAAAACATTTTGCACATTTCCATTATTTAAAAATAATTGGCAAATTTTAAGTGAATGTGTTTTACAGTATATTATAGTATTTATTTATACTTGGGACATTTAATCTTTCACTACTTTAAAGTTCTCTGGACAGATTTCGTTATAGAAATAGTCAGAAAAGTACAGAGCAGGTGACTTGTCAAAGGGTCAAGTGCCTGAACTATTGTTTCACCTGGGGACTCTGTAGCTTGTTTTTTGCTATAGTGACTCCAGGACTTTATAAGAGCAAGCAAAGTCTGTATTCTTCAAATAGCATGGTATGATTGAAACATTGATAGTTATGAGTTTTTAATTGACTGATAGAATACCTCTGATTTCTACAAAAGATACATTTCATGTGGGCTTGTTTTGGGGATGTGTAGTTGCTTATGAAAAGGAGGTCTGTGGTGAACTGGGCTCCCTGTCATCTGCACTGGAGTTTCTAGATTTCTAGTTGAAACATTTCTGCTGCAACCTCCCACCCTCCCAGGGAGATTCAAAAGTAGAATTGCAGTTTAAGTCCTCCTAGAAAAGCGTGCAAATTCAAACAATTTCTGAACTTAACAGCTGAAGTGATTCACTTAATAAGTATGGCAAGAAAAATCATAAAATGGGGCAAAATTCACTTAATTGTCTCACTTAGCAACAGAAATTTCAGGGTCAATTATGCTCATAAATTGAAGACTACCTGTATTGTATTTTATAGTTTTGGGGGGGATTTGGGGCTTTGCTTGTCTGGCTTCTTGCTGCCTGGAAAAAACCTGTTTTGCTTTTATCATTTCGGAGAAGGCACAACAAAAGCAAAGCAGAAATTTATTTCTTCTTTAAAGGCCACCAGAGACAGGAATGTTCCTATTTTTGGTTCTTCAGTTTCATTTGTTCTCAGGACACTATCTTTACTGATGGTGTAGATCTATTTGATTGACAGATTTCCTTTTAACTATTTCTGAACCTGCTGGGATGGGAAAGTTGAAATATTTTGAGCATAGTAGAAATAGCCAGACTCCACATATTTAATATGCCTTTCATGAGCAAGCAAGAGCATTTTGCAGACTGAATATTTTCTGATGTTCGTTTTAATTTTCAGAAAAATATGGCATTATTTGCATGGAAGACTTGATCCATGAAATCTATACTGTTGGCAAAAACTTCAAAGCTGCAAACAACTTTCTCTGGCCATTCAAGCTATCTTCTCCAAGGGGTGGAATGAAGAAAAAAACAACTCATTTTGTAGAAGGTGGTGATGCAGGAAACAGGGAGGACCAGATTAACAGAATGATTAGGAGGATGAATTAATGGTAAGATACAATTAGATGATTGCATTTCCAACATACTGGGTTTTGATCCTTTGGTTGTTTTTTTTTTTACTAGTGCTGTTATGTTGTTAATTCTACACTTTAAATAAATACCAGAAAAGGAATTAGCTTCTTTCCTTAATGGGTTTTAAATGTTGCCTTTCTGGGGCTGTAAGGGAAGAGAGAATTAAATTTTTATTGGGGCATAAGATAAAATGATTAATCTTACATTTACACTCTTTAAGTATATTCTAATTTTTAAAAAATAAAATTTAGCTGGCTGTAGCTAATCCTTCATCTAGTTGACATCTGCTTTGTAGAATGGAGCCCTGAAAGTACCAAAGGTTCTGTGTGCTGCTTAATTCAGAAATGGGGAAGTAAATGCAATATAGTACATTGGTGGTTTTCAGAAATTTTAATACATTACCTGTATTCAATATTTTCTCTGAAACATGATTTGTTTTCTGCTTTTAATGTGTTAATATCTCCTCTCTTCTACAGGCTCAGAAGATGACTGATCTACACATTGTTAATAAAGAACTATGAAAACTGCTTGCATTGTTAAATTCTTTTACTGATATATGAAGTGCCTCTGAATATTCTGATTGTTCTAAATATGATTAGGTAGTACAATAACAAAGTGAATACTGCCATTAAATAACTTAAGAGTCATAAGATAATTTTAGTGAATACAAGGTGTATCTGTACATTGCATAAAAAGGCACATGATGACTTCAGTTATCTAACAGTTGACACCTGTTTTGCCAGAGTTTTAGCTAAGTTATGTGCCATTATGTTAAGTAACTTGCTCACTGATACCATACATTGCCTCTGCATTTCAAACACATACACTTAGTCCTGCTTCTTTTAATAAACCAGTGGGATAAGTTAATGGAACTATAATTAGGTTACTGGAAGGAAAGTATATATGCTTTATATTATTGGCTTGACTTAATTGCTGAATAGCCCCTATAGTAATACCATAAATATTTTCTCACTATACACCTTTTTAGTCAAGAAATTATTTTCTAATTAGGGTTTGGCATCTAGCTATGGTATTTTTCTTTTTGGTGTCCAAATGGCATTGCCTACAAATGGAGCTGCATCCCGTGGGAAAATAAAGTAAAAAATGGTACAGTATAATTAAATTCTGATTAAACTGCTTGTCAATCATTGGGCTATTAAGTGAGTAAGAATACCAGGATTTTTTTTCCATATTTGGACATGAGGTAAGGAAAAAGTTCCACAGTGGAACAAGCAAGGAAAGGAATGGTCTTTTGTATTAAATGTTTAAATATAGAACATTGTAAAATGAAATTGATTGCATACCACATCCAGCTCTTTGGCTGTCCCTACCTGGCTCCCATGAGGTAAATTAAAAATTAAATGTGAATAAATAATTGTAATTTTACAATTGAATGGAATTAAGTTCAGCTTATTGGTTTGTCCTCCATAACACTCATTTTCTCATTGAGCCAGTTGGGAAAATCAATTGCCCATTCCTGTGTGTTATGCTTTCATAAAGGTGCTAATCTATAATTACTTTTGCTAACAAATGAGTTTAAACCCTGGCATTCTAAATGAAATAATCACAATGACTATTCATATTTTAATGATGGCTTGTTGAATAAACAGCTGATTTCAGACAACATGGTAAATTAGAATCAAACCACATTCCAGTTTATGGTTTCTATCCCTAGGCTGCTTTAGCAAGCTCAACCATGGTGGTGTGCATGAATAAAGCCATTAGCAATGGAATGGTTAGGAATACTTCAGAAATGTGTTCAGGATTTAGAGATCTGAAGCAACTAATTGCAGGAAATGGACAAGAAAATCTACTCATATTCAGTATTCTAGATTTATGATTAGGTTTATGATCTTTGCATTATTGCAGGCAAGACCGATCTATAGATAAGTTTTATTTATTAAATTTCTATGCTGCCCATCTTGCTGTCCAAAGTTATAATTTAGTAGAGAACTAGTCTGGTGTAGTGGTTAAGGCATAAAGTTGGAAGCCAAAACACAGTTCCACCTTAGCACAAAGCCAACTGGGTGACCTTGGTCCAATCACTTCACCTAGGAAGGAGACAGTGGAAAAACATTTCTGAAACAAAACAAAACTAGCCTTGGCAGTCTCCAGGAATAAAAATAAATTTGCATATTTAGCTAATTTCAGTGACTAGGTTTGCATAGTATTATGGCTAGGTGGTCATGCTTGCTGGGAGTCTGAAACATGCTTTGAATGTAGTTTAGAGAAGGATGTATGCATTTAGATGTGGTTGAAAGTTGGGTTTTTTCCTCCATTTTTGAGTAACCAATTTTTAAACAATTTAGTTTGGACAATGTAATCATGATAATATATTTATTAAACATCAATTTTTTCTTTTACATTAATTGTGATTCACTGATCAACACAACATGTTAAAGGAGATCAAAAACATCTAATTGCAAAGGAGCCTGCTCCTTGCACAATCTAGTTCTATGTCTCTTGTTTCTTAGTCTTCCTTATTTTTTTGGTTTTCTCCTCATGAATGGTTGTGCATTCAAGAGCGGCTAATTCAGCAAGCCTCTGAAGGAACTGAGATGTGGCTCCACTGACAGGATCAGCAAATTGGTAACCTAAGAGAAGAAAAAAGATTCTACTTGATTGCCTATCATTTTCATTTAATGATACATGTCTAAAAACCATGTGGAAAATACAAACTGGCTCATAATTGAAGGCTCCACTGACATTCCTGTCCTTTTAGTCACAGCAGAGAAATGGTTATCAGTGCTTTTTGGCGTGTTTTGCATTTTTAAGATAAGTATATAACTCCAGGTTTCATTATGGTCTCCCATTCAAATGTATAACCATATTCAACTACAAGACTATCTGCCCACTGCCAGGAGTTTAATCCTGACTGACTCAAGGTTGACTCAGCTTTCCAACCTGCCAAGGTGGGTAAAATGACCCAGTTAAGGACAGTATGTTGAAGTAAACCACTTGGAGTGCTGTGAAGCAGTATACGTCTAGTGCTGTTGCTATTTTTGAGATCTGCAAAGGTTGATTAATGCAGTTATGCATGATGATAACAGTACAATTGCACAAATGTGTATTAACAAAGTTGCATGCTAGCAGAGTGATTTTTGCAATGATATAATTTGTATAATTTGGATGAAGGACTTGAATTTATGTTGGTTGTGATTTAGGTCTGGTAACACAATAAAGATTGCTTTTCCCCAGCTAGTCAGTTAAGGTTCACTGTATTAAATATTTAATTTTGATCCACTCTATATAACAAAGAGACACGCAAGTGTGATTTACTCAGTAAATTATGGCTTGATGTAGCATGCAAACAACATTGGACAACATTTGATTCAGGTTGCAACTTAAATCCTCCCCTTTTTAGATGAGTATTTTGGTGGTGAGATGCTATCAGTCAGAATGAGATGGACTTTGCCAGCCCATGTGTTTTTCTGTCCATATTTAGAACTGGAGGTAGACTGAAAAGCAGAATTTAACAGGCAAGGTGCCTCAATGCCCAAGAGTGCAAGAACAGGGGCTTAATTCTTCCCTAGCAAACAATAAATCTGGAGTGGAAAGCTTGAAATATCTTCCATTTCTGCTCTTAACTTTCGGGGGAAATTGTCAAAATTCAGCCACTTTTGTTACCAACTAAATGCAAGTGTGTTACAAGCTATCTAAAATGGATAATATCACTATAAATGCACTCAATATACATTAAAATCTCCATAGCAGCAATCCAGATGTTCTGAGAAATACAGAAACTGAAAATCATAATTATTTCCAGGATTTGTGGTAGGTGTATAAGGGAATTGTATGAGTGACTATCAAATTAGAGGTAACAGTTATTAAAATTCAAAAATACATTTATATTTTTATTACCACAAATAATTGCTCTTTCAAACATATCAACTGCAACAGAAACAAACTCCCAAAATGGGAAATTACAATGCCAAGTTTTTAATTGCAATTAATGAAATGTACATGTGAAGATATTGCTAAATATTGATTGCCAGTACCTCACATTTTAGGAGCTCTCTTTGCTGGCAAAAGAAACTGATGCATTTACTATCCCTCCAACTGAGTTCTCACAAATGCAGCTCATCCCCACTTTCCCTGCTCAAAGTGGCTAAAGCTGGCAAGAATTCTCCTTCATAGAATTCCAGCAAAAAGACCCCAAAGGTAGTTCTGCCTAAATGACTTGTTTCTTTGATTTTATCCTCCAGTAATCTTTGGGAGGGAACCAGTCTTGAGTGCTAGGTAAAGGGTCTTGCCCTCAATATGGCAGTTGGAGTGCCTGGAGCAACCTATATAAGCCCTACTCTGGTATTGCTTTAAGGTTTTTGTTTTAAGTCAAGGCAGAACAGACATCCACAATGTAAACACCTGCACAGCTATGTCTGAGCCTACTGTGATCATCAGAATATTTTCTCCCCCAGACAATCTACACTTTACAGTATGAGGGAAATGATTCTGGATTCCATTCTTTGCCCATATTGTGGAGAAAATAACATTCAATGTAAAATACAATGTGTGAGAGGACAGGTTGCCTGCAAAATGGCTAACACCTGTGTTACTGTTCTGTCCTCTTCAAGCCTGTGGTAGAAGCAGGAAAGAATGGAGTAGTGAGCAGTGAGTACTAGCCTTTGAGTGCTTGTGTATTGCGAAGGGACCTGTGTGTTTGTATTGGCTTTTGGAATTTGAAGCCCACTGACTGGGTAAATGTAAAACAACTTGTGATACAGTAAAATACAGTGAATACTAATTTGCTTAATTTTTTTAAAATAAAGGCAGAAGTAGGAAATGGCTCTTTTACCAGTCCTGTACTTGACCCTTCCTGGAAATGAAGCCAGTCTGGAACACCTATTGAGTTTCTTCAACCTATAAATGTGCAAGAACATATTGGATAGCATATTTTAATTGCCAGTATTTATTTGTTTGTATGAAGTCAATGGTGCGGCAGGAAATTAAAATATTGATTTAATAATCATATACAGAAATATTTCTCATGATATGATTCAGTAGCCATCACTACCCACATTTTAAATGGTACTGCATTCTTAAGTACTGAAATTGTAGTTGGAGATACAGAATTATCATATCAAATCAGATGTAGACATACTATGGGTTACAAACCATTTTGAAGGTTTAATATTGCTGAAAATGGTACTTTTATTTCATTAGGTAGGGTATTTTCTTTACATTTCTTTACTACATTTCCATTCTTGCCTTTATTTCAAGAGCTCAAAATCATTTAAATTTAAGAAAACGATTCACTATCCCAAAGTCATTCAGTGCTTCCTGGTCAGTGGGATTTACTCCCAGATCGAATATTTAATCAAGAATGGCACATTCAAGAATAGCACTTAGGTAATAGCCTAGTTTTTTAAAAAATTAACTTTCAGCATTTCACTAGTTAGCTATCTTTGCCCTTTCAAACCATTTTACCTCACAGCATCCAACGCTCCAGCTTGACGGTGTGGTTCAGAGTTCTTCAGAGGTGCTGATATGCAAGGCACCTCTTTTTTGGTTGGATGTCCCATGGCAATGTCTCCCCTGTAAAGAATGATAATATATCACAGGTGTGGGTGTATTAAATCTCCCTTCTAAAATAACTTATTTTTTACTCTTGGTAATGTGGAAAGTGCTTATGGCCTTGCATCTTCTAGATCAGGGGTGTCAAATTCAAGGCCTGTGGGCCTGAGCTGGCCCGCGGAACTGGCCTGGAAACAGCAAAGGACCGGCCCACAGTGCCTCTGCCAGCAAAAACAGAACTTGAGGTGGGTGGGTACAGCCCCCCCAGGCTCTGTTTTCACTGGCAAAGGGCTGCAGGAGGCAGTCGTGGCTGAAAATGGGGTGCAGGGTGGCCACAGGCAGTCCTCAGGCTTCCTTTTTGCTGGCAGAGGCTATTAAACTAAAAACAAAAGGAGAAATGTTTCCTTTTGCATTTGGGCATGCAAGGGACAAGAAAAGAGAAAGCAGAAGAGGAAAGACAAGAAAAAGAAGGGAAGATGGGAAGAGAGCAAGAAACGAAAAATAGGGAAAGGGGGAAGGAAGCAGAAAGAATGAAGAGGGAAAGAAAAAGAAGTGAAGGGAGGGAGGGAGAGAGGAAGGAAGGAAGGAAGGAAGGAAGGAAGGAAGGAAGGAAGGAAGGAAGGAAGGAAGGAAGGAAGGAAGGAAGGAAGGAAGGAAGGAAGGAAGGAAGGAAGGAAGGAAGGAAGGAAGGAAGGAGGGAGATTATAATGAGAGTGAGGGAAGGTCTCAGGGAAGTCCTGCCTTAGCACTTGGCCACCACAGGTGTCACCAACACAAGTCCTGTGTCATGCCCACTTCCAGCCATGCCCACCTTGGCCCTCTGAAGTCAAACAGCCCTGATGCCGCCTTCAATGAAATTGAGTTTGACACCCCTGTTCTAGATCAATGTTTCTCTATCTCAAAAATTTCATTTCCTAGAATTCCCCAGCCAGCATCTTCTACTTGCCAAGTTTGAGAAACACTAATCTAGACGCTTGAGATATGGCTCCCAGAGTGCATAACCATCTGGCAGTGCTGGCTAAGATTAAGGAAAATTGAAACACAATATACCTAGAAGAACCAAGCAAAGTATCTGAGAAAACTGTATTATGAGCATATTCAATTATATAAAATTTATTCTTTACCTTAAGCTACACTGAATTCAACTGTGACCATCCCCTAATTTTTGGTATTGCAAATCAATACCAATTAAAATATTTGGTAAAGGAACCATATGCTGAGAAGCTTGAATAAATAAAATTTGTCTTTGGAGATAATGATTTCCATAAGGTAACCTAGACTTCTGATAACTACATAGGCAAGTCTATATAGTTTTATTGGAAAATAGTCCAGTTTGCTATTGCTTTTTTCAGTTTTTGTTTGATTTACCAGTCTAATCTATAGTTCTGGAATTTCCTGGTGGTTTCCTATTCAAATGCTAATCAAATTTGATCTTGATTAATTGATTAACTCTGATCTAATTACATCAGCCACAATTGGTTAGGTGCTGCCATCTATTGGATAAGTCATAATGAGTTATTTCAAAGTACTACTCTTGTATCTTATTTAATGTACAATAACACAACTGAAAAATACCAGCGTGCACTTTTGTCCTCTAACCAAAGTTATTAGAAAAATGGATTCAACTGCCAAATAACTTTGTGATCTCCCTATTAGACCCGGAGCTGGAGCCATTGCCAATTGTTAAATTTTCTAGAATTTTTGAAGCAATAGAGAGAATTGCTGAATAGATAAGCCGTTTTGTGGTCAGTGGCAAGGCACAGTAGCAGCAGTGGAGTCAGCAATGTTGGGGAGATCCAGAGGCACTGGATTGGGAGGGGTAGCTGGTTCTTTACTAGCATACCACTGGCCAGACCCATGACGTCTGAAATACGTTTTATTTAATTTGGCAAAGCAACAGTTCTTTCTCTCCAACACTAAATGAACCTTGAACATACAGTATGCCGAAATCCAAGAGCTTAGGAAAAGTGGTAATATAGCTCTATTAAACTGACTATTGATTTGTTTTGAAATCCTATTTATGTACTTGTCTTCCCCTGTTTTCTGTATTCTCCTTTTCTCAACAAATATATTTTCAGAGCTAGAAGTTTTTGGCTACAATTTTTTTTTTAAAAAGCATGTATTTGTGGAACATTTATTTATTGAATCATGTAAAAATACCAATATTAAACCCAAGAGATATTAATATATTTTTATTAAAAACACTATTTTTAACAAATAAAAATAAGAATGACATTATTTTATTTTTTTTGCAAATACCTTCAAGATCTGGAAAGTAATTTGATTTTGTGGACTCTCCAGGGATCTTTGGACCACACTTTAAAAAACCACTGATTTAGATTGTTGCAGTAATAGTAATAGTTTTTTTTATTATGTGCTTATCACTAACTGCAATACATGAAAGAAAACAACTAAAAATGCATTTCTATTAATCGTGCTATGAAATAATATGAGCTGCTTTTAAACTAGAAGGCTCATAAGTGCTTAAGTAGATCAGACCAGAAAAACCAACCCCACAGGATGACTGGTACTGCACTTTATTTAGATTGGCTAAAATAAGAGGATCTTGCAAGTCAGATTATGCTTAACCTCTCTTCCTTATACCTGAAATAACTAGGGAAGTACTTGCCTGAGCTGCTTATGAGTATTAGCTTGCTTCCCAGGACTTTAGAACTTTTCAGCCTCAAGAAGTTGTGGGTTCTCTAACACTATTTTACAAAGAAATTGGACAACTATTTGTTTGAAATGGCATAGAGTATCCTGTTTGAGCAGGGGACCATCCAACTCTGTTGTTCTTTCTATTAATCTGCTTCTTTGCCTAGGTAAGAGTTCTTACATATTTCTTGCTTTGTCCAATAACATGGAATACTTCTATATATTTAAAATGACAGGTAAGGTTTTTTTTAAAGTAATAAACTAAGTCCATAGGGGTACATGGGAAAGAAGAATGTTTATTTTTTTTCTAAATTTAAATGATCTGATTCCAAGTGTCAGCCTGATGGAAGCCTTGTGTTTACTCAAGCTACCGCTTGTACAGTGCTGGGATTCAATTTTTTTTTACTAACGGTTCTATGGGTGTGGCTTGGTGGGCGTGGCTTTGTGGGCGTGGCAGGGAAAGGATATGCAAAATTCCCATTCCATCCCCACTCCAGGGGGAAGGTTACTTCAAAATTGTTCCCTCCCCTCCCCACTAACCTGCTTTCCAGCTCTGTTCTCATGTGTAGGGCAACAAAAGAAGACTCAGCCTATCAGCTGGGACTTGGGAGGCAGAGAATAGATGGGGGCAGGGCCAGCCAGTGGTGGTATTCCAAACTACTCAAAATTTCTGCTACCGGTTCTCCGAACTACTCAAAATTCCTGCAACCGGTTCTCCAGAACTGGTCAGAACCTGCCGAATACCATCTCTGCCCTTGTATTGGCTTTTTTAGCATAATGTGTACCAGAAACACACTGTCAATGTTGATTCCTGGCAAGGTGTTTCAGAAGTAGTTTGCCATTGCCTGCTTCTTATGACTGAGAGAGAATGACTGGTCCAAGATCCCCAGCTGGCCTTTTGTCTAAACTGGAACTAGAACTCACAAGTGTCCTGGTTTTTAGCTCAACCACTACACCAAACTGCCTCTTGATCTTAATCTTTGAAAGGTTGCAATTGACCAAATTTGAAGAAGTTAGAAGACAAAAAATGTTAAGGATCAGAACAGATGTCTTCAGTTTTCTAAACTCTTCCAGCTGCTCCAGAAACAACTGCCTCCTCCTAAAAGGGACAAAAAACTTGTCCTCACCCATGCGGGTGATATTCTGAAGCCATAAAATAGGTATGTAGGTAATATATGTGGCCTATAGATTGCTCACATAAGGAATATAATATTACAGTAAAGTTAATTCCTTTCAATAAGAAATTAAGTCTTACCTGCTTTTGTAGTTGCCTTCAAAAAAACTTTGGGAAAGAGTAGTTGGAAGCAAATATAAAGGTGGCAATCTGGAATCTTCATTACTATCAGAGCTAAATGATGAAAATAATAACATTAAATTAGTTTAGTTTAATGTATTGTCATTTCACCTCGTACAGTGAAATTAAATACCATCTTCAATGTACATTATGACTATGAAAATAAACAAACACACATCCTTCATATTCTATACACTGAAATGAAAACCCCTGATATTGCATTATTGCATACAGTAGAATTCAATAGAGGTACTGCCCTACAGACTAGCATTAGCAGCTGAAACACTTAGGAAATTGACAATGATAACTTATCAGTGTCCCACTTCCTTCTTTGTCTTTGATCTAGTCACCAGAGTAAACTCCTACTTACTCTAATGTAGACAATAATGAATATTGCAAATTAGCTTTATTGTTGCCTTAATCTGGTGGCTTTTGAACCGCTATCCTATTTTATTTTATTCACTGTTTTGTCACAGACTGTTCAGAAGTTATTCTAAAAGCATTTTAATAGCTTATCATGAACTGCTTTGGGTACTGTTTACTGGAAATTTGGCAAGAGTAAAAGCCTTAAACTGAGGCCCTTTATGGCACAGGCAGGACATTATTTGTATTTATCACTTTATCACTTTTTTTTTCTTAAAAACACAAGAATTAGGACCAACTCTGGAATATGGGTAATAATCTGAATATATAAGAAAATATTTTACTCAGGAATAGCATCTTGACAACAATCATAACGACTCCTGGGTGCTAACCTTATATTGCTATAATTTCTAAGTACTGTCACAGTCAACCTCAGAAATACAAATAATACAATAATGGGATCATTATTGATCCATGCATCATGGGAGCTGTTCATATCTATTTTTTGTAAAGTATTTTGATGACATCAAATGAACAATGCAAACAAGGATAATTTGGGAATGAAATGGCACTTATGATTCTGTAAATTATTTTGTGCAGTACAATCTGAGAAATAACATTTGCATATTCCTCATATTAAAACCCAAAATAAAATAATATACCTGCTTGGAAATTGATCAGCACAACTTTGTGTCTTTTGTATAACAGGAAGGGAGTTTGGTATTGCAGGATATTCTTCCGTACTCTGAGAAAGACACTGCATTGCAGTATTTTCATTGGAATCACTCAAGCCATATGCAGAGGCATACTCTGCTTAAGGGAATAATTCAAAATAGGAAACATGAAATATCAGACAAGAATTTCAAATACACTAGCCTTAATTATAAGTGCACAGAAATCAAGCACTGAAATCAATAGAAGAAATACGTCCAGAATAAATAAGGACATGTTTACCTAGAGATACTCAACTTGGCTGTCTAGAGAAAAAAAACCCAAATCACAACAGAAACAGTGCTCAACAATGGGAGCACCTTCTATTAAACTATTTTTAGATATTATAAAATAGAAAAGAAACAAAATAGGAAACAAAAACTAAAAGCTGTCTTCATCATGACAACTCCACATAGAAATGTAGAGACTGAATAACATGTTCCTTATGATACACTGTCAGTTCCCACTTTCTGCTTGAAACATGCAGGCAAGACAGCTGCAACAGAAAAATAAACTCCACAGATTTCCATAAGACTTACTCCCAGGTATGTGCAAATCAATTTATTTACAAAGTTACGAACTTTTGCTAATGCACATGTATCTATCCACAACTCTAACTTAGAAGGTCCCAGGAGTCAACAGAAGATGGAGAACAGTTAGCAGTGCCAGAAACTAATTCTTTCCCACCCTATCCAAACTTCTACTTGCATACTGTTAAGGTAAGAACTGGGTATGCTTTTTATGCTTATTGGACTTGCAAAGAAAACAGAGTTCTGAATAGCCTCTCGGAATGTAACCTGTTTATAACTAGAGCACCGTCTATATAGAACTGCATCCTCCTAATAGATGGACTTAAATGCATCCATCTCAGAAAGCTATGAATGACAATATCCCCAAACATAAGGAAAAAAACCTCCAAAAAAGAACTATAGAAAAATTTAAATATGTTAATCTTAACCATATGCTGCTAATATTATTATAATTATGATTTAAACTGTAAATATAACTAATTTTATTTACATTTTAAAAAATTATATAATTGGCTTCAGGCCTGCTTCCCAAACGATTGACAAACAAATGTTCAAATGTAACATCAAACAAAACAAAACAATAAGAATTCAAAAACACTAATAAATCTGTGGAAGAAAGACTCTTTGAAATCTTTTAAAAATATGCAATGTCATGGCAACACCTGTATAAAATTACACAACTATATTTAATAAATATTTTAACAAAGTTCCTGCAAAATTGTTATATGTTTTACCTTGTTTAATTCTTTTTGTCTTTAAAACCGCATTTTTCCAACTATCCATAAATGGTTCACTTTCAAATAATTTTCCTTTACCATCCAGGAATTTATTATCAGGTGTCAGGAATGGCAATTTTCTTTCTTTTGGGATTGGCTGAAAAGTGGTATGTTTCCTATTTCAGACAGAAAAATGGAACACCATGTGCATATGTAAAAACAACAAATATGTAATGATTCTCAAATATTATAAAGCACAAATGTATTTCAGATAACCAAGTCAATAAAGAATCTGGTTACAATGCTACCATTCATTTCAAACACACTTTCTTTCAGCTTTTGGTAACCAAGGACCTTTCTTAGAGGTGGGAATACAACTTCTGGAATTCCAAGACAAACAGGGCCAATGAAGGATGAAATACTTCCCAATAGATTTGAAGGGACCAAGTTATAAAAACTTCCCGAACTGATCATCCCTAAACAATATTGCTTTGGCTAACTGACAGGTTCTATACACTATCATGGGTAGTTTTAAACCTTATACTTTTAGGAATCCGTTTCTATATCAATAGTTTTATGTGAAACTCCTAAACATCAGCCATGGCTGACATGGTATATTAAAGAACTGTGGAAAATCTTCAAGGGTAGTTTTCTTGCACTTTGTATGTAATTTGTATGTAGTCCATACAAAGAGCATTTCAGACATTTAGTAAGAGTAGGCAAGATGGCTTTCAGAAATTTCAGTACTACATTTTTTATTAATTTATTAAAGAAGTTTAATGACTCTCTTTAGAAATCATGGGTCTTAGGCAAAAATAATCTTCCAAAAGCAAAAAATTGTTTTATTAAAGAAACAGGTCTTATACTACCATTGCTATCACTGTCTTAGCTATTGATTCTTTTATATATGTTTCAACTTTAACATTTCCAAATAGGTATTTCAGTTTGTTCAATTTCCCTCTACCCTAAAATAGCAAATGGTATATCCTAAATGTTCTTACCTACCAAAATATGTTTTAAGAATAATTATTATAAATTCCAATGTGCCATAAAAAAAATAAAAAAGAACGTATGTTTTTCTCAAAATCAAAATCCAAGAAAAATATGCCACAATTATATCATGACTATATTCAATAGAAAAATACTTTGCTAATAATTTCTACCTATTATTATTTTGGTTTAGGCATTGATTGATTGTTGTCTGTGCCGTCAAGCTGTTGTTAACGCATTGGGGTCGCATAAACAGATTTCCTCCATCACAATCTTTCAGATCATCCAACAATGTCTCATTGCTGCAGTAACTAAATCTATCTTGCTACTGGTCTTTCCTTCCTTCCTTCTTTTCTTTCTTTCTTTCTGATCTCCCTTCTTTCACCTTTTCCAGCATTAGAGCTTCTCCAGAGAGTTTGGTCTGTAAATACTGTGCTCACAGTGCCTTGAGTGGGAACTCTGGGTGGATTTTGCTCAATGATCCATTAGTTTGTTTTCTTGTCTGTTGATGGTATTATCAGGAGTATTCTCTAAAAATTTCAAAATGTGCTCAAGGTATTCAATTTTGCTTCTTCAAAATCCAACTTTTGCTTCCATAGAGTGTCATATGGAATATGATCTTTGTAGTTATAGACCTATCATCGCATTTGAGTATCATTTCTACAGCTTTCACAAATGTTTTCTACCAAGTACTAGTTTGCAGTGTATTTCTTGATCAGATGTAGCAAATAGTAATTTAGGAGACTCTAATGCTCTCATACCACTTATCTTTGAGTCCCTCTCTTTATCCCACTCACTTATAAAAAAGAGTGAATTATCTGCCTCAGTTAAGAGGTACAGATATATATTTATCTGGAAATGCTAGATTAGAGTAGACTAAAAGCATCCCATTTTCTATTAAAAAAAACTAATAAAACTTTTTAAGATTAAAAAAAAAAAGAATTTAATTGATCCTGGTTTAAAATACTTACCATTTTGGAACACAAGAGATCTTTGGGAGTTTGCCATTATCTACCTGTAAATCTGCAATGAAATATTTTGCTTTCATTTGAAAATGTAAAAAAAATCACTACTTTTTTTAAAAAATCAGTAAATATTTTATAGAATGATGAAAAAAATATTTGTATTAAACATAGCTATAATTTTCCCCTTCTTTTGTAGGCAAATAATTCAAATCAAAATCTTAAGATATATAGTTAAGCAAAGGGGGAAAGAGATATTTTATTAAAGGAGAGCTATGATTTTCTTTAGTAATGAAACATTTTCTGTAGTATTGGCATCCTAAAATAAATATAATAACAACATAGAACATTAACTACCAGTAATAAAGTTGCAAGTACTAGAGAAAGCAATTTAAAGCATTTAGCCTATTTATAAAAGAGATCTAAATTGTTTAACAAATCCATACTTACTGAAATATTTTATATATCTATGCCTATATCTAGATTCCACACAACAAAACAAAATAATCAAAATCAGTAAAACACAACCCCCCCCCCAAACTATCTCATTACATTTTCTGCAAGGCGATAACATAACTTTCCCAGCTCTGATGCTCCCTGGATAAAGAGGATGACTATTCACATCAACCCTAGCCCCAAACCTTTGGAGAAAATAAAATACTAAACTAGCAATAAAACATGTTGAAATATCTGGACCATAAAAATAATTGTTTTCTTGAGATCAACAAAGGTATCATAACTGGCACTATGTGTACTTTTTTAGGGAGGACATTACACATCAATACTCAGATAAGGTTGGTCACTCTGTGCTGAACATAGAGTGTCAAGAGACACAAAAAATAACCTCAGATAACAAATAAAAGTTCAGCCAAGCTCATGTACCATAAAATATATTATTTCAGCTGGCTAGGCCTGGCTTCACACCATTTCCATTTTTGTGGACAATAATTGGACACTGATTGTATATGGAGTTAGAGGAACAATAACCCAGCTATGTAAACATTGGTTACATATGCATAGAGTTGTCTCCAGTTAGTTGGCCAGATGCACTGCATTTTGTAATACAGATCAATTATGATCATTCAATCAGTGACTAGTCAAGTTACTACAGCAATGAATGAAAGGAGGATATGTGAATTGGATGTTGGTGTTTTGGTTACAATATTACATTATTATAGTAGAAAAAGGAAGTCATACTTTCCAAACTTACAATGATGTATTTAACATAATTTATCAGATAATACAAATAATCTGCATTTAATGATAGTAATTGGGAATGTAATTTCCATCACTAAGCAATGCAGTCATAAAGCAGGATACCCCATGATTGAATCCTTTGAATGAGTTATAAGTACCGGTACTGACAGGTAAGTATGTGTGGAGGAGGGACCGCCTATGTGAATGTGTGTAAATATGAGGTTCATGTCTTTCTGTATGAACTAGTTATTTATTGATTTAATAGATTTATATATTTTCTTCTCTCCTCAGTAATATAGTACATATTTTTACAATTAAAATTATCCAAATTAAATACCATGTAAAGTAGTTCTCAACTAACAACCACTTGTTTAGTAACCATTTTCAACCCAAAGGCATTTTAAAAAGTAACTTCTGACTATTTTTCATTCAACAGTTGCAGCCTCTCATGGTCAAGTCATCAGAATGTGGATGCTTGGCAAATAGCATGTATTTATGACGGTTGCAGTATCCTGGGGTCATTTTGCGATCTTCTGACAAGCAAAGTCAGTGAGAAAGTCAGATTCCTTTAATAACTAATTTTACTAACTTAAGAATTGGATTCATTCACTTAACAGCTGTGGCCAAGAAAGCTCATAAAATGGGGTAAAACTCACTTAACTATTTTGCTAAGCAATGGAAATATTGGGCTCAATTGTGTGAGAACTATGTGTAGAAAACTGAGACACATACCCATAAGAGATGTAATGCTTAATAATGTTGAATATATATGATTCTATTATAAATTCATAGTATAAAAAGACTAATAAAATAAAATAATTGTAGAAGAGACTAAATCAAATATTGGTTCTGGCATTTGATATAACATGCACAGCATTTACTACTTTGTCTTGGGATTGGCAGCCGTGAGGAAAAGATTACACTCTCCTAGCAAAGAGAGATTTACAGTGGGTCCCAATTGCCATATCTTAAGGCTATGCTTTGAATGCTGTGGCTTAATGAGATTTTTCTTCAGCCTCTAATCCTAGGAGAAATCATGTAAAATGCAAAGCAGAATCTTTGATCATGAGAAATAAACAAAAAATGCAGACTTCAGATCCAGCAGCTTTATTAGTCCAATTCAAAAGTTGCCAGGTTTAATGTTTACAAGTACAAGCAAGTTGTTTAAAGCTGCACTGAAATATGAGAATGGATAATTATGGAGCTACCAGAACTACACCTGGCTATATAGTATAGCTAGACAACCTATGTGTTGTTGGGTTATTTCAGAGTTATTTCCTTAGCAAGCTTCTGAATGCCTTCAACAATGACAGAGATTCTAATGTACAGAGATTCTATGTCTTTGTCTGATGAACCATTTGTTTAGCAATTGTTTAAAATTTTAGTAGTATATTACATAGATGGATTTTACCAATGCATAGTAGTTCTACCTGTACAGTTAATGAATCTTTTGAGGGATTACCTTGCTATTACAGCATTTTCTCAAGTTACAAATGTTCAAAATAAAACAATTAACCAACCCAAAAGAAGGCTAGATCTCCAACTTTCTGATTTTGTGTTCCAATCAATGCTATCATTCAAATTCACAAAATCAACAATTTTCTCAAAGCATATTTCAAGCTTCCCAATGTCTTTATTTGCATAATCACACCATCCATATTCTTGCTCAAGTTATTTCAACTAGAAAGTCATACTCTATTAACTTTAGATAATAGATAATTTTTAGCTCCATGGTTAGTCATTAAAGTTTTTTAAAATTTATATGGGGGGGGAGGGGGCTGTTAAGAAAAACCCAGTAGGAAAAGATCCAAGTCCCATTTATTCTGGCATTTTATTCTCACATTGACCAATCAAATGTCACGTTAGCTAGGGGATTCTGGGAATTGATGCATTTGGATCTTAAATTGCCAAGGTTGAGAAACACTAATATAGGTAGTGGTGATCCTTCTGCCTAATTCCCTTTTAAAATTGTACATGTTTTGGCAGACCATTCTTTATAAGAATGTTGCTTTTTATATGTTGTGAATCTTCCATTATTCAGCTTTACTGTATGGGTTCTCAAATATTATGATACACATTGTTTCTAAATGATACATTTTAATACATGAGAGTTCAACATAACAATTACCAACATTTGCAGTACAATTATTCCTATTACCATTACCCCTTACAAATAATTGGTACTCCCAATTTTTACATTACTGTCATACTTTACTAAATCAGTTTTGTTAGTTCCATTCTGATTTTGTTAATGCTTCATTTCTGTCAAGTTTCATTCTGGCAAAATGAAATTTGTTCTTGCATTAATTTTATGTAAAATAAAGTGAATACAGTAAAAAATATGTTTAAGCATCAGTACATTATTTTTTGCAACTAATTAGTTTTTTTTTTTGACATCTGGCATTTTTAGGCTACAGATCAATTACAGTACTCCTTGACCATAACTGAGCTCAAAATTTCTGTTGCTAAACAAGACAGTTGTTAAATGAGTTTTGCTCCATTTTACAACCTTTCTTGTCACATTGTTAAGTGAATCAACCCAATTGTTAAGTTAGTTAACACGGTTAAGTGAATCTGGCTTCTCCATTGATTTTGCTTGTGAATAGGTTGCAAAAGTGAACACGTGATCCTGGAACATTGCAACATCATAAATACATACCCCTTGCTAAGTTCCTGGATTTTGACTACATGACTATGGACATGCTGCAATGGTCATTAAGTCACTTTTTTCAGTGCCATTGTAATTTCAAACAGTCACTAAACAAATAATCTTAAACTGAGAACTACCTGCATGCTTTTGAGTATCAGTCTTATTTAGCTCAGTGAAAGTTGTGACTCTGACTCAAACACTATTCTATTCCTTGGTTTGTTTCAACCATAGCTTCTTGAACTGACCAGACTCACAGACATGGCTAAACCAGAAGGTACATATCATAATAGCTGGACTTACACATTCCAAACCATTAAACACATTTTCACTTACTTATTTTTATTTATTTATTAAATTTATATGCTGCTCATTTCACTATCCAAAGTGGGCTATATTTGGCATTTGGGAGGGGCCTGAGGGCTGCAGTTAAGTGAGATGAGTAAGGGCAAGAATTTTGCTTTGTTCTTCCTTGGTCTTTAGAAGGTCTGACCTAATTAGTCCTTAGATAGGAGACTATTAAAAATATGAAGTTAGAAAGCAATTTATTTACTGAAATGGCTATATTGACTTATCTGTTTAGGAAGGAACTATAAATAATTTTATAAAAGACTGGAAACCTTTTACAGATTTTTTGTTGTTGAAAATGGATAAAAGTGGTGATATGGGAATTTACTGATTAAAAGGGTTATTTGGGAAGAATGGAACCATGTGACACAATTTGGGAGAATGGAAATGATAATAACTATTTTTGCAAATGCTGCAAAAAAGTTTGGAAGTTACTTCTTTAAATATTTTTTTTCTTTTTTCCACTTCCTTTTCACTTTTTCATCACTTCATATCTTTTCCCTTCCATTTTTTCTTTATTTTTCTGTAGTTTTTTAATCCTGTCCAAATTTATTTTTCTATAAAAATTATACAAAAGAAAACCCTGTCTTCAGGGCAAGAAAGCAACATGGGTACAGCACATCCCGACGTCGTTAGTATTCCAGCTCAACTCCACTGTACCCTTTAATGCGAGGCCTCCTTTTGTTACTAAAATCAGTTCGTGCCTCAAAATGTTGCAAAACTCCGCCATTCTTAAACCTGTGCCAGGTAACACCTCCAAACCCTTTTGGCGAATTTCCCCTTTATTAGGCGGCGGGTCCCCCGCGTAGACCCCTCGAGCTACCCCAGACACACGCGTCCCGCACACGCACGGCTCCCTGACGCACCGCGTGGCTTGAAGTGGGTGCGTTGCTGGCTGCTACTCATAGCGGCCCTTGTACCGCGCTGCCGGGGGCGAAAGGCAACGGAGGGCGAGGGGCGAACCGACACCCAAATCCCTCGTCTCTGCAGAACTTGGGAAGACGGAAGCTATCCGGGACGCTCATGGTCCCCAGCGGCGGCCACCGGCACCCCGAAGGCGGCAGGACCGGCGATAGCAGCGGCAGCGTTACCATTCCTGCCCTTCCGGTTTTTTTAGCCGCGTCGCCGGCCAGAGCAAGCAAGCAAGGAACCGAGGCCTCCGGTCGCTAGGCAACCGGAAAGCCGCAATAAAGTGAAGCTCCGGGTACAGTCTTACGTTTGGTGGGCGGGGAGAAGATGGCCGCGAAGACGCGGTTCTCTCCTGCCCAGTATCCCCGTCCTTTCCGGGGCATGTGCTAGATCCTGGCTGTGTTGATGAAATGGCAGGAGAATAATACATAGAATAACAGTTGAAAGGGACCTTGGAGGTCATCTAGTCCAACCCCCTGCTGGAGCGTCTCTATACCATTTAAAACAAATGGCTGTTCAGTCTTTTCCTGAAAGACTCGAGTGATGGGGAACCCACAACTTCTGAAATCAAACCATTCCACTGGTTGATTGTTCTCAGCTTAGGAAATTTCTCCTTAAGTTCTAGGTTGGTTCTGACCTTGATTAGTTTCCATCCATTTTGTCTGGCCTTCTGGTTCTTTGGAAAATGTTTTGCCCGCTTCATCTTTGTGGCAGCCCCTCAAATATTGGAACATTGCTGTCATATCTCCCCTAGTCGTTTTTTTTCACTAGGCTAGAACTATCCAATTCTTGTTTTAGCCTGTAGTCCCTTAATCATCTTTGTTGCTCTCCTCTGTTCTCTTTCCACAGTCTCAACATCTTTTTTAATATTGTGGTCACCAAAACTGGACGCAGTATTCCAAGTGTGGCCATACTAAGGCTTTGTAATGTGGTGCTAATAAGTCATATGATCTTGATTCTATCCCTCTATGCAGCCTAGCCTTGTATTGGCTTTTTTGTCTTTATGGTACTTTATAGGGAAAGGTATTTGCCTTATTTATTTCCAGAGCGGGTATTCAGCAGGTTCTGACCAATTCTGGAGACCGGTAGCTGAAATTTTGAGTATTTCAGAGAACCAGCAAATATCACCTTTAACTGGCCCTACCCCCATCTATTCTCTGCCTCCCAAGTCCCAGCTGATCATCTGCGTCTCCTTTGGTTGCCCTGCACAGGAGAAGGGAGCTGGAAAGCAGGTTAGTGGGTGGAGAGGGAATGGAGATTTTGTAGTATCCTTCCCCTGCCACACCTACAAAGCCACGCCCACCAAACCGCACCCACAGAACCAGTAGTAAAACACTTTGAATCCCACCACTGTTTATTTCTAGGCCTGCCTTAAAAAACAGGCTTTTCCAAGTCAGCTTAATGTTAAAGGCACAGAAAGACATTTTAATGAATGAATAAAATAGCATTAACAAGCATTAATTAAAATAAATTGTTCAAAATTAATTAAATTAACTTAAAATTAAAGGCTAAAGTAGTTCAAAGTTCCCATGAAATATACTATCTAACCATTTAAATTTAAGCATGTTGAAAGAGAATGAAAATGCTGACCCTACGCAAATCATCTGAGAGGATGACCCAGGTTCATGTGCACATACAAAAGGACAGGACTTCACTCCATGGTTCAGCCCACCACATTGACTTCTCCATTATGGGTAGTTCTACAATTGAGTTCCAGAATGCTAATCACATACTAATAATACAGGAAAAAAGAATCCAAAGGCACTTTGTGACAACATAAACCTGAGCAAATATGGGATATTCCTTCGTTTGGACTACCTGATATAGTTAGTAAGCAAGTCATCACATGACCAGACATGATTTTTATGACCATTTTTACCTCAGTCATTAAGCAAATATAGCTTTCCCAATTGACATCACTTTTTGGAGATCAGCTGGAAAAGTTGCAAGTTGTGATTGTTGACCACTACACAGCGCAACCCATTGTAAATGTTAGCCATTTGCCAAGTACTCAAATTTCAATTAGGTGACTATAGGGTCAATGCAATGGTCAGAACTTCAAGGGCAGTTCATAAATTACTTTTTCCAAGGCCCCTGTTGCTTTGAATCATTGTTAAACAGTTTAGCCAAGGATTACTTGTTGTTATGGTCCTTGACTTATAACAGTTGTAAGTCAAGGGCTCCATCTGTGCTGAGAGCAAGTGCTGAATAGATCCTGCCACCATCCCCAAGTTGATTGTGAGGCCTTTCTATAGGATCATGCAGAGGAATTTTGGTTCATTCCCAGTTGTATACCAAATGTGTTACAAGTCCTGTGTAGATGCCAAGGAGGCAGACTGACCCAGTTATCTGGGAACGGTTTGATCCTATAGTACCAAAATGGCATTAGTTCCATCCATGGATTATCTCTGGCAGGAGCAGGATAGGGGCAGCGCATCCATCCTTGAATTTCTTGACCTCACAGCAGCTTTTGATACTATCAACCATGGTATCCTTTTGGGAAGACTTAGGGAGTTGGGGGTGAATGGTTCACTTCCTTCCTTCCTCTGAGGTCAGTCCCAATCAGTGTTGATAGGGAATCCAGCTCTAGACCCCTGCTTTGTGGGGTGCCACAGACTCAGAGCTCTCTCTGCTCCTTTCTAACATATATATGAAACTGTTGAGTGAGATCATCCATCACTGCAAGATGAGGTATCACACATACACTGGTAATATATATTTCCAAACCAGGTGAAGTGAGTGATGCAGTGGACATCCTTTTATGGTGCCTGGAGGCTGCAGGGGCCTAGATGGGGATCAACAGACTTTAGCTGAATCCTGGTAAGATGATGTAGCTGTGGATAGTCCCCTTCGTATCCAGGAATTTATCATCTTTGGTCTTGGAGTTACATTACTCCAGACAGACTCGGTACGTAACGTGGGGGTTCCTGGGCTCATGATCCTTCCTCAAAGAGCAGATGACAGCTGTGGCTAGAAGGGCCTTTGCTCAACCTTGTGTTGTGGGTCAGTTACCCCCTTTCTTGGATAGGGAGGCTGTCCACTCAGCCACTTATGTTGTGGTTATCTCCTGTTTGGCCTATTGCAATTGTAGTCTACATGGGGCTATCTCTGGAAAGTATCAAGAAGTTTCAACTGGCACAAAATGCAGCTGTGTGGGCAATTTTAGGAAACCAAAGATACACCTCTGTTCTATTAGCTGCATTGGATGCCCGTTTGTTTCTGGGTCCAATTCAAGGTGACAGAGCTGTCTTTGTCCCTTTGCACATCAGCCCATCCTACCAGGTCAGGCAAGGAATGTATGTTTCAGACTTTGTCACTTAAAGAATTCCGACTGGAAGGGTCTAGGAAAAGAGCCTTCTCTGCTGTTACCCCGCCCTATGGAATATTTCTTCCCCTGGAGGTGAGGCAGGCCCCCACTCTCCTGGCCTTCCAAAAAGGCTGGTTAGCCTCCTGAAAAGGCTTCTCCATCACTTTTTAACTAATGTTGATCTCTTTCCTTCTCTTAATTTTTTTTAAATTTTTAACTTTTATATATGCTGTTTTATATTTTAAGATTTTATTGTACACCGCCCAGAATCCCTATCTGAGGGAGAAGTGAAAAATAAATAAAATAATACATAAATTTTGATTTAATATCATGTTCTATGTAATTTCCTGGTTATATACACTCACTGGAATGATATATATTGACATCACTTTCTACAAATGGTTGTCCAGAATTGGTTTATAGCTTATGATAGCAGACACAGAACATTTTGTCATGCCTCCGATATTTAAGGTCAAATGTTTCCCAGTTGGAAATATACCATCTGGCTGTCTTGTGATTGTTATGTAGAGTCTTCATTTTCATGCTTACTTTATTTGAAAGGATTAGCTATACAGAGCTGCCCTGCAGTGAAAAATCTGGAATCCCAAAAGCATAAAAATTATTTTCGTGAGGCTGAGGCTGAAAATATCTTTGTGTATTTGTGATCATTACGAAAAACAGAAACACAATTATCTAGAAATGATGGTTTGAGAGAAGAGGAAAACAAAATTGACCTACTTTAACATACAAATGATTCAATAATGACAATCACTTCTGGGCAGGAAACAAGATTTGTAGTTATCCAGCATGAGACCATCTGTAGTCTGGATCAAATACAGCAGAAACAAACTGTACAAGCAGTGTACACATGTCTGCTTTTTGTCTGACAGGTTAATCAAAGGTTTAATAAAATAGTTTGGTAAAATATGTACAAAATAATTGCCCATATCCCAGAATCTCAGAGTACTTTTCTTCCATCCCGTTCCACACCTAAGCTGTGGAAAAAGCAATACTAGTACTATCAATATTCAATGCATGTATCTTTTTGTAAAATAAGATATAAAATACTATTTGGCAAATTGTATGATCCTCTGAGATTGATTGTTCGCTTACAGTGCTTGTCTTATAAAATGTAGTTATTTTTCACAAGTCATTTTGTTCTGTATCATTTAGTATTTATTGACAACTGTTTCTCCATTCTTTGGAATTTCACTGGTTCTTTCATGCTTCATAACATCAAGTATAACTGGTACGATCTAATAGCACCACATACCATACTTTCTAAATCTAAATTAGGTACTATATTTCCAGTACCAATATAATTCTAACATACTGCCAAGGTAGTTCTCAACTGATGACTATTATTAAGCCTGGCAATTACAGATGTAACTCTTGATGGTCATAAAGCAGGTCATCATTTGACTGACCTGATTTTATGATATTTTTGCAGTGATCATTCAGCAATCTGTTGTTTGCAGTGGGGTGTTTTTGCTGAAAACCAGAAATGCACATTTTTGGCAAAAGTGTTACAAATTGTGGTCATGTAACCATGGGTTGCTGCAAACAGCAATAATTGTGGGGCAGGTGCTGAGTGGCCAAAATGCAGTCACATGACTGTGGGGGGGGAATGACACCATTAGAATTTCAGAATTGACATATCTTAACACAAACATCTATGTTTCGATCAGTGGTGGTATGCTACTGGTTTCCCCAGTTCTGCTGAGCCAGTAGCAGTGATAAGCAGTGGAGACCAAACCAGTTCTCTCTGCTGCTCTGCTGTTGGGCCCAACCGCCTGCCCAGGCTCTCATACTCACTTTTATCTTCTGCTTTTGAAGCGCAGCTGCTTTGCGCGGCACAGATGAGTGCTGCGCGGCAGCTGCTGAAGTAACCAGGAGAGTGCAAGCTTGCAGGAGGTGAGGTGGAATGCCTCTGCGCTCGTGCAAAGTGTGTGTTTGGCACGTGTGCAAAGTGTGCCCACCAAGCTACGCCCACCAAGCCACACCCACCAAACCGGTGGTAAAAGTTTTTGAATCCCACCACTGGTTTCAATAACCTAATTGGAGAAGTGCATGAGGCTGTTTTTCAACACTGTACATAATTCTTTGACCCATTTTTAAAAAGGGATAACATGCTGTAAAAACCTTTGTGGTTTGCTGATTATAACTCAAAACAAGATTCTTATTTATGCAATTTATACTGCTGTCTTTCTGGTACTTTATACCTGTCTTCTCTGGGAAAGAAAGTATAAAGCCATTACTGCATCAATGGAAGAAGAGAGCTGTAGCTCAGAATTGACAAAGACAATCAAAGCCTATTTTAAGGAATTCAAGGCTCCAGGGCCAGATGAATTACAGTCTAGGGTACTGCAGGAACTCCTGAAGATGATTGGAGAACAAGTAATTGTAATCTATAAGAGAACTGGAGAACTGATGAAGTCCTTGAAGGAGACCCAAGTATTTTCTTTATCTTTCAAAAAGTGAAGAAAGAGGACCTGGGAAATTATAGACCTGCTAATTTCATGTCTATACTACACAAGGTTCTTGAGTAGATTATTAACTAACATACAGTATTCGTTGCACTTAGGAAATAAAAATCAACAAGAACAGCCTGTTAATTATCTCTTGTTATCTCGTTTTTAAAAGAATTACTAGTGCAATAGTTTTGGGGAATGTCATGCATATAATGTACTCTGATTTTAGACAAATGTATGAAAAAATGCCTTAATATCCTCATTTATAATATTGTATACTATATGGACTAGTTTATACATCTGTTAGCTTGATTAATAATTGGCTGAATTACTGCAAAAAAAGTAGACATTAATGGATCTGCATCATGTGTAAGTTAAAATGACAAAGTATATTGGTCAATATTTTTGTTAAAGATCTAGATTTAGGAGTTGAGAGGGTGATTATTGAGATCTGATTGATGCAAAATTAGGAGGATTAGCTAAATACTGTAGAAGAGGAACAGAAGAATGAATGAGTCTGAGTGCCATATAAGGAAAGCTACAACTAAGCTGTAATTCAATAGGTGAATTGAGTGTTTCAAGAAGTAATAGGAGCATTTCTTTCTCTGTTGCCGCAGTGTTCAATCTTGAACAGAATGTTGGGTGAACAGAATCTATGGTACATGCCTTTATCTTGGACCTTTGCATTCAAAGCATGAATGTGTAAAAGCTTTGAGTTTACTTTAGTCAAAGTTAAAGAAGAGATACTAAGAAGAAATCCCATTATATTTTAAGTGCTTGGTGAGATCAAATGTAAAAGTGATACTATATCTTGGGTTTCATGTTAGGGTCCTTCTGCTAAGTAGCAATTTATTTGTCCTTCAGAAACTGGAAACTCAGCAAGTTTGCCTGACTTCTGAAAATACTTTTTTTAAAATTTGTCTTTCAACAGTGATTGTGCTCTCCTAAAATCAACTCCAACAGTGTCTCTGTTGGTATACCAAGATCAAATGAACTCCAAACTAGGTTCAAAGTTGTTAACATTTGGTCAGCATCCAACTGTTAGAATTGGACATGCATAACACAATATGGTTGCATTTGAACTGTTTTCCTGCTTTTATTATACATTAATGTCCGACTTAATTTTCCAAAAAGATTCATGTCATTCCAGGGCTATTATGCTGTTGACATATCTTGAATTTGTACTTGGCAAGATGCTTAGGCACGTTTTCAGGCAAGGCACTTCCTTCTTAGGAAACCTGTTGAGTTATATAATTAGCTGCCAGGTGGGGCAAAGGAATAAACTGCTTATAATATTGCAGCATTTACAGATACCTCAATCTCAGATTTTGACTAGCAATTTATATTTGTATCTTCCTCCCTATATTTTACATAGCTCTTTTTAATATTCTGGGTGTGCTACAGAATATTGCTGATTGCCATAAAGCAGCCTTCATAACAGTGAAAAATGGATGTATTGGACTTTGGGTCTCTTCATATCGCTTTAGTGGTTAAGGTGCTGACCTAAAAATCAGGAGACTCTGAGTTCTAATCCCACTTCAGGCATGAAAAGCAGCTGCGGGTCCTTGGGCCAGTCACTCTTAGTCTAACCCACCTCACAGAGTTGTTAGCAGAAAAATCAAAGGCGGAAGAATTATGTTGAATTAGTTTACAACATAATTATAAAGTAGTAAATGCAGAATAAAGCCAAATAAATTCTCAGGTGGGCAAAAGTTCATATTGGCCATACATTAAAGACCAACATATTTGGACATGTCTGCAATAGCTCTACTAAGAGCATAATGCTGTACAATATATGTACCTCTTCTATTCAAACAGTGAAAATGGAGAAAGTCCATATAATTCTTCCTGCTATATGTGTACACATTACTTTTTCAAACAAGGGTATACTTGTTATAGATTTAACATTTTATCTATGATTCTAAAACTTGCTAATGTAAAATAGCATTATAATTATTGGTGAATAATGTATCATAGTTTTCCAGAGTTAGTGCAGTATTAAAGACATCATTTCATTAAACATTAGCCATGATGTTTAGATCTGATTAAAGTTATATTAGGCCAAAACTAATGCAGTATTCAGGAATAACTTGAATTACAAAGTTACCTTGACCACTCTAGTAAACCATCCTGAGATGGTAAGGCAATGATGGATTTTGCTAGTCTTAAAGACAAACTAGCTGAATGAAATCACATCCCATTTTCCTCTTCTCCTTTTTAAATTTCTTAAAACTCATTAGGCAACAATCCAACAAATACAATTCAAGCAATAAGGAAAAAACTTACAGTGGAAGATAATATCAATAGACCAGTATTAAAGGATATGCTTTGAAATAGAAAGCCTGGAGTTTCCTTATCCTAATTCCTTTCTTTTATGGAAAGAGTATAATCTCATTTCCACTTATGATAATTTGGCCAAAAGAAAGCAAAAAGTTTGTAGTTTTATAAAAATTAGGACTCTCAACTGTAGGGAAGCAAAGCCATCTTTGCCCTCCTCTACATCTCATTTGGTGGCATGGGTGTTTAATTAGAAACAAGTTTCTCCACTGTGGGAGATATTGGCAATGATATAAACAATAGAACACATTCAGAAGCTCTTGAATCCATCAGTTGCTTACATTACCTGACCGCTGTATGAACTAGAACTAGGCTTCTGTTATGTGAATTGCAGTTTTTCCCCTATGGGGAAGCCAGGACTTTACAAAAGATATATTTAATTGAACATCCAGAAAAACTGCTGAAATCACTAAAAATATGATGCAGTATTAATTTAGTGTTGGCAACCTGATAGGTACATTCTAATGATATAAAGGGAATCTTGACAAAGAGTTATATTGGGTTTTTATTTACCTTTGGGTTACTGCTTTTTTACATTAAATCCAGAACTAGGAAACTTCCTGTAGACCTGTAAAACAGACCCGTTTCAATGAATGTTTGGTAACTGCTATGGTAGTTCCAACAGAAGAGAGTATCTGTAGCTCATAGTTGAACTGTGAAGTTAGTGCTCTCTGAGCTTGGTTTCATTTGAGCTTGCAATCATTTGACTTTTAATTACCTGTTTGCTTATTGGTACTAGGCTTTAGAGTTCATTAATGAAACGACAACTTTGCAACAATCTTAGTTTTGCATATTTGAGTTAATTAAGAGACAAACTATATCTTTATCGAGCAATTCTAATCTTTATATCACTAAAGAGGCAACCAATTGATGAAACAATATACAAAATATTTGAAACATTGTTTGGACTTGAGCAGAGTAGATAAATCCAAATTCCATAGAATATCATGTCATATGCATTTATTTAGATAATTTAATTTATAATATATTAATAAGTGGTCTCATTAAAACAACAAAACAACAAAAATAATATGACTAGGTATGTTGGTTTATAAACCATTCCAATACAAGCTAATTTTTAGCAGCAGCCAATTTCTATTTTTGTCAATTCAGATTAAAACACATAATTAATCCAACAAATCAGAGAAAAACAATATATAAAATCTGGGAATACAACAAAGTATTCTAGCTTAATGTTTAATTCTCCTCTTCTCAACAGCATGGAAAGGAAATGAGGGAGGTGTTTCAAACACCTGGAAGCTATCAATGAACATGGCTTTAGGTACCATCTACATTCTAGCGCATAGTCTTATCAGTGGTTGTAAGACAAAACATGCCCTTTTTTTGGCAATTTTGTCTTGGCAGTGGGTCAAGGTTTATATATTGCAATAAACCAAAGTGTAATTTGTTTTATATTAGCGTATGTGAACCTTTATCTTATTAGGAAGTGTGATCCCAACAATATTATTCTTTAAAATTCCAGGTACATTTTTTTGTTTTGTTCAGCTAGCAATAATTATTATTTTTTATTATATGGATTATTATTTTCATTGTGGTCTTGGATGCCTTATATTAACTGCTGTGTTTATGTGACTTGGCATTACATTTGTTCAGAGAAGCCCTGCAAATTTGTTGAACTACCTGGGCAAGCTTCATGTAATGCAGAGTAAGAACTGAACACAGTGAACCCTTAGCCTTGCACTTGGGAATAGAATAGCTTTCATCTTCTTGATTGAATACTGTCTAGTTCAGATTCATGTTGTGCCAGAGGATCCTTGGTCCATGCTTGTTGCATTTTGAAAACAGAGACACGGGTATTCTGAGTGATTTGGCCTAGCTTCTCTTCCTTGGATACTTTCCTATCATGGCTTATAACAACTGCAGAAAAGTATGATCAAGCAAGGATAAATGTTTCTTCAAGAGAAGAAGAAATTCTGGCAGAATTAAAGGAAGAGGAATTGAACTTCTAGTAACCAGAAGGAGTCTGGGAACTCTTTATAACTAACTTGTTTTATTTAAAGGCAGAAGTTTTCATGATATGCAATTTACTTCATCAGGTACATAGACTGGTTAGCCTGATGAGGTAGATGGGAGTGAGAGGGAGGCGATGACATGTTGGTTATGCAAATGAATCCATAGGAAACAGATTTCCAGTACCTTATCAATGAACACTTGTGTTAAAAATCTGTGGTATTTGATGAGACTTTCTGAGACTGCCTGAAATCTCTTGATGTTCTGCAGTCTGTTCTCAATGGTAGCACCAAAGTCCTGCTTTTCCAAACCATCCATGTTGATGTCTGTTATAGTGTCCTGAAAGGTTGAAATGTTCTGTTTTGAATCCCAAGGACAAATTTGTGTCCATCGCTTTTTTTGCGCAAAGTTTGTCCTGTGTAGGATCTAGAAAAGCATTGCTGGCAGGTGACAGCATATATCACATTAAAAAAACATTATGTCTTTCAGTAAAATTTGTTAGTTGAAAAATATTTATGCTGATTTTTTTTTGTTACCATAAACTAGCATGCCCCTCCATAGACCTCAAGTAGTGTCAATGAAATCCAGTAAATTGTGGGGTTTTTTTGAGTAGGAATTGTGCAATCCAATCATGACTTCTCTGGTGGAGAAAGAAGCAAGTTTCATAAATTCTGCAGAGAATAAAATAGGAACAACTTCATTTGAGTTACTTTCATTTAGGAGGAATGAAAGTAAAGTTTCTTCATTGACAGCATAGTTAAAAATAGGGGTTTTGTCCACTAGGAGGCAGAGAACAGTATGGAATTCATCTTTTTCCAAGACTTTGGGCCTTGAAATGTTTATAAGAATTCGGTTCCATTGAAATTAAAAAAGAAAACGAAAAAAGTTAAAAAATAAACCACTCTGAAATAAAGTGCTGAGAAGTAATTTATTTGTTTTAGGAAACTAATTGATATGATTATACACCTTCCCCAAAAGGAATATGAATATATATATATATATGTATGTATATATATATATATATATATATATATATATATATATATATATATATATATATATATATATATATAAAAATCTGTGTGTGTGTGTGTGTGTGTGTGTGTGTGTGTGTGTGTGTGTATGTATATGTATATGTATATGTATATGTGGATCTTTGGTTATTCGGGTTTTCTCCCGCGTAAAATTGGAAGTATCGAGGCAACGTTTCGATGAAGTCTCATTCATCATCTTCAGGCTTGTGTCTTCGGCTCTGTGCTTCTCGGAGTAATGTGAGCTTGCAGCTGCTTCTTCCTTTTAACTGCTAGTGAGGGTGTGACTTGATTGTCTGGGGGGTTGGCTGTGCTCTGATTAGCTGGGGGTGTGTTTTGTTCAGGTGGGGGCTTGGTTGTGCTCAGGTTAGTCTTAGTTGCTGGGGGATTTGAGCTGGTGAGCTGTGATCCTGCTGTTTGGCTTCGCGTTTGTGGTCGTGCCGCATCTTCATGGTAGCAGACTCACACCCACACAGAAGATGAGACACGACCACAGACCAGAAGCCGCACCGCAGCTGCATCACTACCCGCTTCAAACCCCTCCGACCCATACATGAAGCGAACTGACGCCAAACAACAGGATCACAGCTCACCAGCTCAAATCCCCTGACAACTAAGACTAACCTGAACACAACCAAGCCCCCACCTGAACAGAACACACCCCCAGCCAATCAGAACACAGCCAACTCCCCAACCAATCAGAACACAGCCAAACCCCCAACCAATCAGAACACCCCCCCCACCTAATCAGAACACAGCCAAGCCCCCACCCAATCAAGTCACACTCCCACTAGTAGTTAAAAGGAAGAAGCAGCTGCAAGCTCACATTACTCTGAGAAGCACAGAGCCAAAGACATAAGCCTGAAGATGATGAATGAGATTTCGTCAAAAGGTTGCCACGATTCTTCCAATTTTACGCGGGAGAAAACCCAAATAACCAAAGATCCACATACAAATACCCACAAAAACCTCAGAATATATATAAAAGCACCACTACAATGACGTGGGAAAATACCCGAACAAAGCTGAATGCCATACATGTAAGTACCCGCGAAAATATATATATTTATATTTATATATTTATTTATTATGGTTTTAATTAATTTTGACATGAATCCAAAATAGATGTTGCAGAGGTAACACAATATTCAATGTAATTAAATTGGTAGTAGGCAAAAATATGCAACCATGCATAATTTTCTACAAATATTTGCTTCATTACTATATATTATTTCACTTCTATATCATTATATAATATGTTGCAATCTCCCTGCAATTTTACAAAAGTTATAAACATCGCATCCCCATAGTCAATAAAATTGCAGCAAATGTCTTGGAATTGATAATAAACAATCAAACTTTACTGGGGCAGATAATACACATGGCAGCACCTGATCCTTTGCAGACAGACAAGCTTCTGCAAACTCAAATTTTATATTTAGCCTTTCCTCTGCAAACTCAAAACAGCATCCATCAGAGTTTTCCAAATTTTATCTTCTCAACCTTGTGAAGGAAGCGGGACTGAGAAATAATCTCTGGGCCAAAATCATCTATGAATCTCCTTGGTCCACTGGAGAACTAAATTTGGATTTCCTTGGTCCCAGCCTACATTTGAAATATTATACCACTGTCTGATATATACAGGGTCTGAGCCATTAAGGTAATTACATTAGCATCCAGAAAGATTTATGATTGCCACACCCAGAGTTCCCATACCATAGGAGCTAGGTAGGAGATTTATGTTTAGCAGTTGTTCCAGGTTGAGAAAGAAGTTGAGAGGCAAAATCGAGAAATACAGACTTAGATCCAGAACCCTTGCAAGCAATAAAGAAACTCTTCCTTGCAGAAAATATTCTTGTTTTGTCATTCCTACTGGCAAAATAAGATCACTCCACTGGAGGTGGAACAAGGGCAATTGTAAAATGTTCTAAAATGCAGCACACTTGACTTATGAATTTCCTCAGGCTTCAGGAATTTTCAGCGTTATTATGCTTCAGCCCACAGAGTGGGAGTGTTTGGGGCAGCCTGTACTGATTTTTGTACAGGAGTAGCATACTGAGAAATGCTTAATCCCCCACAAAGAAGTATGCTCTGGGTTTGCTTTCACTTATGACCCTTGTTGACGCTCTTGGCTTCTGTTCCTTGGGTGATTCACATGAATGGTGGGTGGTAAAATATATACTACCCTGTGGATGAAAGACTCAAGCCCTCCTTGCTCCCTGGTCAAAACAGGTTCCCTTCTCTCCAAAGAGCTAATGTTATTATTGAACAGAAAATGGAGTATTGTGTATATTAAAAGGACTTTAAAACTTGTTGCACAAATTGCTCATTCCCGACAACAGATTAAACACTCAAAAAGGTCAATGCCATCAATTCAGTCTCCTATTAAAAGACTTCTCTTCAAAATCGAGAGCTTTGCAAAGAACAGTTTCATAAGATAATGGTGCCCTTTCAGAGTTGTGGATAATGCCTTCAGGAAATAGCTATCCCATAATAGTGATGATTTCTACTTAATGTTTCAACTGCATCATTTTAATGAGTAAGAGGATACATGCCAAGTCATTTCCTTTGTAAATTACAACCAAGACACATTTGGCAATTACAGGCAAACTCCTTTCTTGACTTTTCAGATTGGAACTGAAATGTAAATAGTTTCCTTATATGAAATGATTGTTCATTGTTTTCTACCTTGGCTGGATTTGCATAAAGCCATGATTATTTAACCATGATTTAGTGAATAAACCACATTTGCCTGGATCCATTCAACATGCTAAACCATGAGCCAAAACCAAATACCCCCCCAGTCTTGCTCAGTGTGGAGTATACCTCAAGGGATCCAGATGGGTGTTTCAGCAATATCCAGTGATTAATATCCAGAATTAAACTTGGATTATGAGAATTTTTCACACAAATCATGAATCATATGATGACATAGTTTTGTTTTTCTATGATTTATTGAATGAGCTACAATTGGTTACTAAACCAAAATATGAAAAACTACATTATGGTTCAAAACATTGTGTGAACCAGTTCTAAAACGAGGGGCAGTACAAGTAACCAAGAAGCAAAATGCAGTTGTTTCAGCTATAAGATTAATTAGAGACAAAGTTGCATTAGGGCAAGCAAACTAGATTGATTATCCAAAGTATTTACAGAAAAGGTAGATTTTGATGGTGTTTGAAAAGCAAAAAAAAAAAAAAAGGAATATCTACTTGGTATTTCTGGAAATACAGTACATGCCGGCCTGTTTGTCAGCATGCACTAAATCAAAATAGGATTACCTTGAGTAAGGATTAGCTTGCTATATAAATCTAAGCCATTATATTCAAAACCCTTCAGTTTACCAAGCAGGCTCTAGTCTACCATTAAGCAGAATGAAGCAACTGCTTCAGATGGCAGGTGTTAGGGAGCATTCTCAATTTTCCAGTTGTTCCTTCTGAATATCCAGGCCATTTTCTTCTTGATTGTGTGCCCATCAAGTTGGTGCAGACTCTTAGCGATCATATAGATAGTTTTTCTCCATGATGATTTGTCACCAACCTTGTCTTTCAGATCTTTCAACAGTAAACTTATCATTACTGAAACTGAGTCTGATCACGTTGCTGGTCACCCTCCTTCCTTCCATCTTTCCCAGCATTAGAGCCCTTTCCAGAGAGTCAGGTCTTCACAATATGTATCCAAAGGATTATTTGAATCTGGCCATTTGTACCTTAAGTGAAACTCCGGGTTGCTTTTGTTCAATGATCCATTTGTTTGTTTTCTTGGCTGTCCATGATATTCATATACAACTTCAGCACATAGGCAGATCCTAAATTTATTTATTTATTTTTATTTTATTTGGTTTGTCAATTGCTTACAATAGGTATAAGTAAAAACATAGTTATGAATACATGGATACATATAAGAAAAATAAAAGAAACAATAGGACAGGGATGGTAGGCACATTGATGTGCTTATGCATGCCCCGTACAGACCTCTTAGGAAAGGGGTGAGGTCAATAGTAGACAGTCTAAGGTTAAAGTTTTGGGCATTTGGGGAAGAAACCAAGAGTCAGGTAGAGTATTCCAGACATTGATTACTCTGTTGCTGAAGTCGTATTTCCTGCAATCAAGTTTGGTTTATATAATTATATTCTAGATATTATTAGAATAAGTTAAATTACCTTAATGAAAGCCGAAGAATACAAATTAACAGCAAAACAAAACTCCATACATATTTCAGGCTAAAAACACATTTTTGTACAGCTTGGGTTATAAATAACTCTGCTGTTATGCTGAATGAAGTTGTCCCTCCAGTTAGCAAATTACCAAGTTAGCCGGGACAACAGCACTCAAGAAGACAAAGAGGAATATTCAGTGCAGCCTGTGGAGATTCACTGGCTAACCCTTTAAACTAATTTACAGTCTTTGGATTCTTTCCCCACCAATTTATAAATACCATCCAACCACCCATCTATTCAGCAGAGTAAGTGAGGTGGGGAATGAGTGTGCCATGTTGCCTGTGGCTCCAAGCAAACGTCTTGGCCTTGCCCTAGCATGAATTTCAATTGAATTTCTCCAGCCTGAATGGTTCACAGTTAAACCAGAACCATGATGTTTTTGCCCATGGATCCAGTTCTAAAACTATCTGAAATAGGGCTCCATCAGGTTGGGTGGTCCAACAAGAACAAGGATACATTATTAATATGCAGAGCCAAGAACTTAATGGAAAATGATTAAGATCCTACATCGTGTTAAGAAATTTGGAATTAAAACAGAGTATGTAAAACAAGCCACCACCATTCTGTTTGAGGAAAAGTACTTTCTTTACTTGGTCATCTGTAATATTTTAATAAAATAGTTCATGTTTTGTTCATTCACACTTTTGCTCCTTTCACATATATGGCAGAAGGATGAGGAAAACCTGATTATGATATCCAAACAAAATATAAAATTTACCTCCTTTGCCCAAGTGTTTCAGACTTTCAGCAGTTCAAGTTCTAGTATTCTTAGCAATAGCCCTGCTGATTGGGCAATTCTGATCAATGAAAGCAATGCTTTTGAAAGTCACCAAAGTTGGGAGACTCTATGCTACCCTGTCTCTTCAGGTAAATTTGTTCTAATTGACCTCTGCTACATTAATGGTAAACAGTTCAATTAAGGTGTCACACAGTACTTTTCTGTAAAAAAGGCCCACAGCATGTTAGGAATAATAGAGATGATACTGAAAATAGAGATGCCAGGATTTTATATACATCAATTTAGATAAATAAATGGTGTGACTGCATCTGGAATATAATGTGCATTTCGGGCCACCAAACCTCAAAAAGGAAGTAGTGGAGCTAAGGAAGAGTCAAAGAAGGGAATAAGATGGTCAAGGGGCTGGATCAGCTTCCCTATCAGGAAAAATTGCAACATTTGGATCTTTTCAGTCTAGAAAGGAGACAACTAAGAAAAAAGTTGATTAAACTATACAAAAAGTATGGATGTACAGTATGGATAAAGTAGAAAAGAAGAAGCTATTTTCCCCTTCCCAATATACTACATGCAGAGGTTACCCAGTGAAATTACAGTCTAAAAGAATCAGGACAGACAAAAAGAAATGTATTTTTTTTTTTACAAAATATTTTCAGAGAGAGATAGCCTGAGCTAGAGGCAGGAGTCAAACAGGAAACTAGTCTGGAATCTCTACATAGGCACAAGAGGGTAGGGTCTGACCCCTCTTGCTTATGTAAGCATAAAGCTAGTCTGGCTCAGACACAAACCACCAATCTGATAAGTTTCTTGTGCTTTAGGCATGAGCAATAAAATAGCTAATTGAACTCTTATATGTAGATCTGATTGTTCATGCTTGACAAGGACATGTAATTTAGCTTTGGAATTTGCTACCACAAAATGTGATGCTGGCTACCAGCTAAGCTGGTTTCAAAAAAGAGTTAGACCAGGCATGTTCAACCCATGAACAGCTAGCAAATGCAGCCCAACAAGGGGGGTAAACCTTTAACATTATTATGTGATTTTATATATATTAACTGTATTATATATTTTATATGCAGCCCAAGGCAGTTCCTCTTCATTCAGTGTGGCCCAGGCAAATCAAAAGATTGGACACCCATCAGCTAGGTCCAATTCATAGAACTCACTGTTTATTAGCCTTGATGGCAGTTATGACTGCTTCTGAAGGTCACCAACTAGTGGGCTTTATTTAGTTGATTGGCCTTGTGAGAACATTGCCAGACTGGATGGGCCAGGGGTCTGCTCGCTTATACTCTTACACAAGCTTTCCTGCAAGAAAAGTGTCCAGCAAAAGAGGAAAGATGTTAACTTGTGTTGGATCACGGGTGGAGTGAAGGCACAGGATGCTCCGATCAATAGAACAGTTTATTTGCTTCAGAGCAGGACTGAGAAACCTGAGTCACAGCAAATATTCTTCTTCGGCCCAGGGAGTGTAAAAGGTGTTGGACCACCAGGATGGGATAAGTGGTTTGCTATAATGTGTGGTTCAATGTTGTTTTGTAATCAGCACAGATGCGCACTGACCCATCTGGCTTAATTGGGGTGACTATAGGGGGTCTCTCATTTTGTGTGATCTGAGATCCAAGATCCTTTGTGCAATGAGTTTATTCAACTGCTCATCTATCTTGGACTGTAGAGCAAAAGGGACCCGCCCTGGCTTTATCCGGACAGGGACAATTTTGTGGTCTAGATTTAAAGAAATAGGGGTCCCCGTGTACTTGCCTAGCTGTCCATTGAAGACGTCTCTGAATTCTTCGATGAGGCTGTCTTCCCACTTGGTTTCATTGATCCAGTTGATTCCGGCGACCTCTATTCCTAACAGTTGGAACTATTTGAGCCCCAGTAGACTGGGCCTGTCCCGGTCTACTACAATCAGTGGTAGGCTTCCAGAGAAGTTCTTAAGTTGTATTTTGAACTTGCCAATTCCTATTATCGGGATGCAATTCCATTAGTAATCTTTTAGAATTAATTTCTGTGGCTTGAGTTCAGTTTTAGTTATCTTAGGGAGCATTTTCTTGAGGCTTGCCTAGGAAACCATAGGTAGGTATGACCCTGAATCTACCTCCAGGTGCCAATTTTTCCCTTCTGTTCTGATCCAAATCTTGTTCCAAGGAAACAAATACGAAACAGAGGTAACAGCAAAACCTTTTAATGATTCTTTACGAATTCTGTTCCTTCATGGTTAAAAGGAGCAGTTTCAAACTAATTGTCTCCGATAAGAACAGCCTTGCCAAGGTTATGCAAGGCTGCCAAGAATACTAGATAGTTACTAAGAAATATTTCAAACACAGTCTCCAACACCAACCAAGGTATTCCACCAGGCTTGAGTGCAAAATCTTCTTTGCTTCCTGCAAAGAACTCCGGTTTCTCAACTGGCTTTTATCTCTTAAGGGAGGGGCCTTTACCTTGCAGCCTTACTCCCAAGTTGGCCATGCTGCTGCAGCTGCTCTTTCCTTTGAGCAGCCCTATGCACATGTGCACTGGGCACAGACTCCTCAGGGACCTCTTCATCACTGCTGCCAGCCTCCACAATCTCCAAAGGCAGCATTGCACTCCCTGATGGTCCTGGCCCCATCCCTTCATCACACGCTGGCCCCTCATCTGAGTTCTCGCTCTCTGAGACCTCAGCCATCCACACCTGCTGCCAGAGAACCACAACACTCTTCTATGCTTATTTGTACATGTACCTTCCCTGCATTGGTTGTGCTGGTATGGCCCATGGTCACGGTCTGGTGCGTTCCTCCTCTTTCAGTTGTTGGCTCCTCACTCCTTCTGTTCCAGTCATAATTATTTCTCTGGTTCCCAGTCTGGCTTGCCCTGGTCCACGGTGGTGAAGTTGGTGGCCTCTGTCATCGTCTGGCTGGCTGGGATGCCCTGCAGGCTCTTGCTATATGTTCCTTCTGGACGCACCTCTGGCAGATTGCATCCTGGAATCTGCATTCTGATTGAGGGTTGTTTTCCTCACACCTGGCACACCAAGTTTTTCTTCCTTTTTCTTGACTTTTTATTGCTCTTTCTGACTGTAGTTGGTGACCGTAGTTTGTCTTCCTCTGTCTCTGGCTCCAATTCCGCATCTTTGTAGTGTACGGCAGCCGCTGCCTTTGGCAGTTGCTGTTTATTCATCTTTTTCATGGCTGCTACCAACTGTTCTGATGCTTCTGTTGCGGAAGCTTCCTCTAGGGCTTCTTTGAATGTTATTTTTGGCCTTGCGAGTAGCCAGTTCTGGAGGGTGAGGTCTCTGAGTTCTAGGACCATGTGATCTCTCATTGCTTCGTCCACGTTGAGGAATTAACAAGCGGCAGCAATTTCTCATAGGGTAGCCACGAAATCATTGATGGTTTCTTCCTTCTGGTCCCTTCAGTAAAATTCATGTCGCCGCACTAGGGACAATGCTTGAGGGGCATAATGTGCCCACAGGATCTGCTCCAAGTATGGCCAGGCCATTGTCTTCAGTTAATTGGACGAGGATAGTGTCTTGGCCATTTTGAACACCTGGCCATCTTGAATACCTACCCACAGTGGGTTAAGAAGATGGCTCTTTTCCTCTGTTCCAAGAGGCTGAGAAGATCATTTGCTTCCAGGAACATGTGGAAATGGTCCATATGAGTCCCAGTCTTCTTCTGCTGGGTTGAACAGTGCTGGAGGGATGTTTGATCCAGACATCTTGTTTGGCCGGTTTCATTGTATAATGGCTGATGATGCCACATGGCTACTGGTTGAGCTGGTCCTTTGTTGCTTCAGAATCCCACCTTCGTTGCCAGTGTTGTATTGTGGGTGGAGTGAAGATGCTCCAATCAGTAGAACAGTTTATTTGCTTCATAAAAGAACTGAGAAACCCAAGCCATGGCAGCTCCTTTTAAAGGGAGCTTCTCTGCAGCTTCAGCCATTGACAGAGGTTTGCTTTTTCCGTTTCTGCGGTTTAGCCAGTCACAACCTTACATGCTAATATCTAACAACTTGGTTTATCTAACATACTAAATAAGGGTTTTGAGGCAGTTCAGAAGCAAATCTGACCTTTAGTGTTAGTTGGTTTAAGATGCTGGGCCATCTGACCCTGCGCTGATTTATTTGGAACCAGAGTAAAGCTTCATGTAATATTTTTCTATTTTTGTGTATGTATCGATGCATGCATGCCTTCAAATCAGTCTTGGCTCCTGGCAACTGTTTGGCTAAGTCCCTACAGTTTTCTTGTTAAGATTTCAGAATGGTTTTCTATTGCTTCCTTCCTAGGGCTGAGAGAAAATGACTGGCCTAAGATCATCAGCTGGCTTTGTGCCAAAGGCAAAACTAGAACTCAGAGTCTATCAATTTCTAGGCTGATACGTTAACCAACTACTCTAAACTGACTCTTGTATAAAATACCTTGGTCACCACTAAAAGCTAAGTAGTATGCAATTATGTTTATATTTTCTCTTTGGGTGTACAATTCAAACTTTATTCCGCACTTTCAATGAATTGGAAATAGTACGTTAATTGGCTGATGCCCAGCAGTTTGCCTCTAGCGGGAATTCAGCAGGACATTATATGGAGAATATAGTAGACAGTGCACTTCCCTACTTGTGCCTCTTAATTTTGAATTCCTTTGCAAATCCTTTTTATAATCTTTGTTTCTGACTTCTTCATGCCATTAAGGATTTACTTTCTCTTGACGTATGAAGTAAATTTCATATTTCAGAAAAGGTGTTAAAACAGTGTTTCACTATAGTGAGTAATGATCAGAACTGATCTTTGACCTATGTATATGAAAGAAAGAAAGCAAGAAAAAACAAACAAACTGGGAGGTCTGTTCTCTGAGAAGAGTTTTGGCACTTCAAGTACTCAGGGAAAAATGGGTAAGGAAAGGAATTTAAAGAGTATACAGTCCCTTGACTTGTTCTGAGCTAGGAAACTAATCTACAGTGTTTAAATGTACCCATATCTCCAAACCAAAATTAAATAGGGAAGGAATATTCCAGAAGGCTTGTATCCAAAAGATAGGAAAAGGACATCTTCTGGAAGAATCAAACCTGTTCCCTCTTGGCTAGTTGTTCTAAAAGGAGGGAGGGAGAGAAACTTTCATGTTTATTCAATTGTTCCTCAGTAAGGGAGAGATGCTGTCAGACGTGAAAAATTGTGATGCCGCATTCCCTTTTTTTGTGTGTGTGTGGGGGGGGACACAGCTTTTCTTTTAGGCCTGTTTCCTAACCAGGGTGGTAGCAAAACAACTCCAGGGCATCTTGGAAGAAAGATTATCTAGATCTTTTTCAGTCCAGCTTCAGACTGGACCACAGTCCCACAAACTAGAAACTTGGAAAGTTGCAATTCCATCCTATCTAGCAGATCAAAGAAAGCTCTTATAATAACAAGCCTCCATACTCCCAGATCTGGACTTGTAGTTTAACAGTGGTCTTCATCTGTATGATCTTGTAAAGATATTTGCCACATGCTGTGTTCCAGTCTTATAGTACAGGTGTTTTGGAAAGTAAAGACCTTTATTGCAAATTAAAACTGGTGCCACTATATGACTTTGAGCTTGCAGCTTTCTATTAGATGTAGGTAATTAAAAAGCTTTTCAAGGATATGTATTCTTTCACAAATGGCTTTACTAACCTCATGTTTAGGTTTTATCAGGTTTATATTGAGAAGCAGGTTATAATTGTTACATGATAGTTTTGACTGTGGTTCAGTGAAGCACAATGACACAATGTGTATGAACTCACCTAGGAAACTGGTCTTGTGCAGGTGTTTTGCTGGCAGAGTTTTCCCCAGGGCTCGTATGAGGATACAGCCTACTCTTTCAATGTACCATTCAGTACCATGAGGAGAGGGCTTCTCTTCCCTCTTTCATGTCCTCCAAAAACAGGTGGGGCTGACATTCCAGAAACTCTGAGGTTTGACAGGGTGAAACATATTGGTTTAATGAAGATGAATTTCAAGACCTGGATAGTATCAGGGATTCAGCATGAGACAATGCCTCTGGCAAGGTTATTTAGAGCCTAGGATTGCATTCTAGAAATGAATAGTGACAAATCTGCCCATACAGATGACGTGAAGCCCTTTAAGCAGAAGCATAAACTCATAGTTTCTGACATTGGACTGATGTTTGTTACTAAATTTAAATTTAGTATGCATTAAATCATCTGTTTTTAGGTTATTGTACAACATTGCAATGAAGAACAAGGAGGTATAGTATTCTTGTTTGTAGTTTTGTTCTGGAATGTTTAATATTTAATTATATTACATTATTCTTTTATTGGTATTACTTCTTAGCTTTCTGATTAATACCGAAAAATGGAACAGCAGGGTATCAGTTTCTTAAATAAATACTGATAAAAAAGGAGCGTCCCTTAAATTATGTATACTTTAGAACATGCAGCTTGTTAGAAACAAATCATATGGAATTCAGTAGACATTCTCAATTAAAGAAAACATAAGCTTGCAAATTCATGGGCTTAGATTCCATGAATTGGTGTTTAATGAAAAGTGTCGGTATCATTGTTTCAGTTAAAAGCCTTTTTAAACTAAACAAAAAGAGTGGAAAAAAGATAACTACCCACAAACTTGGCACAAATTTCTTTTTCTCTCTATTTTTGGACTCAGTTTTGGAACTTTAAAGATTTCCTTTTAAGGTTGAAAAGGAACATAGTTTCCAATGGTGCAATTGTATAGTTAACTCTATTTTACTCTGCCCACATATATGTGTGTAATTTTAAACAGCCAGTAAAAAAACAAAATGAGAACTATGCTATAAAATCTCACACATTGTTCCACATATGGTGTGAACAGAGGGAATTAGTTTAGACAATCTGCAGCTAATATCTGGGAAATACTACATTTAAAACTACATGTGTTGAAGGTCTCTGATGTTTAAATAAATGTTCATATAAATATTATGAAAACCTCTGCTCCTTTCACGAAGTCTAATGAGATATAGTTTGCTTGTATCCATCTTTTCCAGCAGTGTTGTCTCTTTCTGTATGCATAGGTACACATCAACCCAACTATCTATTTGAGCAAATTTCATGTATCAGGTTGGATGCTGGACCTGAAAACTCTTTTTTAAAACATAATCTTACTCATTGGAGCTTCTATATTCAACTTTAATGATCTATTCTATATTTCTTAACGTTCCAGCTGAAAGTTTCAGTGTTTTTTTGTAATTAGGTCCAAACTTCCTCATCATTACATCTGATTATAAACTAGAGTTGTGGAGTAAGGCTGAGAGTCATCTTATAGGGGAGATGGGTGGCATACAAATTTAATAAATAAATACGGGTTCTACATGACAGTTAAGGACACTAGAACCCACAGGAAAAACCATATTAAATAGAAGAAAACTTATTTCACCTGTACATGATCTCAAAATTGATTCCTGACATCTTCATTTACAAAGAATAATGATATAAGGTCTTTCTGTATCTTGAGAACCACTTTCTGTATCTTGAGATATCAGTCCAGTTTGATCAGCTTATTATTGCAATAAAAAATTGCTAGATATATAAATTGTGTGATATATATACATCAGTACATTATTTGAGCTGCCATTGTGAGTTACAAAAAAACATAGTTTAGCTTATTGAGTGAAACTAACCAATTGTAATTTATTAAATAACAAAACATAGTTTAATGTAATGAGAAAAGCCAGCCAACCAGTAGTTTATCATATGGTTTTCACATTACATTAAACATCTTTTATTTAATCATTTATTTAATAAATTACTGTTGGTTAGTTTCATCCAATAAGTATTCACTAGGAGAGCACGGTCCTGCATTTCTATCAGCAAACCTCTTGGGATCCATTTTCCCAATCATATCATTGGCTTGATAGAAAATAATGTATGATTCAACCTGAGTCAGGAATTCAGTGTAACACTGGAAATGCTTTGCTGCAATCGAATTAAAATCGATTGGTTTACACTTAATTACCCATGTTTCATAGATATAAGAATTTGGGAGGAATCCATGAAAACCCATTTAAAAATCACTGGAATTTCTCTCTGAAATATCCTTGTAGGAATATAATCAATCATTCTATATATTATTAATTACACATTGGTTTCAAGGAGACAGGGTGTTCACATTGAATTACGCATTAGGACTAGAGTATTTTCCTCCTTTTTGTTTTGTAACCCTATGTACTAGTTTGATAAAGAAAATTATATTCAAAAGCAAACAATTTTGTGGAAAAAAGGACATTATAATCCATATTATAGTGAGACACTTAATTATTATCCATGAAAGCTTACTGCCATGCTCCCTGAGAATTCTGGATGTTGTAATCCCAGTGCATCTTGTGAATGTCAGGTTACAAAGAGCTTCCATTTAGAATTAAATATATTTGGAATATCTTTCATTGTCCTTCACTTAATTTTGTTTTGTTCTGATTCTTTTTCTAATCGTGTAATCCACTTTACATCTATTCAAACTTTGGGGAAAACCAAAATTGAGTACATTACACATTAAGTTTCTGTTTCTCAAAGGAATTCAGGATATGTATAATTAACATACATATAATTAGAGCTTACCCCTAGGTTTTATGGCTATGTAGAGATTTGATCTAAATATTTTATACCTTAATATAAATATTATTTATTGAATTAATGCATGTTCTCTAATATTTATGGATTGAATATACAGGTTTGTTGGTTGGAGTCATGTCATATACATGGGAAATAGCACCTACTTAAATTATTTCTAAACTATTAAGCTTTTCTAAGGTTTGTATTCTCTTGTTGCATGTTTCCTGCTTCTGAATGTCAGGAAATTGCATAAGTGATTTTAAGAATAATAGGCTACAAAAACTGGGTTCAGTATCTGCAATTGCCCATGGTGGCATATGAACTATTAGGTAGAATATAGTTGTTGGTACAGTCCAGTGACTGAGAGATGGATATGGCTGAGTTTGGGAATGTTGGATAAAATAAATAAACTCAGGTGCTCGGCAACTGGGCTACCTGTACAGCCATTTGCAGTATCCCATGATCCCATGATTTTATTTTAGAACAGGTTAGAAAAAACTGCACTCATTAAGTTCACAAATGCTGCATTCACTTAATGACCACTGCCAGAAAGTTCATAAAATTGGGTCAGACACATGACTGACTCATTTTAAGACCATCACAAGGTACAACCATGGTGCTAGGTCCTTTCATGGTCGTAACTCAAGAACTACTTATAAACCTTTTTCAAAAGATTTGGAAAGATATTTTAGATTTCTAATGTTAGAATTGTCCATGTTTTTTTCATCCCTGAAAATGATTTTCTATAAAATTATTCATAGATGTGATGTTTTCTGTGATTCAAATACTTTTACTCATTTGCAAGCTTTCCTCAATGATTCTTTAGCTAACTGTAACTGCAGGATTAATGGAAATTAGATGAATGACTACTTTTTCTAAAACAAAATCAATATAGAAAAAAGAAGGGCATTTCTGATATTTTTATTCCACACTCGCAAACCTACAATTCATTTGCATGTCTTTGAAATGAATGGCTTTTCTAAAATTTACATTATAATACCAAATTCATGTTGATGTCTTATTTCTATCCCTGAGAATGCCAATTTCTTTTTATTGGAAATGTGTGTGCAAACAAGCCTGGAAGAAAAAAGACATGAAACAAAGAACCTTTGAAAACTTCTCATTTTGTGCCATCAGCTAAATATTTCAAAAGCAAACAGGAATGAACTAACTGTATTTGTGCAAGTTTGGTTTGATCATATGAAGAGGGAATTTAGATCTGGAATTCTAACAGTTACTATACAGGGAACATACTTTAAAACTGACTTGAGTGGTCCTTATGCTGAATATTCAGTATTTTTTGTGGCTATTGAAACTTGAAATAAACTTAAAGATGGAAGCTGATAAAGTTATTAATCATTAAACAAAACTTCAACAACATTTCCAAAATAGCATCATTTCCATTTATTTCTGCTTTGTTTCTTTTCAATTACTGCAGAACAACCTCAGAAAGAACTAAAGGCAAACTTCATGCTGATTCAAACTTAGATTCTTTTAGTAATCTTAGATTGCAAGAGCTATAGGTATTTTTTATTGAAGCTCAATTTTTTTTCCTGTAAGAAACTTCTTAATGCAGATGTCTAGTTATGGCCTCTTTGTAGTTTAATAACATACACTTTCGGTTTATAATTATAGTATGTTGGTTATGTCCATATCTGAGAAATTAGAATTGGATTACAGAACCCACAGCAATGGAAAACTATTTTTAAAATTTCTAGCTTAAGGAATAAAATGCATCTTGCAGAACCAGAAACGAACTATTTGAGGACAGGAATATTTTATACCATTTAATTAATGTTAAAACAATACTTGGGTAATTCCTACTTCCCAGCATAGTAAAGTTTTTAATGAACACCAGGCATTGCCAAGATGTCTCTTGGAAATTCAGATAGATAATTTTACATGGAGAGATAATATTTTTAGGCAAAGTGTTCTTAAAGTCATGTTCACTTCCTGGGTGACTTCTTTGACATAACGAACTTCCTTTTCAAAACTCAATTTTTAATCAGAATCATAAAGACAATGGACACTGGTATTATTCAACTTCTTGCGAAGTGCAAGCAGAAACAGTCTGATGAAATTGAGTGGGGTAATGAAGTAGCATTAGACCTGAGGAGAAGAGTAAGATGAGTTGCTACACTGCAACAATTACAAAGTCATTAAAAAACCCATATAAAGTAATCCCCCTATGAAGTACTAAACAAACATAAATTATGCTAAAATAGCACATGGAAAGAGATGAAGAAGCAGCAGCAGTATCAAGAGAAATCTGATCCATCTGCAATCTTAATTAGCCTCCCCACCCTGTTATAAATTCCAAACGGACCTGGGAATCAATATCAGTTCACAATCCACATATACATTGAGATGAAGACAGTGTAACTTTTGATTATCTGGCAAGCAAAAAATATGCCTGAAGAGCCAGAAATCTTCACCACTCACCACTCCTCTGGTGGAACTCTCTCCTGTTTTGCCTGCCAACTATGTAGATGATGCTGATGGGTTTGGAAAGGGTGAAGAACAGGCTCTGCATTCTCCCACCAGTTCTCTCACTGAGATACAGTCTCATTCCTGGAGTTCAGATTCTCCCCAAGTTCTTATTTATTTGCATTTATTTGTGTGCAGCCTACTCCATAGACTCTAGATTCCTTATTTGCACAAGACAAAAAGATACCTAAAATACCTAAAACCACCACAACATCATGTCTGCCAGCCCAATATCATCTGCCAATAAGGAGCTGTCAGACTTCTGTGGCATTTTCTTCCATGAGCTCTATGGAAAACCAGGGTCTCCATTCTTTTCCTGAATAACAAAAAATGAGCTATTCTGATTTTGCGGGGAGGGGAGCTATCCCAGAGCAAGGAGTATATGATGGAGAGGGCCAGTTTTCAGACTACTTACCAGCTAGTGTCTGCCTACCTGTGTGAGTGTGTGCATGTGTATGTAAACTTGTGACATGTTCTCTTGCTCTACCTGTGTTTCATTCTCCTGGAGTAGATGGTTCTGAAGGCAGTGGAGATTTGAGCCATAGAGGGCTTGGCAGTATTCAGCACCTTGAATCACACCTGGGAACTAATCAAGTGCAATCCTACAGTTTCAGAATCACCTCGTTGTACTGGCTTCCCCTATCAGCAAGCAGGCGGCTGTGTTTACCAGTAATGATCTTCGAATTTCAGTAGTCTATTTGTGAGATCATACATAATCCATACAGTCAATTCTTCCTGCTTTGGGTAAAAGATGCAATGACAACCAGCTAGTTTGATTTGTTGGCAAACAGCAACAGGTGAGGTGGGTGCAATTATTTTTCTCACTTTATTTCTCAAATTCCAGGAATATGATATCATTTTCAATATACCTCTTTGTTGCAAAGAACTGTCCAGCTATATGTTCCATCTTCCTTGATAGTGAAACCCTTGCAGCTATAATCCAACATTAAGCTAGCTGGACCTTTTGGAATATTTCAAATTATGCATCATTCTCTATTGTGTTTGGTGGGTATGCATTAAAACAGATGCCAAGACTTATGCATTTCTTGCCACTTTAGTTACTGTGTCATGTCTTTCACTAATAAGCTAGGTAGACTGATGGAACTTTCATTCAGGGCCTTGAGATAGTTTCCTTGTAGTTTATTAAAGATTTATCATGGACCAAAGACTTAGACATAATTAAGTGGCATCTTACTTTTTTCTAAATGACTTATTTATTTCTTGTAGTGCTATCCTTTTGAGATAGTTCATATATTTATTCAACATGTTTTCCAGAACTGTTGCCTTGCCTGTTCATATTTATAATAGAAGCCCTTAATTTGTGGCATTATTTAGGCAAAATATTTCATCAATTGATGGAGAGTTCCACCTGTCCTCTTTCCGTAATTCAGAATTGGAATAGATGACATGTTACCTAAGAACAATACCTTTAATTGGTCCATTTTTTAAAACTTGGGGCTGCATTTATTTATATTCAATTCAGTCTTCTACTCCAATGTTGCAATTTTACCCATGGATATCACTATCTATCCACAAAATGTTTTCCAATCCTCCCCCATTTGGGCGATCTATTTTTTCCAGTAACTGCAGCTGCTCAAGGCTGATTGTTAGTGAACTATTCTGGTTTCCACCACATTTCTGCACTCTGCATGTTTGTCTAAAAACCTGGATGGAAAAAATCCTGTACTTGTTTGTGGTTATGAGGTACTGTGTCTGTGGGAGAGAGGAGAGAGAGCAAATTATTCAGAGAGGAAGAGGTACTTATATGACCACTGAAAGAGAGATGGAGACTGCCCTGAATGAAGTCCAGGGAGAGTGTTCTGGAATCGCGGGAGTTCCAGATGAAGATATATATACACACACACTGTAAACTAGAACTACCTCTTCTTGCAATTTGGTGTTAGAACAAAGTAAAGGTTCAACAGGGGAAACCACTAGCAATTTCTCCTAGAGAACAGACGGCAATCATATTCCTCTTATGATATCCCTGGGCAGGATGAGAGCTCTGAAACTTCAGCCAATTAAGAAATGGAAGATGATGATGAATGGAAGAGAAAAGAACAGAAATTCCAAAGCAGGGGTCTCTGTCGATTCCAAATGAAAAAGAAACAGAAATGGAAGGAGCACCATAGCCCCCAGCTGATGGAATTCAACTTTGCATACACCAGTTTTTGACATCTCAAAGCCTCTTCACTACTACAGCAATAAATATAGAGACATTTAGTAGATGGGCCCTGCACTTTATTGTCATGTCCTTGTCTAAAAGATTTATTTTGCACTTTGGTCCAACAAGCCACCTACAGTATTAGTTAAGCTGATATTTCCAGAGCTTTTATTGCTTCCTCCCACAATTCAGTCATCTTTCTTTTCTGACACTGACCTGTGCAGGTCAAGTACTTATCTGATCTCTTCTCTCTCCCTAATGCAGGAGATCACATTAGAGGAGCTGTAAATACTATAGATTGAAGTCACCTGGGCTTTCCTAGCACTATGCTATTCCTTAAACAGAGCTTGTCTTTATTTTTCTTTCACTCAAGTAGTAGACTCAAGAATGCTTTCAGATAAAAGTTATATTCCTAGCTTTAGAATTTCTCTCTGTTCATTCTTTCTGCACTATCCCACAAGGGACTATTTGGCCCAGAGAAGAGATTTAAAGAGTAGGCGTAAAGAGAAAAATTCTGGTTTTATTCTAAGAACTGCTGGCTATTAAGATTTATTAGACAGGATGACTATTGGTGATTCATCAAAGACAGCTGACTTGATGGAGATGCCAAGCAACATAAATGGCAGAAAATGATGCCTTTGAAAGGAGCTGCTGAATACTCTTGGGGCAGCACATATTCTGGAAGAACAAAGGTCAACAGAAACCATGAGGAAGCAGTCTCAATTCGGTGGGGAGGAGAGGAGGATGCACCTGGTACCTCCAGGTTGAATGAAGGGAGTTAGAAATTAGGGAGTGAAGGAGATGAAGCTGATGAGGCAGGAAGCAGCAATTCTGAGACCCAATAGATTGCGTAAACACAGAACAGGTGCATTCCAGTTTCATGGCTGGGAAAAATGACCATTATTCTATTGACCCCAAAAAGATGGAAGGGCTTACGATGTGGGCAGATTTATTTCTATGCTCTATATCAGATAAATCTTCTACATTGTATGACTATTTTCTTTGTCTTCAGTAAAACAACTAACCTAGTAGTACTGAGTCCTTGAGGTTTCTGCTATTCATGAATACGTGAATGCAGAGATAAATTTGTAGAAAAACAGAGATGGATAGTTGTACCTGTCTTGAAGCCTCCCTTCACTTTCTGTTACCTAAATACCTGTTCTTTTTTATTTTCAGTGCTCTCAGAAGAGTCGTCACTCAGCTGCCTCAAAATCTTTTTGTCAAGCATATTGTAGCTGAGCTGCAAAGATCCAACAGACAACTAGAGGATGTATATCATGTAGAAGATGATGTCAAAGAGTTTTCTGTATGGAATTGTTGTTTTCTTCAGATAGACCTTGACAAACAACCTCAATTGAGTTGTCTGAATTTCTGTTGCTGAGACAGTTAATTGAATTTGCCTCATTTTACGACTTTTCTTGCCACAGTTGTTAAATGAGTAACACGGTTACTGGTTTACCCACTGAGTTTGCAAAAGGTTATCACATGACCTAGGCACACTGTAGCCACCATAAATATGAGTCAGTTGCCGAGCATCCAAATTTTGATCAAGTGACCATGGGATTCTGCAACTGTTATGAAAAACAGTCATGTCGCTTTTTTCAGTGATGTTGTAACTTCAAATAGTCACTAAATGAAGTGTTGTAAGTCAAGGACAACCTGTAGTTGGATTTTCTGGTATTTCTCTGCAGACATTTATTGGATTTTTGCTTCCCAATTATAGTATTCTATCTCTTATCTTCCTAATCCTTCACAACCAGTGAGGAAGGAGGTGAATACTAGAGATTGCCAGGGGAGTTCTTTAAGCTTCTGCTTCTTGAACCTGGTGCATCTGCTGCCAAAGCAACAGCTCAGTTGGGAATGACAGCTGTCAGGCCCAGTTCAAGAATGACATAGAACAATCCAGCCAAAGTTCATTGTTTTATTTGTTCACACCAAGTGGGCAGAATTTGTACTAAATTAAACATACTTTAGCTTAATGCACTGAAGACAAACTCCTTGTGTGTCCAATCGCTATTCTATTCTATTCTATTCTATTCTATTCTATTCTATTCTATTCTATTCTATTCTATTCTACTCTATTTTATTCTACTTATGATTGGTCACTTAGTGAATGTTCAAAATTATGACTGACCCCTCTCCCAAAGGACCTGGTTTTGAAGTTCTGTCAGTTTCCTCCAGTCATGTGACCACATTTCATGCACTTGGCAACTAGCCCACGTTTATGATTGCAGTGTCTCACAAACACATGACCAAATTTTGTGATGTTTTTGCAGAAAACAGCATTTACTTCCAATTTTTGGCCAAAATGCCCCATAGCGAGCATAGCGAGCATTCGTGGTTCACTTAATGACTATGGCATTCACTTAAGGGCTGTGGATTCACTTAATGACCACCCCCAAAGACATAAGTCAGTTCAGACCCACTTTACGACTCTCATAATTCATATTCATAATGGATAGATTCCACTAGTCATAAGTTGAGAATTATTTGTACTACTCTTACCCTAAACTTAGGTTATACCCTGGAGATTCTAGTGAGTAGCTATCCTAATTAAAAGTTCTACTATTAAAACTATTTAGTGTGTACTTTGCTGATCTTTTAACCTGGAAGGCAGGATATTTCATAATGATTTAAAAAGCATAGCAACTATCATTCTCCACTCACACATTTAGTCGCTTTCCCATTCTGTCACATTAAAAATGACAATTTGGTGATAAGTAATGGAAGTTTCTGGAAGATTTCACCCCGAGGTTTCAGAGACTGCATTGTTCCTCTAAAGCCTCAGATTATAAATTCTGTTAAGAGGAAGAAAGCATTGGAGAAAAATAAATCCACAAACTGTTTAATACAGATTATTTTTCATAAAATAACTTAGAAAATTATGTCAGCATTTGTCTCTTGCCCATGAACACTGTTACTCCATATATTGCCATTTATTGCTGAATGACAGAGGTAAACATTCATATACTATATGCTCGTCATCAATGATGTATTATTTTAGTGCCACTGTAATATTTAAATTTAAATATTGCTAGCCCAGAACTTCATTTGGCTGATTCTTTGTAATTCTCTTCTTCACACAACCCTGACAAATTAGGACATATTACCCAAAATTGAAAGGTAAAAAATACTTGGTACACCCTAAAATAGGCTTTACATTGCAGATGCGTTTTGGCATATGACTGGTCATTTAGTGAGCAATTGAAATTACACTGAACCACCCGAAAGCTACTTATGACCAGTTTCGAAATTTCGATGTTCCTTTCCCGTTACCACATATTGGATGCTCAGCAGTTGGCCTGCATTTGCGGCCCTTGGCAGAGCCCTGTGGTTACATGGCCACGATTTGCAATGTTTTTGCCAGAAACTTGTGTTTATTTCTGCTTTCTGACAAAAACTGCCTCATAGAAAAAATGGATTCACTTAACAATCATGGTGTTTGCTTGATGACATGTTCGCTTAACAACCACCACAATTTTTTTTGTAAAATTGGGTCTGGTATATGGTGACCCACTTTACAACTGTCACAATTCAAGGTTGTAATTGTGGGGTTTGATTACAGTCGTAATACAAGGACTTCCTAGATGTAATTATTACTTATTTATTGCATTTTTTTCTCTTCCCTTTGCTCTGAAAAGTTTTTTAAAAGTGGGGGGGGAACCTCTCCCAAGAAACCCAGTAAAAATGGATGAGTCTCAACTTCCATGTGTCATTAGTTCATCCACTACAACTCTTATAAGAGTGTTTTTTTTATAGGTTTGGCTATCAAAGGGTTGTTCATTTCTAACTGTAGAAGGTCAGGGAGGTGACCTTGAGGGAAAGAAGGAAAAATTATTATCTAAGCAAAGGAGGTTGAAACATTCCTTAAGTCATCCTGGGAAAGAGAATAGTATTCAGAAGAGACTCAAGCAGGTCCATCCCAGACTCACTGGAGTATAAGAGAGAGGGAAGGTAGTCAGGCTTGCAAGATTCTGCAATTGTACTGTGATGCATTCCAATGAAGTACAGAATAGAGCTAATCCTCCTATGGAGTCAGTTTCTGATCTCATCTACTTGTAGAGCTGACAGTGATGTAAACTTTGGTGAATAATAAACTGTTTTATCTAATGCAAAATATGTTTGTTTTGTTTTTTCCTTTTTTGATGAAAAAAAATAAACATACTGGAAATCGCTATCTCATTGGTGTTCAGAGTTGCTAATTAAGAATCATTCATTGTATTCTGCCTTGAACTCCTTGCAGAAAATAAAAATACATCCACATAATTTATTGCGCTAACAAAAGGACTTATTTTACAAGTTTAGAAAAAACAGTGACTCCGTCATATAAAATGTGATCATATGCCTTGCGTAACACCACAATTTGTGGAATAACTCATAAATGGCCACGAAAAATATATAGAAGCTTCAACTTTTTGCTGCCAGATGATGGACATGTAACATGTTTGCAGCCCTAATCTCACTCACAACCATAAATTATAACATAAAAACATTAGTGTTATATAGCTTCTAAGTCACATAGAAGTAAGCCACACTTCGTCTGAACACGTACGAACTCAGCCACTGTAGAATCTGGAATCTGTCTTTCACTTCCTTAAAACAGATTTCTTTTTAAGGCTTTTTTGCTACTAATTTTCACAATGCTTGAAACTTCTTTCGGGTTTTCTCAAGTTTATTTAATTTTTAATCTGTTTCGCACCTGTATATGCTGAAGCCTACCTGACTCTTCACATTTCCAGGCTCACTCTAATACACTTCCAGAAGGCGCTGCCAGCGGGCCTGGTTCTGCCAGCGGGCCTGGGGAAACCAGAGTGGATGGAGCCCATTAAATGGCTCGTGTGATCTTGCTGTTGACAGGGTAGGAGTTGGGAAGTGATTTTGTTATTGTGCTGTCCAGACAGTTTAGAGTTAATGGGATTTGGGATAGTTAGTTAGGAATGGTGAGCTGTCCCCTTAGGGAATGCATCATGGTAAATGTAGTTAAGGTATCCTGGGAAATGTAGTCCATGTCATGTAGTCACATCTGTAATCCGGATTGGTTACTAAACTGACTCTTGTTGGGTTGGGGGAGGCTCTGTCACTCTTGCCTGAATCCAACATACCATGCAGCTGCTTCAATCATCATGGGGATGAGACTTTATTATCTTTCTACACCATAAAGACAGATATGCAAAGGATTGGACATTAAGAAGAACCTCGTCATAACTGTGAGTTGATGGGATGCCTGTTGAACCAATAAAAGAAACTTTGTATGGATGCTTTTTGGAGTTATCTATCTGCCTTTGTACAGTATTTGTACAGTATTTGTACAGGACAGGCAGAATAGTAAAAAGGTGGTTATCTCTTTCATCCCATAGTTGTAGAGGCAGGGGGTAGAGCTGCTACCACAAGGCTGTGTGTTCAGGCAAGAGTGAAGAAACCTTCCCCGACCCACCAAGGGTCAATTCAGTGACCAATCGGGGTTACAGATGTGGCCACATGACATGTACTACATTTCCCAGGATACCTTGACTACATTTACCATGATGCATTCCCTTAAGGGGACAGCTCTCAATTCCTAACTAACTATCCCAAATCCCATTATATTGTACTATATTAATTTATTTGATTCTTTTTGTTAGTTTTTATTTTTTAAAATGTGGATCTATGTTCTGTAAACCGCCTTGAGTCGCCATGGGCAAATAGGCGGCAATATAAATTCAATAAATAAATAAGTAAATTCCTGGCTATTGGAATGCCATTGAGGAGGCAGCTGGACAGGTGGTTGTATTCTGAAAGGCAATCACACTCACCTTTCCTTGGCAACCTCCAGGCAGTTTTCTTTTGTGAACGGGCATGGTTTAAAGGCAGGGCTTCGTAGGTTAAAAAGAGCCACCCAACTCTGCAATTAATTAAGGGCCTTCCAGATAAATGCAGAGCTGAGGCTTCACTCCCGGTTAGGATGAACGGTCTGATAAGAAAGGTCTAACGACCCGGAGAACGAGGTCAGCCGCAGCTGCCAGAGAGAGGCGGAGCGACGCTGCCCTTTGCTTTTGGCGCGCTTCTCTGCCGCGCCCGTCCCCGACCCTGCTGTGAGAGGACGGGCGTCGACGGCAGCGGCTCAAAGCATCCCTCGCCCTCTCCCGAGGGAGGGACAGAAGCGCGCGGCGGCGCAGAATTCCACCCTTCCTGGAAAGAGCAGCGGGCACTTTGCACGAACTCTCGCGGTCCGACTTTCTTTTCCGCACTCACGGCTCGCCCTCGACACGACCCACACGAGGGCGTCCCCACCACGCACTGGCGAATTCCGTGCCCTCAAGGCAGGGAAATGGGCATCAGAGTTGCCCCGGGCGTCCTGACACTGGTGGCGCTTTCCACGTTCGGCCGCCTCGCCGGAGCGGGTTGCGTCGAGGAAAGGCGCTGCTGTCTCGGCCGGGATCAGACATGCACCGCCACCGGCTGGCGACTGGACAGAACTTACGGGACCTGCTTCTGCGACGAGGCGTGTGAACAGACCGGCGACTGTTGCCACGACTACGCCCAGGCGTGTCCAGGTAGGCTGGAAGAAGGGAGGCGCCCTGCGAACGCCTGAAAGCACCTGCCGCCGAGCGAGGTTCCACGCTGGGATGCTTTGCCTCCAAAACACTCCTGGCGGTAGTGGGGGGCGGGTTTCAGTGGTCCTAGAAGTACAGGAAACTATGTGGTTCTCCTCCCCCCACCCCCCATGTCTTCGAGGAAAACTAACCTTTGCTTTTGGAATTGGCATAAAGAATAAAACGCATCTCTTAAACTCCAGATAAGTGGCTGCTTCTTGGCAAGTGCGGGGTGGGTTTATGCAACTTCGGAATCTTGACAGCAGAACCACTGTCTTCACAAAATGTAACGCCAAGCCGTTATTCCCCAATAGCTTGAACCATAAATTACCCAGTCCCGTGTGGTGTTCTGCCCCACCCTGTCGTGGGAACTCAGCTGTTCCTGCTATTTCCTTTCTTTCCCACTTATTCCTGCTCCCCGAAGGAAGGAAAGTTCTATAAAGAAAACTTGGTGCAAAACTTAAAGCCGCTCATTTTTCCTGACTTTTCATGAATATGGAAATCCAAATGAAGGACAAAAATGTAAGGAAACGACTCAAGCAAAATACAATGAGTATCCGGAGGGCAGGTTTAAACTTTAAAAATGAAGGCAATGGTTTCCTTTGAAAATTGAATCAAGTTATTAAAAAGTGTGTAACTATGTTTGAGTGCAATAGCTTTGTTGGATTTATGATTTTTTTTGAAGAGGGAGGGGAGAAGAGTAACAATACAGTCTCTCTAAAGTCCTTGTGCAGTTTTAATAGATAACAATGTCATTTCTATGTAAGGTATAAAATTTAAATAAAATGGATACTGGATCCCAGAATAATAAATGTGATCAGTGGTATATGAAATACAACTGCATTCAGAGAATTTCAAAATCATGCTATCCTTTGTATCCAAAATCATAATAGATATATTGAAAATTGACTTTCCTACAAATAAATGTGCTCAATCTCCTTCTCTTTTGCATTTATATAGTTAATAGTTCCACTTCTGTATATGATATAAACAATTAAACTACACAAGGATTTTTATAGATACCCTACATATTAATAATCCAATAAAATGATTTGTTTTCTTCTTTCCTTCTGTGGTTTTCTTCTCAGTACAATTACTTGATTTGTGAGTTCCACTATGATAGGGGCCATAATGGAGTTCAAAAGACCACCTGTCTTTCTACTTCTGGACCCCTCATGATAGTCAACCTTATAGTCATTTAAAAATAAAAATAGGGACGATCCAAACACATTAAGTATTGCAGCCTAGCTGTAGAATTCAGTCATTCTGTAGTACTGAAGAGTCAATATATGCAAGAAGTTTTGTTTTCTGCGTTTTTAAAAGTACATTTTAAAAGCAAGATCCAAGCTGCAGAAACAAAATCTCCTTGCCCTCTCACTGGAACAGTTTTTTTTAAAAAAAGAACATAAAGCATTAATTCTTTTTTGCAAGGATGGGGAAGCAGGAATATGCCTGTCAAATGAGAATCCTAGAGGCAATTTTTGCAGCTCAAAAGGCATATTGAAGGAACTTTTCATTTTGTACACTATTTCTCAATCAGGAGTTCCCCTTTGCACTGTTGGCACAAAACTTTAGGGGCTGTCTGCTTTACCAGCATCTTGGAGTGGTGTGCTAGCTTTGTTTCTGCTCTAATTGGTGCATTGTGAAATAGATTATATGGATTAATCTGTGGCGCACAGAGGAAGGATCCTGCCTTAGAGAAGAGCAGAATCTGATTGGCAAGTGGCTTCTCTGAATTCATTAATGCATGGTCATGAAATCATGTAGACAGGATGCATTTAATCAGGGCTGGATCTTAGCTGGAGAAAGACAAAAAGCAAAGGTAGAATTTGGAGCAACGGATTTCCCTCTTAATGGTACTATGGGCACATTTGTATGTTACAGTTGCTTGCACAAGGAACTTAATCCTCCTTTTTATCTGTTCTTCTCTTCCCAGAATTATTTTTTGTGCTGTCCAAAGGGAAAAAAACCAGAGGGGAATATGGGGAAGATTATTGGTAGTCAGCTATCACTGATTTGGTGATAACGGGGATAAGATTGTCATTATTTTTTTGTTAAAAGACAAAATTCCAACTTTTCACTTTTGTTCCAATTCTGACTTTTTATCCAATGTATTTTAGCCATGCTTGACATCTGTAAATGTCAGTAAACAATAATTTGGCTTTACGCCTGTATGCCAAACAAATCCTCAAATTGTTTTTCTCTTTCCTCCATGGGCTATTGGCTTAGCTGAATGAAAACTGTCTTGTTTTAGCTGCAGTTGGATTTTCAGGAGGCATTTCAAGCAGCTGATGAATTTGTGACATCAGAACCAAAAAATGGAACTTTAGCATGTGTGTTTGGGAAATAGCAAATTTAGGATTAGAGTACAAATATTAACTACATACATATATTAACATATGCAAATATACATACAGGAATTTTCAACTAATCTATTAGAAGATATTATATGCTTAAATATGAGTGTCACCTTAGGTTTATAAACAATTATTTAATCCTGAGTCCTAAGCACTTTTAGCAATGTTAGAAAGCATGTTCCACTTGAATACTAGTCAGCAGGGATACATAGCATTACTCAAAATGCAGAAAATATCTCCTTTCTGGCATCTGCTTCCTTCTAAATTTTCTATAAATTGCAAAAAGTTCAAGAGTTTCTTGTCATGTAGGTTTTTGAGAACCTAACAGCAGAACAAGTAACATGTGTACCCCTTACTCTAAATTTTATAGCACCTTTAGTTGCTTTGAAACAAGGGAAAATAATGAAGTACTTCTTCAATATAACTTTCCTTCTTCCATTTTAGTATCATACCATATAAAAGTGAGATGGGTGACCATATAAATTGAAGGTAAAGGGAATCATTACAGGGTCATCAACTATGTCAATATAGTATTGGTTGGTGTGGTTCCTATCCTATTATTCAAAACGTGGACTTTGAAGTCAATCTGAAAAACATACGTATTGATATAGCTATCACTTAAACTTTTAGAGACTGCTTATGTATTATATGATAGGCTGAAAAAAAGAGTTAGGATTAGAACAGTTGAATATGAAACTGTAAAATCATTTTATGGGCAAGAATATTTTAAGTTATGGATTAGGTATTATTTTGTGAAAGAAGAGGAAAGTTATTGAAGTATGGGGCCCAGATGGATAAGCAGGTGGACAATTGCTTTGTAAAGCAACTTTATTTCCACAGTACTTTTAAAAATGGCAGATCCGTGTTAACTTCTGATATTCTTAATCTATTTCTTCAGGAAAAAGCAGGCTATGTAACCTACTAAATTAAATTTTGCTAAATGTTTATAGAGAAAAGATAAATCTTTGACAGTAGCAATGACTCCATGAGTTTCTTTGTGACAGTATTTTTACAATTCTTTTGCAGCTGTTTCATGTGTTGTTGGGGAATGGAATCACTGGAGTGGCTGTGCAGAGCAATGTAAACCCGCCTTCCGGATGCGTACACGTATTATACATCAAGAGCCAAAAAATGGTGGGGAGCCTTGTCCTCCGATAGAAGAAAAAGCTGGCTGCCTGGAATATGCAAGTCATGAAGGGAAAGACTGTGGAGATGGTACACATGCTTCCCATTTCTCTCTCTCTTTTACAATTTGCATCCTTATCAAATGCCTTCCAGTTTCTTATAAACTTGTTTAATCCATTGTCTCCAATCAGATGGTTAATTTTGACACCTCTGCTAATTCAGTCAATTTTAAAATCGGCTCTTCGACGGTGACCATTCCCTTTTCCTTCCAATGCTTAGCATATACAATCCTCTTAGCGGTCACCATGTAAAGAAATAAGGCTCCAACTGTTTTCCAATTGGTTTGTCCATAATACCTAGAATAAAAACTTCTGGTTTCATTATTATTTGTAATTTAAATATTTTCTTCTTTGTCAATATTATATTTATCCAATATAATTTACTGGATAAATTTTCTGGATTACTTTCAAGATAGAATGTATGATAGAATGTACCTGGATTTTGATTGCATTTTCAACTTGTTGGAAATCCCTTTATACATTTTTGAAGTCTATCTGGAGACAAATACCAGCAGTTCATAATCTTATAAAAGCTTTCTTTCAAGCTTTCTTTCACTTTCACAGTGAATTTTAAATCATTGGTCCACACATTCACCCATTGGTCTAACATTATATTATTAAAAAAAATCACCCATTTTACTATCTTTAAAATTCATCTTCCAGATTTATCATAAGTAACATTTTTTAAACTTTAGCAATCAGATGATCATCTCCAGAACATGCATTCATGTTCAATTCAGATTTAATTCCTGCAGATACAAAACCTTTTTTAAAAATCAAGTTTAAATCTTTCCAAAATTCTATAATCACAAACAAATCCTTCATTTACTAATGGTTGTCTTGTTTTAACTTCTTCAAATATTAGTAAATCTCGATGTCATCCATTTGGAATCTAACACCATCTCTTTTATGTTTAATGCTTCATAGGTGATAGCCAAAGTCAGTCAATCTTCTTTTATATTTCCACCATATATGCCCAATTGATTATTTAATAACATGAGTCTGAAAACCAGGGTTAATGTTTACTTTATTGTACCAAAATAAGCATATCACCCAAATTCCAAATCAGAACCTTCAAAATCTAATAAAGCTAAGTTCTAAAAATTATCCAATCTTATAATCATATCAAACAACAGGCATCATAATATAATGTGAGGTCTAGTAAAAGGATAACTCCTTTCTTTAGCATCCTGTAGGAGCTTATATTTTATTTGTAGTTTTTTGTTTTGCCACTTTCAGATCCCCGTATTGAGAAGACTTTGATATTAAAATACCCTGAATTCTGTTCTTTAAAAAAGGCAGCATCTCCTACCCTCACACTTGATTATCATTCTCCTTTAAATGAACTAATAATCCTAGAAGTTCATATATTTTTGCCACACAAAAATATGTTGATTTGGATAGTTTTTGTTAATGAATGAGCAATATGATGTTTTTACTTATTTCCTTAATTAGGTTCTCTAAACTAGGATTATCTAGTTTTAGGACTTGTGTAGAGAACTGAACTCATATTTTACATATTATGCAGAAATATTGAAAATTCAAATGGGTTCACAAAGTTTTAAGCACCACTATATACCAAAGGATGGAGCAGGGAGTTTTAACTTTGTCCAGTTTTATATTATTTTATACATCTTCTACTCTCAGTTAAAAAGCAATACAAGCTCTACAAATTTATTTTAATAATTGTGTTCTTCCTAGTTCCTGCATTCATAACTACTTCTGAATATAGTAAAGAGAGAAAAAATACAGCTATACATCCAAGGTGGTCTTCAGAAACAAAAGATTCTAGGTAATTACGGCTAAAACTTTTACCAGCTTCTGGAGATAAATTTCTTTGAATTCTGTTGAATTTGTCTCCGAGTCAGAACACATATATACAATCTTGACATTTAATATACATATGGATATTTCAATTGAAAGAAGGTAATTTTGTATTAACTATCCATACTAGAGGGATTAAAACAGTTTCCATACTAAAAGTATAATTCTGAAATGTCTTATGTTGCCATTGCTTTTCTTTTTCATATATAATTTTATTTAGTTCATTTGGTGTTAACTGCATTAATTATTGAAAAATAGGATTTTGTAGCAGTACCTATAACAAAGTGAAATAAAGCAACATTTTTGCAAAGCATGAATGATTATATTTTTTTCTACAAAAAGCCATTTTAATGTTTATCTGATTTAAAATAAGGTAAGGAATGATAAATTTTATCATTCATTTATGTAAGCTTTAAACACGACTTTTTTATATCCTGACTTTTTATATGGGAACTGCAGTTCCCAATGCCAGTAACACAAGCCCAATGATGATATTCCTAGTAGTCATATTTTAAAGATGTTGTGGGCTTCCTCACTATCTTTCATGTAGTATAGAGATGGGCAAACCATGTCTGTCTAGCTAAGTATGGCCTTTATTACTTGCAAGTGACTTTTGAAGTTAGACAATCTCATGCTATTAATAAAGGCAATTTGTGGCATCCTAATAGTCTGCTGCTGAATAGAGAAAGGCAAAAAGAAAACAAAAGAGGCATAGAAAAACAAATGTATTTTATTAAGAAAATGGTTGGCCTGACTATTAGCAGATGTGACTCAACAGAAAGTTGCTCACTCTGATATTCACAGGATTGTGGCATAGGGAGTTTAGTCTCCCCCCATTTAGTTGTCTTAATTACACATCAGAGTCTGAGCCATAGCTGCTAATGATTACTTTTAACTTTCGGGAAACTACTTTGTCTGGCTAACAACATCATAGATTATATATGCTATAATTACCTTTCAGATTTATTCTTGCATTAGTAACAAACACTTCCTCCCTAAAGGAGTTACTGTGTGGAATTTAAAACAGAATCATTGTCTCCTTACTGCTCTATGGAAATTCGCCCGTATGCTCGATGGATGCAGTACCTTCGAGCAGGCTATACAGTATGTGTAATGTGCCAGGAGCCAGCAATGCACAGAGATAGCTATCGTTGTCCTGGAGATGGCACTGATACTGATAGGTAAGCAACTAAATTTCTTATCTGAATCTCTAAATACAAAGTCCTTAGCCCTGAGCATCCATATAGTTTCATTTATGATTTTTTTCCCTTTAAAAATCAGTTGTGTGTATAGCTTTATTTTCTCAATTTTTTCCCCAAGCCTGTAAATTTAAATAGTTAGACTTAGTACTTGTTTTGAAGCTTTTATGTCTTTGCTTAGATTTCTCAACTAAACAGTGAGTAGATTGACTTATGTAGCCTATTTCCCCCATTTAGACAGATATTGAAGCAAAAATCTCTTTGAAATTAATTTCTTATGGTAAAGGCTTTGATATAATCTTACCCAGTTGACAGAGTCCCATTAGTAAATTATCCCCGTTCTAATTAGATTAAAGCAAGCTATTACAAGGATACGAATGCATGGATATGGTTTGTGCTAGATAGGAAACCGGACAAAATATAAGAATCTGGTCTTGGATATCAACTTGCAATTTGTTAAGTGACCATTCAATTACAACAGCACTGAAAAGTGACTTAGGGCTAGTTTTCACACTTCTGACCACTGTAGCATCCTCATGGTCATCTGATCAAAATTCAGACCCTTGCCAATTGGCAATGCATCTATGACAGTTGCAGTGTCCCAGTGGCTTTGTGATCACAATTTGTAACCTTCCCAGCCAGAGTCCAAGAAAGTCAGTGGGAGAAGCTAGATTCACTTAATAGTCGCAAGACTCATTAAACAACTGCAGTGATTCGCTTAACAACTATGGCAAAAATGTTCATAACTCACTTAACAAAACTCATTTAACTGCCTTCATTAGCAATAAATATTTTGGGCTCGGTTATGGTCATAAATTGAGAACTTCCTGTATACGTGAGATTTACATTGTAATTTTTAAACAAAAGTATAGAAAATAATGGCTGTGCTTCTCTTTTCATGAAAATCTAAGAATGGTGTTCCATCAAATTACAATTGGAAATGACCTATTTTCCATAGCTTGGCTACATAGAGAACTTAGGCTTTGCAGCTTCCAGTATCTCAGTCTTTAATTATTTTCTTGGCCTTACTGTTCTATCACTTCATTTTACTTTTATCTTCATAATTGTATTAAGACAATTTAGTAGCCATATTTTAATTACCATGGGACACCTTAGCTCATACAAAATAGTTTGGTATGAATTCCAGGTGAATTGTTTCTGTATTTTCAGAAAACAATGCAGTTCTTCTGCAAATTCAGGAAGTACTCTGGTTCAGTAAAACCATAGAACTGTCAGCCTTCCCAGGTAGATTAGACAAAAAATATAACCACTTCATTCTACTTTATTGTAAGACTACATTAATAGAATCTTGCAAGTCTGAAAGTACAAATCACCAGTTTGTCTGTTTTTACAGCCTGATAATTTAAGAGAGGATCCTTTCTGGATTTCTTTTTTTCACCTTTCTCTTATGGCAGCTATGGGCTTCTTCTCCACTCTTACCTCTTCATTCTTTAGGCAGCATCTTTCCACCCATCTCCCAAGGTCGTTCCCACATACCATCACAAATATAGTTAGATTAAATGTATCCATTAGAAGAGTTCTGCTAATATTGAAATGGGCAGGGGGACCATTTGTCCTTCCACCTGCGTTTCTTGAAAAGCTGGAAAACTGGAAGACCATTCAGAGAAGTATGAGAAATATCAGTAATTGCTGTGAATAATTGCTGCCATTCCCTTGCCTTTTGAAGTAAGTCATCAGAACCATTTCAAAATGACATATAAGTGTACTATGATTCTCTTTCCAAGCCCATCTGTTAGATACTAGAATCCTGAGAGAAGGAATCTTTATGTTCAAGTCACTGTTTGCATCCCATTGTATTTGTTACATGTTTGCAACTCTTTCAGTCAAGAAAATGCTATTTGCTCTTATGTGGATAGTGAAAATTATTGCAGTGTTTTTGTAACTATGTTATTTATGAGAATATTCAAATAGGGAAGTCATTATTTATACCATTCCTCACCTTAATAGTATATCAACATTCCATGAAGGAATATCTATCTATACCATTAAGACAATATATTTCCATTCCATTTTAGGAATGCAATTCTCCACTGGCAAGCAGTTGGAAATCCATCCTGCTATGGAACTTGGAAGAAAATTCAGCAAGTGAAAGAATGTTCTTGCCCTCTTGTACATAGTTTTATTTTTACATAGCAGAGTGAATATATACTTTAATATATTTACCTGAAACATGAAATCTAGCACTGAACCTACGTAAAGATTTTAGGCATTAAATAAATGAGAAATCAATTTTTGACATTACACTGTCTTTTGTATGAGTGAATAAAGTTAAATGAACTATATAGTGTTATATTGGTCTTCCCTGAATTCAGTATAATTATTGTGCAATGCCTTTAAAACAGTTAAGCCGCATAATCATTTATATAAATCAACTGTAATGTGGCATTTGTTCTTTTGAAAAGTATGTGCTTTATTTATAATTGAAAATAAATATTTGAAGTGGAAGTTATTGAGATTAAATCAGATGTATGTTTAGTAACATAACAGTTCCTTTTGGGGGGGTGCGGGGGAGGAGGGAGAGTCCCTTTAAATCAGTTTTTGATTCTTGACAACTACGGTATCCTGACTACTCCTGTAGTTGCCTTGGGAGGGTTTTTTGAGTAAGTGATTTGCCATTGCCTCCTTCATAGAGCTGAGAGTAAGTGATCTAGCTGGCTTTGTGCCTAAGGCAGGACTAGAACTCCTAGTCTCCTGGTTTTGGGATTAGTGTCTTAATCATTGCATCAAACTGGATTCCTCAGCTCCTTAGAAAGCAAATCTAGGACTAAGCCATTGGCAGCCTGTCTGCTCCATGTGAATTAAAAGGATAGCAAGACTCCATTGCATGATAGGAAAAAAATCAGAAGCAGATTGTAGGATAGGATAGTGTAACTGGTATTCAGTGTTGATACTCAGCATTATCATCTAAAAGTCATCAGCTAACAAATTAAAAATGCAGCACTCTGAATTGAACTTAAAAACACAATATATTTGTTAGAATGACCAGAAGCACAATCTCTACATTTCACTTTAGTGTTGCTCACAAGTTGAACATAATGCTTTCATATTTGAATAGTTAACTCAATAAAGCATTGCAGGAGCCAAATTATCAGTCCCCGAACCCTAAAAAAGATTATGGAAGGAGTTGCAGAAATACTCCTATACCCTAAAGCATGATTTCTTTGGTAAAGTATTTCTTGCACTGAAAAATTTAATCTCCCTGTCCCCTTTGCATAGAACAATGAGGATGTCCTTAGTTAAACAGATCCAACATCAATTTTAAACTTGTCTGCTTAAGACTCTACTTATGTCTTAACTTTGCAGTAGTTTTGATCCTGCAAGGTATTAGCCTGAATTTCTTACAAGCTCTCCAGAATGAAAGGTTAAATCAATTTGAAGTTGCTTGTCTTAAGCAACTTTATTCAGATGATAACTAGGTAATAGACTTTCAACTTAACATCTTATCACCTCTAAATTTTCAAAAATCAACTGAAGACATCAAAAACTATTTTTAGGAACTATAACTGCATAAAATAGTTTGTTTTATATTTATTTAAGACACAACCTGGTAAGTTCATCACATCATCATCAAAATATAAAGAGGTAAGTAATAGGTGGAGTATTAGAGGAAAAAACAACTTAGGCCAAGTCTAACTTAACTAAAGTTCTCCATCTGTCTTTTAACATAACATTGGTTCTATTATTAAAGTCATAATTCTGAAGAATTGTCATCCAGTTTCCAACTCCAAACTTCTGTACACCATTTTTTAATTTCTGGTCTTCTTCCCACTTCCATGGCTATAGAAAATTAAAATAAAATATTATAACATGTTTCTTTTCAAGCACTTTAATTATTAGCCTAATTAGCAATTGCTGAAAGGACATTCTATTTCTATTAACTTTCATTTTTGAAAGCACAATTAAAACCTATAGCATTTGCATTTTACAAGAAATCAGCATTTTAAGAACTATTCTATTTCCATTATAAAGAATGAAAAGCTTTCTGACAAGCAAATGATTATTTCAGATGTGAGAATTACAGTGGAATAATAGAAATTAGGTACTTTTGTTACTTCTAAACACAAACACAGACATCTGTTCATATTAATAAAACAGCCACTTGCATATTATAGCAATATTGTTTACTTTAGATATAGCAATTTCTTGATTTCTGTATTTATCATAAATCTTATCTCCAATATCAATTTAGTGATTGTCATGATTTTTTAAAATTACAATCTGAATATGAGTTGCAAATCTGTTATACTGTATCAAAATACAAACTCCAATATAATTATTTGAAAGGAGCAGGACAATAAGAAGTCTACAAAGATCACTGCTTATATGCATTGTATTATAAAATGAAAACATTAACACTTTTCTGAACAGAGTTCTCTTGAATGTGTATATATACCTTTTACTTAGCAAGTTCAATTTCCTTGTAATATCATATCATTAATACCAAAGAACTTGGGATAGTTGAAATAGAAAGCTGATAAAAGAAGCCAGAGACAACCAGTTTCCAAAATTGGAGGGGCCAACATTACTAACAAATGTTTGCATTTTGTGGGTCTGAATATACGAGAACTAAAAATTATTTGCTTTTCTTTTTGCTACCCAGCTGTAATAGAAGTACTGAATGAGACAAGGCACCTTGGCTTCTTCACTGATAATTGGCTAGATATACACTATTATTATATAGTATATATCCGTGATGGATATATCACGGATATGTATTGAGGCATGTGAGCTTCAGCCAAACTTATCTCACTGGGCATTCCTGAAATATCGGAAATGATGAAACAGGCCCATTTTTGGGCCTCCAAAGGCTGCAGAGGCTTCCCTCTAGCCTCTGGGAGGCCGAAAAAGGCCTCAAACAGGCTGAAAATCAGCTGGGAGGAGTGCACATGCCCAATGCAGGTAAGGGGGCATGGGGGGTGCACTACCTTCTGGTGCAATTTTCGGCACAGGACCCCAAAAAGGTTAGCCACCACTGGTATATATCACACTAGCTTGGCTTGTGTGATAGTTAAGACACAACCTTTTAGGCAACATGAAAAGATCACAGTTTCAATAGCATGTTGTAGATCATTTCTAGGGTGACTTTAGATACGTTGGATTTTAATTCCAATAAGCCAAGCCAACAATATTCAGACATATTAGCTGTGTATTATACAAATGGAATTTCCAGACATTTGGAACAATTCCTTCCACTATATTCTCTGTCCTTTATTAAATTTAACAGTTTTAGGTTTTCTTTTTATGTCCTACTTTTATATTAGCCTCATTTTTTTAACTGTAAACCATCCCAAAAATTTGTATTATTAAGAAATACTTGCATGTAAAGAAGTAAATAAATATGTAAATATGAACACTATTGCACTTCTTCCTATTACATAAGGTTTGACCATTCTGCATGGCCATGCTGGATTGGAAATAACAAGGAACTTTTATTTTCTTGGATCTTGTATATATCAGACCATACTTACAGACAGGCAGTCTTCTTGGACAAGCAAGAAAATATTTTGGAAAAATGTTGTTCTTTGGTTAATCTCACCAATATTATTTTATACTAATACATTATTTTGAACTTTTATACCTGTTTTTTCTGACAAGCTGGCAGAGACTCATCTTGTAGAGCATCTATAGTATTTTGCAGATTTTGTTTACCTGGTTCAGAAAAATAATACAAACATCTCTTTTGAACCCTGAAGTACTGTGCATTTTTAATGGCTAAATACTAATTAAACTTAATTAGGGGATAAGCAGCAGGACTGCAACATATACAACAAATAGAATAAAGTGAATCAATAAAAAATAAAACAAAGGGATATCATTTTTAAGAGGGAAAAAGAAAGCCTGTTAAAGAACGTTCTGAATAAAGATATGTCTTGTATAAGATTTAAGATTTGAAGATGTATGAAGATTAGCTCAAGTAAAGCTGAACTTAGTCAAAATAAATGGAAATACATCAAGCACAAAGCATGCTAGGCTACAGAATGATCACTGATACCTTGAGCTGTATTTTGCTTTCAATGAGAGACTATTTTTTTAAGTGAAAGGCAGGACTTAGAAGCATGGATTATGGGAAGGAAATCTGATTCCCCTCATATTTTCAATATATCCGTCCTGTTCAGATATACCAAAATCATGTAGTACTTACATTGAAGAGTTTTTCGTTTTATACTTTGAGGCATGGGGGAAATCCGTATCTGCTTTGGTTTCCAAAATGACTGATCAGGTAAGAAACAGGAACGTTTATGTAATCTATGAGAGGATGAAAGAAAGGAGATATGATAGAGAACACCTATATGGTTGCTGAAACTTTTCTCCCCTTGAATTATACCATTCTTTGTTAAGTTCCACTATCAGCCTATTTTTCTAACATTTAAAAAAAAATAACCAGGAAAAGAGCCATTTATTTACCAGAATTTGTTAAAGATAAAAACTCTGACACATCCAAGATAACTATTCATTGTGATATAAAACTAGAGAATTGCAGGAAAAGTCATACTTTAGCAGGGTGTTTGGTGTGTTTCCCAAATGATTTTCTTTCTCTTTTTCAACTGTACTGTTGCATTGTACAGGTAGCATTATATTTTCCAAACTTTTTGTTTTCACCTCTTTTGTAGCTTCCTGTAAAACAGCAACGTTTACTTAAGAAATACTTTTCATATCTTTCCCAGTCTACCTAAAACACTTATTATCATATACCATTAGGGAGGATTTAAAACAAAAGATTAATAAAAATGTAAAATAAAGAGCAATATAAAGCAACATAATTAACAGTGTAATGCTTCAGTTCAGAAGAAGTATTCTCACCCCAGGATAATATAATGAATCAGAGACAAGTCCTGTGTTCCTGCTACTACCTCAATAAGCTCTTGTAAATCATATCCAAAGCAAGGCAAAGCCTATTAACTGTAGATTCAGACCAATAGTCAAGATGAATCAGCCATCAGCAACATGGTATTTATTAAGTAGGAAATAATTAGATTTTCTCATTCCACTATTCCCCTTCCAAAAATAATAATCACTTTAGTGAGTTGTTTTTATGTAGAGAGGAATTTATAACTTCCTGGATTTAGCTACAACTGCTTACCAATTATGAGGAGCAAGGAGCAAGCAAAAATGGTTGGCTATATTTAGTCAACACATCAGGTGGGAACTGAACATAATGCAAAGAAAGCCTCAAAAGATAAGGATCTGGTTGCATCTACTGATTGAATCACTAGAATTGGTAGCAAACTACCCAAAATTTGGTAGTTTGTATAGTATTATAGTTTTCATAATTAGAATGTTTCCAATACTTTACACTATTTTAATGAGTAAGACATTGGTCACTTTTACAGTATACAATGTTAATTGTATAATTAACATTTTTCTAATTGAAATAGAATATACTACTTTTATTCTATTTTACTATGGTTTTCAACATACCTTCATTAAAAAATTGTTGGTTTCTTTTTTCAAGAAAATATTGATATAAGTTTTAATTCTCTCAGTCAAAAGATTAAAACTGAAAAATCGAAGAAATGGATGATATGGATCTTTTTGTTTTAATATTGCAGAAAGCTTCATTCTTAAAGGCTACAGGGAAAAAAAGTCAGAATATAATAAATACTACATATTGTGCTTGTAATCCTGCCAATTATATTTTAAAAGAAGCAGAACATTCGTTTTGCTCCCTGAAACCAAAATGTAGGAAATTAAATCTATATTATTCCATTATAAATAATATAATATAACATAAATGATAAATACGTGCAAATTATCTTTCCTAATAATGTGAGGCTCGACAAATTCACTTTTGTTAGATTTTGTAAACGTTTTCAGTATTTCCTTATGATTTTCACACAACTGTGCATAGATAAGATGGTACAACAATGGTAACAGTTTCTTTAGCTCAGGGTTCTCAATTCTCTTTAATCAAACTCCTGGGCAACCAAAGCAATGCAAACACTTTCCTCTAATCTTCCTTTACATTCATCCATTCCATATTATTTCTTTTTTAAATACCCACATCTCAGTTCAACATCCCATCCTTCATATATCATATGTATTAGTTTTTGTTTTTCTTTCTGCCTCTAAGTTTAATTATTTTCTTCAACTGGTTTTCCAACATAGCAATAAATATATGGTGTCCAATTTCCAAGATTTTATAGCAGTGAAGGAATCTTAATCACAGTAAATTATACAACTTACTGTAGCTAAATATAATGATCTATAATGAAAAAAATCTTATGCCAAATGTCACCAGTATAAATTTTCCTATTTTTATTTCATTAAACAAATTTATATGGCTACCCAACTTACACATGGTGACTCCAGGTGTTTACAAAATTAAAAACCCACAATCTAACTTTCTTAAACTTTGATAGAATTGGATGAAGTTTAGATGGCAGTAAAATAATATTTGGAATTATTGCAGAAATTGAATAGACAAGGAGGCATGAAATTGGATCAGAAACCTTAATTTGGGTATGACTACTGAAAATTCTTGGAGGTTTTATTGTCTGTTTTAACCTTAATAGAATAGAGGACAACTTTATTTTTGACCAAGGCCATACTTTTCATTGTTGGATTTCAAAAGGCTGCTTGGTGTACTATAACTACAATCAGTCAAGCCAACATTTTAGTCTTTTTACTATTAGACATTTGGACAAATTTATTGCAAGTAGCTGTATTCAGTGTCCCAGAAATGTAATGCACCTATTTTACTGCCCAAAATCTAAAAGGTAAAACAGTGAAAATATTGCAGAATTAAAATACTTTTAATCAGATTTCAGCAATGCATCCTGAAGGTAACAAAAACCAGGTTAGGGGCAGAGGTTGCTTGCACAAAGTTTAATGCCTTCATAGATTGTAAATTAGTAATGAATAGAAGAGACTAAATCCTGAAAGATGTTTTATCAGCTTAGTAAATCTGCATATGGATCATTTAAGAATATCACTTAAATTTTATTTCATAAGGCTTCAGAACAATTGTCTAATTTAATTCAATATTGAACATACTACCTCCTTGGAGGAAGATTCTGGAAAAAGTCTTTCTATCACTTCTGCAGCCTCCTGAAAATATCCTTTTTCCATATATATAGCGACTGCCTACAAAGAGACAACTTTTAAGTAATGACTTCCATGCTTTGTAACAAATCTGGGAACAAGACAACTTATGCAATTTAATGTTATGATCAACTCTACTTTTCGTTCTAGCAACTCATCTTGATGTATGAAAGAGTATTTACTCTGTTCTTCCCCTTCAGCACAATGAAGGCATCCATCATCCAAATAAATCAGGGGTACTTCAATCTGGCCCATTGGATCGGCTTGGAAAGAGTGAAAGATCAACCTGTGGTGCCTCTGGCAGCCAAAATGGGGCATGGGGGGCACACATGCCACCCCACACCCTGTTTAGCAGGCAGGGTACTGCAGGAGGCATCCGTCCATCCTGTCTCCCCCATCCCTGCCAGCCCACAAAGAACTATAATGCTGATCTGGTCCTCTAAGAAACCCAGTTTCACACTCCTGAAATAAATATTTCACTAATTCCATTAACTGGTACGGAGGACAGGAAAATCCTCCTCCACTGCTACTACTAAGAACACTTACAGATAGGATTGTTTGTTGGGGACAGCTTCATCCTTTCCTCTCCTGATTTTCAGTGTGGATACACGAGTTTCCACATGTAAGTGAATCAAGCAATATTGACAATGAATGGGAAAAAAGAAGCATGTTTGGCCTATGGAATGGAGCAGACAATGACGGCTGCTACTCCTGCATGTCCAGCTGCCTTAGTGTAATAACTGGAACTGATTCTGTGAGTATCTTATTCAACCCTTTCATTTCCCATATTTCCCTTGTGCTATTCTCTCCTATGCTTTTTGGCCATCCAATATCCAAGTAATCCAAGTAAGCAACTCTTCTTTTACACAACTGGCTAGAGTTTCTGTGGTAATCTTTTTATTGCCACAGGCTATAAATGGTCATGAGATTTCATGCTTCTGCCAATTAACTGTAAACTCATGTAAATTTTTAAATTCCTAACTGAATGTTGAAGACACAAAAATGGATTTGATGAAAATGAAGAATTATTTTTTGTATTTTGTGAATGGTACAGTTTCCATGGAAATTATTGTGGAGATAACCTACCCATAGTGATTGTTTTGAAGTAGTTTCTAACATAGGGGAAAAAAACACCTTAAAATATTAAACATTGCCTGTCCTATCTCAATTTATGGCATGCACATTTTGATCTGACCCATGAGAAACCATAAACAAAGGTCTAATTTTCTTGCATGGCATTCTGAATCAAGATGAATATATTGATCTACAAACAAACCTGAATCTGAATTAAGCACTTGATATCTTTATGCAATTTATCTTGTTTGCTTTGTGTTTTTAGAAATGAAATCCAAACTGACAAAGCATTTTCCAGTGGTGAAAGTCTTTGGTCATCTCCAAAATCTGAACCTTAAGAGAAATGAGAAGAAGTAAAAATAGCAGCGTAGTATTTTAAAGATCAAAAAATTAAACTTCCATACTGAAAAGATATCAGTCATTATACTAGAAGTCAATTTCTCCCTTTGATTTTTGGTTCACAGAAGAAAGCTTGTTAAATAGAGATCATCAATGATTCAGCTGAGATGGTTAGGAAGATGACTGAACAATCTTGGGAAATCTCTGGTTTGAAAGGTTATCCTCAGGTCCTTTTGAATATCATGTTATGCAGAGCCTGGTCAAACACCAAGCCAAACTGTGGATATAATTTAGAGGAGCAAATAAAATAGCAGAGAAAAAGATCCTTTAAATTTTATTTTGCTACTCATTGTTAACAGTATTTCAAAAACTACAATAAACTATCTAGGGTCCTCAGCTCAGAACAATAGTTCTAAACAAGACATAGGCTTATACTTGATTAAATACAACATGAACTTATATTAAATATATTATTTTACAAGAATAGCCCTACAACTCTGTTTCTTTGAGCTAGAAATTCAAGAGCCACAGCAGTCTATTCAAGCAATCAGGATAAAATAATTTTTGTAATTTTTATTGAAAATGGAGCAACTTAGCAACAGCAATCACTGTATCAAAATCATGCCATATCGTGCTCACAGACTGTAATTCCTTAAGACACAAAGAACTATAATATACAATCAAGCTCATCAAGAACTAATGCCTAGTCTCTAGCCAAAAACTTATGTAGCCTGGCTTTTTCATCTTTTGCCTCTATATGTTCCATGCACACTTCTTGGACTAGGTTTATGAGTGCACAGTATTTGTGGAGTATATATATAAAGTTACTGGTTCAGTAGCAAGTTGGCAAGATATCCTCAATATCAAGGTTGAGAATTTGTTTACAAATACTAAAATATGCTGTTGACTTGAAGCTGCCACTAATGCAGAGCCAGATAATTGTCATTGCTGAGCATAAGAACACAAGGCCATATTTCAGAAAACATGTGGTTTGTTGCTACCAATTTTTTGGATCTTTTTTGCTTTTATTAACAGTGGTTATTTGTAATAATTTTAGTTTACATTTTAACAATTAAAGATAAATGACAAATACAAATGTGTAGATTATGTATATATAATTTTGCAAGTTTATTTTTGGTTAAAAGAATCTATTTTTTCTATAAATATAGTTAGTATGTGTTTTTCATCAACTAGCTAAGAATTCAGATTAAAATGTTTTACCAAATATTTTTCCTTCTGCAATATATGTCAACAGCTGACAGAGGCACACTGTTTCCCTTTGATGAGTTTCTATTTTGTGCAATCCTTTAATAACAGCTGAAAAAAGAAAGTAGGCAATATCAGTTATGATTTTGTTCCTACAGTGCCACTCTGTGGTAATCAGCAACCTTGTCTAGAATGCTAAATATAATAGAATTTACTCCCCAATAATTGTATTTAGGATTGGAGCATTTTAGACCAGTTTACACTGATTATTTATATTTATGCTAGTTAGTAAACCCATCTGTCTCCCAATGTGACAATCTGAAAATTATTTTGGTGTCTTAGATACTACTGTTTTGAACTATAAATAACTAATGAACATCAATGGAGAAAGAACATAGAACTCTTCAAATATTTGTCATTCTGTAATGCTCTGTAACATATATCTAAAAAATTACAAATATTCAACAGAAATTACTGAAGTTGTGACCCAAAAAATGGATTTCTCGATTGTAATTGAAAAGTGCCTGGGAAAAAAGGGTTTACGATGTTTGAGAGCTGCCTAAAGCCATTGTATGAGATCGGCCACCATATAAACAAACCTGCTCCGAAAAACAGTTCTTTTAAAAGCAGCACATATGCAGCACTAAATAAAGCAAAGAAGTGTAAAAAGCATCACTATGATAGAAAAGGAACATCTGGCTGGCAGAACCACTGCCCTAGTTGCAGAGAAAGCCGAGGGGGGAGAAAACGGGCAGCTTCTACAGTCTGCTGAGCCATGCGTTATGGGTTTGGGGCACCGGCACCAGCAAAGGGCGTTTCCAGGGGCCACCACTCCACCCTCCCACATCCCGCCAAACAGCCAATTACCCAGGGCCAGGTCTCTGCTCCTCTCGAAGTCGATCCGGTTGCCCTCGCAAAAATGGCGGCACAGGCAGCGACAGGCAAAATCCAGCATCCACCCAGCGGCTGTCGACTCGATCTCAGCGAAGACGTCCGAAGAACAACCCTCTGAGGGGCCACAATCCACAAAGGCCGCCTTCGCCGTCATCTGTGGCATGGAGGCGGCAGTGAAATCGCTTTCCCGCTCCATTTTTAAACCTCGCACACCGCTTTCCCAACCTCCGCCCATTTATGACAAGGGCCCTGTCACGAAATGCTCCACTCTGGCCACACCCTCTCCCCGAGCGATTGGTCGAGCGGGTCCCATTCTTTCTCGTCACGTGGCTTGTTCGCGCTTTTCGGTCGGTGGAGAAGGAGAACTACGGAGCGCTCTTTGGGTCCGGCTTGCAGATTCTCGTGGTGAGGCGAGTGGAAGCTGCAAGGATCGCTGACCAGCTCAGTTTAAATCTCTCCCTCTTTTCCCGCGTCATTTGCGATTTATCACGTCTGTCGGATCGCAGAATGAAACGCGAACGTTTACATTAGTGTTTTTCAGGTTTGACATTAACTCCCAGAATTCTCCAACAGGTATGCTGATTGAGGAATTATGGGAGGTGAAGTCCCCACAGCTTAGAATTATACGACTGGAAGGGATCTCTACCAAGGCAGGAATCGTTATACCATCCTGGTCAAATGATTGTCTAATCTTTTCTTGATCTAGCAATGAACACCCGCAACTCTGGGAAGCAAACCGTTCCATTGTTGTTTTAACTATCAGGGAATTCTTCCTTAGTTCCAGGTTGAATCTCCCTCTGACCAGCTTCCAGCTTTGCTTCTTGTCCTGCCTGCTACGGAGAATAAATCGACTCCCTCTTCCCTGTTACAGCTCTACAAACCGTCATGTTGAAAACACTGGTTTACACTGTACATGCGTGTTCCCTTCGTTTTTTTTAAATCGGTTTATCGTCGCTTCTAACACAAAAGAGCGTATACCGTGATCTCCACGCGCGCATTTCTAATCCCTACTTTGGGAAGGCTTGAGGGAAGGAACTCGCTTAAAATCACAAAATGAACGATAATCCTGAAAGTTTGGAAAATAAACCCTTTTGTTTGGGGATACAATAAGTTATAAACTAGCCAACTTCAGATAATTTTAGCGGTCTGGGCGAACTTAACCTGTTGTCTAGTAGAAGGTTTGGTGTGTGTGTCATGAGAATCGGTACATGGGGTTGGGTAAACCATGCTAAAATGAACCGAAGATGCACTACAAATGCAGGACGGACGTCGACTTCTGGAAAGAGCAACGTCTTCATCTCAGTTCAAATATTCCTCACGATGCTGTGGGAAGCGTTAATAATTCTGGAAGAAGCGGACATGCGAGGAGCGTAATTGCCCTTCCTGAAGACAGCCTTTTAGGGATGAATGTTTCCCTGCTTTTGCGCCGCGGGATGGGGGCACGAGGGTGATCTCAAGTTACACTTCACTTTTTTGGAGGGAATTGCACAAAGAAATCGCGGTAGAGCGAGTCAACGGACGGAGAAGCTCTTTGAAGGTCTGATCTGATCCTGGGCGAAGCTAAATCAAGATTACACAAAGGGTTGAAATGCGTGGAAAATGTGAGTGCACCTAGAGATGTCGGGAAGGTGTATCCTATTCGATCCCACGATTTTACACACTGGAGATGCTGAGTGTGCAATCGCTCTAAGAGCTGTAAATAATCATTAAGTACAACGGATAAATGGCCTATCAATGTACTGATCCAGTAGAAATTCTGCTATGTCCAATGACTGTCATTCTAATAATATTCTATAAATTATTTTGAATTTTTGCTCAGTCAAGATTAGCAACCTCTTTCAGTTGTTTCCAGAATGTTCACCATTAACATATGATGATGATGATTGTATGAAGAATGATACCATTTATATATAGAGAAGCTTTAATAGTTTGAAAAAACAGTATTCTCTCTTAAGGTTCATTACAAAGTGATCCCTTAGGAATCCTACAATTTAATAAAATCTTTCCTTCCTAAGGCTTCCCAAGGGTCTGTGTTCTCTATGCCTTTGTCTTTTTTCTTTTCTTATTATTGGAAAAACCCTATTCTTTATAATATGATTTTGCTGTAAGGAGGTTCATAATATTTTCAAGAGATGAAAATTGGCAAGGACACCAATTCTCTGCTTGCCTGCCTGCCTTTTTCTGGCAACCACATATCTATTCCTAAACTTGGAAATAGCTGAATAAATGAAATCTATTTTGTGTAGGAAATATTTAAAAAAACAATGGTTAATATATTTAAATTTAACATTTAAATATTAGGCTGCCTAAGAGCTAATGCACCTGGGTTGTATGGAAAATAAGAGGCTGGCATATTAGTTATACAATAGTTGCTTATTGTTGGCAATTGAAATCAGGAACTCTATCAATAAACAATGCAGTTGTAATGCATGATGTCACATGACTGCCAGTTTATATCAGCTTTTCTGGCAGTCCCAGTTGCTGTTGTTTGATAGATCCTGCATGGTCATAGCTTCCCATAGTCATGTGATCACCATTTGCAACCCTCGTGCTAGCTTCCTTGTTGGCTTGTCTTGACCTAAGTCTACAGTGAAGGATGCAAATGCTCATTACTTGATTACGGCATACCACATCATAACTGTGAGCCAGTTGCCAAGTACAAATTGTGATCATGTGACCACAGGAGCGCCACAACAACTGCAAGTACGAAAACCCACATAAGTTCAGTGCCATTGTAACTTTGAACAGTCACTGAATAAGTGGACATTAAATGAAGACTCTCTGTATATTAAAAAGGCAGGATAACAATATAATAGTAATATTTTATTTTAGTAAAAATGTTCAACATCTTAATTTTTCAATATTAAAAAGCCTGTTTTGTAATCTACATTGTACCCCTTCCTCAAGTAAAATAAAATAAAAATATGAAAACATTGTCATTTTACAATTGCTATGTGACTTCCACCATTTCTTCTTTGTTGTCTCTAATACAGATTAGTTTAGCTTCATAATCTGTCATTTTTAAAAATTCTTCAATTAGTATTTATTTATTGAATTATTCCATAAATATAATAGTATTTGCTTTTCATTATGAGCCATTTACTTGCCACAAACATGTTGATATATATTCTGCTTCATACCCATGTTTTTCCCTATGTACTGATCTAATAAAATGTTTAGAGTCAGGTATACTTAAACCTGAGAAACTAATAAACAGCCATGGGACTGAAAATTATTGAATGCTTGCTTTTTATATAAAAAGTGACTACTGAGCATTCCTATTGGATAGACAAAAGCAGTAAATCTTGAAAACATAAAAAACAGACCCAGATGAACAGAACAATCTTGTACGTTACTCAGAAGAAACCTCAGCTGGCTTAAATTTCCATCAAGGTTTCCTATCGTGGACAAAAGTGTTAGGTATTTGTTTATTTAATAGTTTTATATGGCTGCCCATTTCCTATGCATGATTCTGGTAGTAAAAGTTAAACAGAATAAAAGCATAATAAAACAACAGAAATAACATAAAATAACATAGCAGCTGTGAATGTAACTACGACAGAAGAAAACACTACCTAAATTATACATGAAGGGTAACCTCTCTGATCCATTGAAGATGAAAATAGGTGTCTTGGCAACTGAACAGTTTAGCAATTCCCATTAAAATATCACCACAATTTTAATAGAGGAAATAATAGGACAAGAATATTGCATACTAGAAAATTTTATTACTTTGTAACCATTATAAGTACAAACATAAAGAAAATTTAGCACCAAAGTGTATAGTTTAATATATTTTCAGGCCCTACCGTGATGTTATTTGTTTTCACTCCACATATTCGACATATTCTTCTGTAAAAATCCAACTGTAACACTACCTAAGTGATTCATTGTCACATAAAGATGATACAAATAAGTGAGTATAGGTTGATATGTGAAAACAAAAAAAAAAAGATCATTTTATGTTCAATTATAGTTAATTGAATATTATATATTGGTTGAAATGACCTGGTTAAAATGATTTGTGGTTGCAACTTCAAGTAACACATAAGGTCCTTCCCTCCAAAATGAAGGATAATATTTGCACCCCATACTTGGATGCACAGGAATTATGCCTGAAGCAGCCATTCTGCAAAATTCATAGGGGGAACATGCACCTCTTGTTTGAGGAATTGCTGAAGCAATTGCTGATCAAAACATTTCTTTTACTCCATTTACAGATAGTCCTTGAGTTACAACCATTCATTTAATGATGGTTCAAAGTTACAGCAGCCTTGGAAAAAGAGACTTATGACCTGTAGTCAAATTTACAACCATTGCAACATTCCTATGGTCACATAATTGCAATTCAGGCACTTGGCAACTGGCTCGCATTTATGACTAGTTTCAATATCCTATAGTCAGATGATCATGGCTTGCAACCTTTTTTGGGCAATTTCTAGCAAAAAATATACCCATTAGGGAAACTGGATTTGTTTTATGACCACTATAAAAACTGTTATAACATCAAGTCTGATTTGACTTATGGCTGCATTGATGGAATTTCTGATTCCAATTGTGGTTGTAAGTCAATGACTATCTGTAGCTACTTGCTGCAAAGAGAGAAAATTACTTTCCCAGGATATTTAACCTCTTGCAATGCCTCTTCCTCAGCTGCCATAAACTTTTGCTAAGCAAATAAAAATGAAATTAGATGAGGTAGAGACAGTGAATTGGTTAGATAGAGAGTGGGAATCAAATTAGAAAAAAGAAATGGATGGGTTTTATAAAAATGATTCTTAATATGGACATTCACACATATAATATGATGTCCAAAAATTAATATCTATGATCCCTGGGTATGAGTAAGAATATATGTTAAACTCTTTAAGAATGCCAGGCATTTATTTTGATCACATATGTCTAACCAGAGATACTTAATTAATAGAGAAATGGTTGAATTAGTTTTTGAACAAGTGAAAATATTAAGTTAGCTGCCACCTGGAAATTTTTGAAGGACCTTGTATAGTCCGATATTTCAAGAGGACATTGACTCCTATGTATCTGAAAGCAGATTTTTTTTTAAAAAAAAATAGCAAATAGGTTTTTCATAATTCAACATGACACCTATGTTGGATGTGATCTATGTGTCTATAGAGATCCAGGTCATGGTTGTCCCGAAGATGCTTTTTCATAAGGCAATTGGACTTCATTTTGGTTTTTTTGAAGACATTCTTGAGAAGAAGAAACATTTTTGAGGAAAAAAAAGCCCAATTGCCTTTTGACAGAGCAGCTTGGGAACTATGTGACCTATCTGACATTATGCCTTTTACATGGGTTAAGAACCCTCGAAGTCCCAGTTAACATTTATAGAAATGTGCTCCTTAAATAAAGAAAAGCAGTCAACAAGATACAATTCTTTCACTTTAAAAAATGACATTGGGATCAAGGAAAGATACAACTAGTGGCAAATTGTTGAAATTATTAATTACAACTTGCTTGGGAGAATAGTAGTAGATGTCTGCACTGACCTAACATAAATGTAACTCAGAAAATTGATGTGATACTTAAGGAATGTCTTGAATCATTGTTAAATACATAACATATTTTCTTATTCAGTCTGATGCTTGATCTGCCTTGTTTAGAGTAAAAAAAAACATAAAGACTATAGTTTTGCAAAACAAATAAAATGGGATTTGCATCCACTTTGCAAGATAAAGTTAGTGAATTTAACTGAAAATGACGCAGTTTTTAAAATCATTGTTGGGGTGGGGATGTATCTTTTAACTCCACTGACCACAATATCAAATTTTAGACAGAAATGCAGAGGGATTGTTGTAAAAGAGAAAATTTCAATAATTTCTCAATAGTGTGAATCTAAGAACTTGTAAAACATATTGTTTGCCCAGATATTATCTCTGGCTACCTCTGGGGAGATGGAGAAATAACTAGAGAAGTTGAACAGCTAGACTGTATCTTAGTATAGTCTTAATATCCTGACTGCAAGTGACTGGGGTTGCATCCAGGACAGCAGGAGATGATGTAATACTATAATTAGTTGGACTTTTATAGCTACAGGATGTTATGCCCTCAATGCCAAATTACAAGTAAGTGAGATTGCACTTTGACTAGAGGTGGTAGCAGCCAAAAGAAGAATAGTGGCTATGTTAATTGTATCTTTATATGATATATTGTGGAATACAATGGGGAGAGGGTGTTTATGTTAATTGTATCTTTATATGATATATTGTGGAATACAATGGGGAAAGGGTGTTTTGCTGCCAATTAGCTTAAGGGTTAATTGGAGTTATTGTAAGCCCAAGTAAGATGATATCTAGGCAAAATACATAATCCAAACAAATACAAAATGTCTGCTATTATACATGAGGCCAAACTCGATATTGTACTACATGAAGTGAATTTAACCAGTGGAGAATCAGGAAAACATGCTAACATTACCAATATATTCAATAACCAATATAATACCAAACAATAACATAATATTGCTTGTCTGTAATGGAAGAAGCAAAATCAAGCAAAACTTTTTTTTAAATTATATGAAGGAACAATCGATTTAACAATTAAGAATCACCTAATACAACAAGACAAGATAGCAAGCAGTCAGTTATGGACACAAAACATAGAGGCATATTAGCAAATTATAATAAAAGGCATTATATTCCCTCCAACCAAAAATTGACTTTGATCAAAGGGTTGACTTTCTTGTCTGATCACTAGAGACACTCCCAATTGAATGGATGCTTCCAGCCACTGAAATATAATTCTATTATTTTTTGATCATTTCCAGCACAATCTTAGGATGTCAACACTCTAGAAATCCAAAGGGAATGAGAGCTTTGTGGACAGTTAGCTCTGAAATGAGACAGGTGAGGCTGGGTATGCTTTATTCCAGGGCACTGAAATTGGGTCCAAAGTGTTTCCCTTATGTGGGAAACATGAATATCTTTTAAATTTAATCCATGAATATCTGTTGGCCTTCTTCAAATTGTTTTCTCACTCAGAATATTTGTCATAGAGGTAGTCCTCAACTTACAATGACAATTAAGGTCAAAATTTCGGTTACTAAGCAAGACAGTTGTTAAGGGAGTTTTTATGACCTTTTTTTGCCATGATTGTTATGCGAGGCACTGCAGATTAATGGCAATAATAAATGTCATGGAATACATTTTGAATTCAAAATTACATTATAAAATGAATTTGTATAGTTAATGTAGTTCTTTATGTCTTGAAAATCCAAAGGAGTGAGGTAGCTAAACTATTTCTTTCAGTCATCTAATTATAAAAAATAAATAAATTAAATCACCTACCTTATGTCTTCTTATGCTTCTGTTTTTCCCCTAACCAGGATAAACTTAACAGTTTTTCTTCAGAGGATCCCAATCGTATATGCAATATTTTTAGCATTTAAATAAATCCCATTTTTATATATTTAAGATAAAGCATAACCAATACATATCTACAAAAGATGCTTATCTCATTCCATTCATTACTTAGAATGTTTACCAAGATAGAAGGTACAGCTAGGATTACTTCATGTCTTTTTCTTTTTTTTATAGCTGTAAAAGGCAGACTTTGAGCACTTGCAGAAATCAAGTTGAATTTTAGTGAAATACATGAGTTTCAGGATCATTTTAGTCAGCCTCAGAGGTGGTATTCAGCAGATTCTGACCAGTTCTGGAGAACCAGTAGCGGAAATTTTGAGTAGTTTGGAGAACCGGCAAATACCACGTCTGACTGGAGATTTTACAGTATCCTTCCCCTGCCATGCCCACCAAGCCATGCCCACAGAACTGGTAGTAAAAAAATTTGAATCCCACCACTGGTCAGCCTGATACTTTATGAATTGCCATTTAATAATAAACAAAGTAGACTATCAAATTTCCTATTCTCCAGATGAGTTGGACTACAAATATCATTGTTCTTAGCCTTAAATAATTAATTATCTACTTATTTTACTCAACTATATATATCTTATATACCTGAAAACTACATATTAATGCAGGCTGTTGGGTTAAGTATTAACAGAAGCATTCTGGTTTTATGTTTCTGCAATGTCAAAAATGCTTTCTTTCAGATTTAATTTCATTAGAAATTCTAGAATGGCAGTGGCTGATGTGGACTCCTTTTAAAACTGTGAACTTCAGAATAACTCCTAAACATGATATATCAGAGTTGTTTAGCATGCAGGCATCATCCAGATATTGAACTTCATTTCCATTGACTGAAGCCAGAATGGCCAATGGTGAGGGGCAATAGAGATCTTGTCCAACACTACTAGCCACATTGTACAATGTATCTCCTGAGAAAAATCCACAGTCCTGCAACAACACGCAACTAAGCAATATTGCAGTGTCAAAGTAGCAGGAATAATGGATTGAATTAAATGGGAAGATTAAATTGAAAATAGGTTTTGAGGCATATTTCTATTTGTTATCCTGACTGCCTAAGTTTGCATTTGATCAGTTGCTACTGAGTGGGGAGAGGGGGTGCCACCTAATTAACAAATTCCTGGCACCAAAAAGAAAAAATACTACTAATTAATTTATGGTACTCACAGCAACAGAATCTTATATAAGTTTTAAGGTAAAGACTTTCTTGAGCGTGACTTCAGTTCTGCTTTCAGAACAGAAGCAAATAGTATCCAATCTGGGTCAATCACCAGAAACAGAAGTTTAGTCTTCTGAGCTTTCATATTCATGCTGGAGCCAATCCAGGAAACTTTTCTCTCATCAGAATATGTCTCGTTAACATTTTGGTGAGACTGAAGTTCTCTGAGAATGGACTCCAGCACAAGTCTGAAAGCTCAAAAAACTAAACCTCTGGTCCCAGTGACCAACCCAGATTGGGTCTCGCAACATTATTTGGGACACATATATTTGCTTTCATTCATGAGGTGCCCACAGCTGGTTTGCCACTGCCTCCCTAAGGGATGTTTGATAGACTTCCCAATCAAACCTAAATTCTAATCAAGTCCAACTCTGCTTAGTTATTCTTGAGTCATCCACAATTAGTTAAGGGCTGGTGCATGAGCTGGTGAGGACTTTAAGATATTAAATATCGTTATGGACAATGTTTTTCTCAAGAAATATTGATCACACTGAGGCTATGCACTTGAATCATGTTGTCACCAGTGTATTGTGTTCATTAATATCCATCCAAGACCCAAATTTCTTTCAAATGTCCATTGACAGCTTAATAAGTAGAAAATACTCAAATATCCCGAATCTTTCCAGATATCCTCCCCTGTCCCTCAAGGTACATTGCAAAAAAAAATACAGTATTGTAAAGATAAAATAATTATGCTTTTGTAAGGTCTTTGTTGTACCAGAGGACTGAAGAGATAGTTACACAAGTTCCAGTGATACTGAGGAAGCCCTAGGACAGGAGTCCCTGAGCCCTGTCATTGAAGAAATGACTGCCATAGGAAACAACATGGTTACAAAACATGACTTCATTGCATTATTAACTGGTAATGTTATAGCTTTCTCCCCTATATTCTAATGTTGTTTTGTTATTTTTGTAGGCTACTGAACATACTTACAAATATCAGGCTATGGACAGGGATCTTTTAAAATATTAAAATCAAAATATGCTCATGGAATTAATAGAGGCATTTTTGAATGATGAAGATGCTGGAATATAGTCAGTTTATTTTAAAATCAGATGGGGAGCCTGGTGAGAGTTGGCCATAGGTATGTGGGATGCCACACTGGGTACTTGAGACCCCAGTCCTAAGGCAGCAGCCTGATACATGGCAACCAGTCCAAATCAAAGTGCCATTTCTGAGAAAGATGTCCTGTCAGCCTTTCTTCAAAGCTAAATTCATGCGGTAGAATCAGCAATATTCTGCAGTCCCACTGGTGCTGCTTTAGAGCAAACACAGGTCAAGAATGTGAGACCGCAATTATTAAAAAAGAAAGGCTATTGTAAAATGGAATGGTGAAATAAGCCTTGTTTCAAATCATTAGGCTTAGCTGCCTGACTCAGGGCTTGATTCCAGAAAAGTCTCATGGCAATTGCTGCCAAACATACTTAGTCTAAAACGTAACCATTGAAAGAAAAGGCAAGTGATGAAAATGGTAGGACTCTCTTATTTCTCAGCATTCTGAATATTTCTTTCTACAGCTTCCCTCACTCCTTGAGATGAAACTAAAAATTGCTATGGATTGGGACTTTGATATGTATGTAATGTTGAAGGCAAAGGGGCTTCATGCAGAGAACTGAAATGAGACACAGATGACTCATTTACACATTTATTTTACTGTTCTGCTTGCTCTGGCAGACGGAAATGGAGAACAATGCAATTTATTTTACAGACATTTGACAGAAAATAAACAAGTATCTTGATGCTGAACAATTGTACAATACAGCTACAACATGCATATTTATATGCTGATTTGTGCACAAATATTTACTTGATCAGCAAATGTAACAGAATTCAAAAAAGAAAGAAAGAAAGAAAGAAAGAAAGAAAGAAAGAAAGAAAGAAAGAAAGAAAGAAAGAAAGAAAGAAAGGGAAAAAAGGATAGTAAAGGAAAGGAAAAATTTGAAACATCACGTTTCCTTTTCATGATGTTAAAATGCAGCTGAGATGGAAACATTCATACAAACACATTGATAATGAATACTATTATATGTGAAATTCTATTAATGGTTTACGACAGAAGAAGGTAAGGGGTAAGCTGGTATTTCTATACAAAATGATGAAACTAAGTCATTCCTAATAAATAATGCAAGCAAGTAGTCTTGCCGTGTCTTATATGAATATTATTTTCAGCCCAGCAGCCGTCCTTAAAAGATGAATAATATGCTCAACAAAACTAGCAAAATTTTCCATTTTAAAATATGGGGCATTTATAAAGGCAGTAGCAGGGCATTTGACAAGATCTGCATGTCTTTATCTCCCACTGAAAATACATTTCTTAGTTTAAAAAAAAAATCAAAAACGAGGAGAACTTGTTGCAGTAATTTAGCAATTGACAATATAATGCTGCCATTCCTTGAAATTGAATAGTAAAGACATATTGTGGCAAAAGAAGTGATCATCATCATCATCATCATCATCAAATACTGTTGTGCTTTTTCCCCTTTCAGCATTCACAGCATTCAGAAGAAAACAATGTTAAATTCAAATAAATGGAATCCCTGATACTTGTATACGAAACAAACATCAGTTATAACATATTACCTATAAACATGAGAGCGGATTTCATCATTTAATATTTGTGTACAGTTATCTCAATGTAACAAGCAATATTTTTTTCAGGAAACTTATCCCTAAGTATTTAATCACTAGCATAATCATTACTGACTTGTATATCATGTCCGTGGGTGAGATTTGCATATTTTGCTGAGAATATAAAGAAGTGTAAGTCTCAATCTCTCATCCACATCCAGGGACTTGGGATGCAATTTTTTTTAGTGCTCTGGACTGGGTGAATAATAATAATTTTAAAAACCACCATAAGCTGCTTTTTTCCTGCCATAGGTGTGAGCAAAAGATATTTTCCATGCAGGTATGGCAGTTTTTCACCTAGCTGCACCAGACCCTTCCTAATCAGTTTTGAGGATAAGAGCAGTGGTTTTTTTGAGCAGCATTTATGTCTGGGAGTACATTTTGTGGAATAAATTTTTGTCCTACCCTATTACTGTAAATCCAATGTCAGGATTTCCCTTCTATGTGGATGAGCAATAAACTGAATTATAAAGGGCACCAGGTTGAGGAGGAACTGCATAATCCACAGTTGTTTTTCTATCTTCTACTATGTAGTAGCAAGAAATAAGCTGGGGAACTTGACCAATCCAGTACTGCAGCTCTCAACAACCCAAGCCAACCTGGCCTCGTGAGAGTTGCTGGGGATTGTATCAGCAACATCTGAAGGATCACTGATTTCTACTTTGCACAACTATGGTTGTTACTGAGAAATGAGCTAGACTGACAGTTTGAGAAGCCTGTCAATAGAACGGTGGAATGTGAAGAATGGGGAAACTGCTTTTACCTTTTTTTTTAGAGTAGAAGGGAAATGCTTAAGACCAGATTGTAAATATTTTTATTATACTTAATTTTTGTTTCCCTTCCTTGAAAATTTGCTATGAAGTGGACATATCTATTTATTCACATAAACATAATACATATGATACTTTTATTTGTTCTTTCTTTTGACCATTGACTTCAGCTGAACTTGGCTAGAAGAATGAACCTGAATGGCCAAGCATATACCACTGTAATTAATTAATATTTTTGAAAGGGTGGTTTCAATTATAACTGATATGTAAGAGGATTGGAATGAAAAAATAATAATATTGCTCTTTACTACAATAATTAACAAGCAAATATATTTAAAAAATTAAACATGTTACGCATACTCACAAGAATTCTATTTTTCTTTCTGCTTTTTTTCATACTGGCTTTGGCTCAGCAATTTCCTCAAGACATTTAGTGGATCAAATATTTTACAGAATTACAGCATAATTAAACAAGAAAAACAGATATCCATCCATCATAGCTGAATACTACTACAATCACTTCCTGTGATAAATATCCTATACTTTAAAAGGAAGAAAACATTCTATTCTTTTTTTCCCTCAGCTTAATGTGGCTTGCTTTTGAAATAAAAATGAAAAATGAACCTTGGTGAATTAAGATATTTGCTACACATGTGATTGATTCATTGACTGATTGATTATGGAACACAAATATCCAAATCGATCAAAAGTTTTCTGGGTGAATATGTTGAGAATTTTCTATTTTAGACAATAGGGAATGAAAAATGTTAGGGTTTGCTAGTTAGTTGGTTACTTGGTTGGTTAGCTAGCTAGCTAGCTCGTATAGAGTGGGACAAATTTGGATTCAATCCCTCCACAGGATTCTATCCATTTAATAACTTTGGGCTCATCATTAATGTATTTCATAAGCTTGCGATTGTGAAAATAAAACAATTAAGTCAACAATCTATATTTTCTTAGTGGCTTGGGTGCCATTCTGTATCATCGGGCCAAATTACTTTTTTTTTTTTTTTGCTGGGGTGGGGAAACTAGACAATTTCAGCAATTCTAGCCATTCTGGCCAAAAAAAAAGAACTGAAAATTTAAATTCAGCAGATAGGAAAGTCATAGATCCTGTATTTCTGCCTTAAAATCAGTCACTGTTTTAATTAGGTGCTAGTTCTAACACTTGCTTTAGAATGAAAGCACATGGCATTTAGTAGCAGTTTCTCTACAGAATGAAAGAAGCATCTTTTATTTTACCACTATTATAAGAGCAATTCATAAATTTTCATTTTTTTCCTAAGCAGATTATCAGCTTTCAGTAACAGCAGTTGAATTACTTTGCAAACATATTTGAAATAAGATTTTAAAAACTATATTTTCAGTAGCAGATGTTTTTGAAACAATAGTTGAACTGACTTGGTGTGGGAAACAGATTACAATATTTCAGTGCATCTAAAGAAATACATGAGTTTCTTTTTTTGATCTATAAGATAGCAACTTAAAATGTCCATGTTATGTGATACAACATCAGGACCATAAAGATAAAGATATTTATCATTCAATCAGAGAAACACAACTTTTCATTTTTGGACTTTAGATTTTTAGATCTCAGAAGTTATGGTAGCTCCTAAGAGTTTTCTTTGAGTAGACATTATGAAGGAAATCATGATTTCATTGAAATTACTGAGCAAGCTGCTTTAATCTAAGGCTAATATTTCATTTAGCCTTTATTTTTGACTGTTATACAACTGTCTAAATAAAGGCAGAAACTGTATGTGGGACATAAACAAACAAATAAACTGGAATAATAAAACAACATCTCTAAAAAGTATTAGCTAGCATTTGCTCTCCATTAATGGGAATATCTAACTGTGAAAGAAAAAAAAACAAATAAAGGAGCTTTATGAAAAAAAAAATGAATTAGATCATGTGGATTGCCATGCAATTAAGGCAAATCTTATGCAAAATTAAAACTAATTTGATTTTCATGAAGAACTAATAAATCCTTTGAGACTTAATGACCAGACATGGGCTGCTTTAGAAACGACATTTAGCCCCAGTATTTAAATTAATGAAATATGAATCTGAAGATATATAATTTAACAGAAAAAGGAAATCTTAAGAGGAACTCAAAACAACATCTTTTTTGAAACAGATAATATCCTGTGCTTAATATTTGGTCCAAAGTGTGAAATATAAGTTTACAGTTGTGGAACTGTATTTAGGAGAAGTAAAATTCATGACCTGTACAGTATATTTTCTCCACTAAAAGCGTTTTTGGTGCAAATAACAAAATAAAAATTGTGTTTTAAAAAAGTTTAGGGAAAATTTGGAGTTTTGTTTATCTATACAAAAAATCAGCAATAGATGTTTTTCCTCAGTGCTTCATGTGCTTTAAAAACATTCTTTTAACTGGAAAGAAGAACACGGGTTGGCACTTTGCAAAGCCATGTGTGGGCCTTTCGTATCATGCATTGTTTAAACATAAAAAGAGCTTTGGATTGGTCATTCTCAGAAAGTAACATGGGTGGAGGGCTATATTTTATTTGAAAATGTGTCACTTGCCTATTGTCATTAGGGAAAATTGATATATAATTCTAAAGAGATCTAATTGAGCCACAGAAGATATCTTCTCATTTGCATAATGTGGTTTATTATGTTATTTGTTCGATTTATATCCTTTTGTTTCTCCTAGAGTTACACAGGGATCTGTCTTTACTTCATCCCACAAGAGAACACTGCATAGTTGTAAGCTGGACTTAGAGAAAATGACAGACCTAAGTGAGTTTTACTAGCTGATAGTTCTTCTATTTCCCACTCTGAATTCCTACAAGTTCCTAAAATTCCAATTTTGCTCCCTGGCCCTACAGAATAAGTGTAACTGAGAAATATGTAAAGTTTTTTTTAAAAATGTAATGCAGTTAAAATGCTGTTTAAACCTACTGAATTTTGTGATTTTAAAATAATTAATGAATTAGATCTTTATTAGCAAAATTAGTTATAGAAATCTGAAAAAAAAGATTGACTAGAGTGCTTGGATGGGAGAGAGATCATGAAGATGAACAATGGAGGTTTCAAAATATTCCATTTTCTGTGTGTTAATTGCTATAATTACATGGAAATGGTGATAATTATGTGTGAACCTTAATAATCTCCTCTGAAATATACATTTTCTGACTTCTCATATGTGACAATTCTTTGATTCATGAAATGATATTGGTACAGCATTCTGAAACCAAATAGTAACTAAATTGGGATGAAAAATGACGTGCAAATGACACACTACTGTTAAAGAAAACAGCAGATATACAATAACAAGAAATCTACAGATAGTAAGATTTTAACAATAGTGCAACATTACAACATTGTTAAAGTCTTAGGATAAAATAATCAATTTTCATGTCATTTGGCACATTTTATTACCATAAAAATAATTGTATTTCTTGTAATTTTTTTTGTTTGCTTTCAATTTGGCAGGTATAACAAAAATTCAATTCCTGGTCATTAAATCTTGCCCAGTCTTAAGAATTTTTTTCCAAGAAGCTGCAAGTGCATCCACAACATCTATGCAAATAAAAATACCTGAAGCTATGGTTCACTTCATAAAGAAATTTAAAAACACTGCAATTTGCTTAAACAAATATCATACATTGGATGTGGATTTAAAGAGAAAACAAGATAAGTAAGATGCTCTAAGAATAAGCTGCAATTCTGCAACATAAATCTATACAAATCCTCCAGGCAGTGGACTTGAAAGAAGTATCTGCCCCAAGAAACTTTCTTTTACAAATCCTTGATAACTGGACATGTTCCAGCAAATCCAAATTATTTACAAAATGTGCATTTTGCAGAATCAAAGCACCTTATTTCACACTATTATTAACATATGAATCAACATTTCATTCTTTCATGTGCAAATTCTGAAATTCAAAAGGAAAAAATAAAAGTTAATTAAAATTATTTACAACCATAAATGAAAGTATTAACAGTGTTAAGCATTGCAGAAGATCATATCTGAAAAGAGCATTTTATTTTACTCAGTTCTTGTTGCATTTTTCCTGATTTATCTTTTGTTAGAAAAAAAGTTTGCTTTTAAATTAAATTGTACTTAAACTAAGCAACTCTTCATGCCATGCAAAAATATTTTATTTACTTTCAAGGCATCCCTTCCCTTCCCTTCATAGGCATTGCTAATTCCAGTTTTAAGAAATAAGTTTTGTCATTATTGCTGTCCTAATTAGTCACATGCTGGTTTCTCTGGTGGGACAGTAACCAGGATCACTAGGATTTGTATGGATTTCTGGGGAAAACAAATGGTTTTCCATTTTGTGACCTTCTTGATTATTGTCCCCTGTTATTTCCCTTCCAACATGGTAAATGTCTTGAGTGCAATTATGACCCAAATGTTTGGGTGAAGAAGAACTGACTTCAGAATCTTCTGTTACATAGTTCCCATCCTTAAGTTTATCCCCAAAGCAGTTTGCTTTGATATCCAACTGCCTGTTGTGCCTTATACCAGGGATTTCCAAGAAGTCTTCTTCTTCACCAGTGTCTATTTCAGTGAAACTTCTCTCTTTGGGTGGGAAAGAAAAACGTTTCTGCTTGGGGAACAAAGGGCATGCTTGCTTAGAAGCTCCAGAAGAATCTGCACCCAGCAGGGGTCTTTCTCCCTGTGGTGAATTCTCTTCTAAGAGGATAGTGCTGATATGCTGAGGGGTATATTGTAGGAAGCCTCCTGTTGCCAACACTGGCAATGGCCTTGTGGTGCTTGGTGGGGTTTGTGGAGCACCACCCCTGTTTTCCTTAAAATTAACTTTAAGGGACCTTGATTTTAGAGGGTTGCTTCCCCTGAAAGAACTTTTGGGACTCTCCATGGCATTGTCAAAGTGAAAGTGACCATGAAGGAGAGGATGAGGACAGCTCTCAGAGCTCATCATTGTATTCACTGAGGAGTAATCAAAGCAGGTATCCCTGGGAGCAAATATTTTATCTTTCATAAATGGTAAAAGCTGGGAATCTTTTGCTGTTTGGTCTTCTAAGTGGGAAAACTCAATGGGAAATCTTAGTTGCAAATGAGAACTGGAATATGGAGGAAGAGGTGACCGCTCCGTCTCTGTGAAATCAGTGGCGCAGCTGGCAAAGCTGTCAATGCTAGAAGTGCTTCTCATATCAGGAATGACTTCTTTGGGTCCTGTTATAGATGCATCTCCTTGTCCAGTAACTTCTTCCATTTCTATCTCCTCCTCATAGAGGGGAGGTTTCACTGAAGGGCCTTGGTAGGTGGAATTCAGATTAGGCTGAGACTGAGTTTTTGTAATTTCATTATATAATATTTCAAGTTTCTGAGCACTCAAGTGTTGAGGACTGGAGGTTGCTGCTGTGTTGTTTAGCTGTTCATGTGAATCTTGCTGGCTCACTTCCTGGTACTTGTTCTCCAAGGATTTATTAGAACTTGTCTCAGACATGGTCCTTCTGGCCCATTTCCAATGGCTTGGAGACAAGTGGTTGTCATCGGGAGTTTCCTTTGAATTGGCTGCTTCCTCAGTTTTATCAGTATCAACAGCTACATCAATCAGTTCCATACTGCGAGCAAAGACATCTTTTAAATTCATTGAGACAATGCTTCCATTTCTCTTCGCTCGTTCAAGCGCCTCCCTTCTTTTAATAGCTTTCTCCTGCCGCTTTTGTTCCTTGTAGAACTCTGAGAAGTTGTTTACTATGATGGGAATGGGGAGGGCTATTACTAGCACTCCAGCAATGCAACACAATCCACCAACTATTTTACCTAGTAAAGTTTTGGGATAAATGTCACCATAACCTACTGTGGTCATGGTGATGGTAGCCCACCAGAATGATGCAGGAATACTTGTAAACTTTGTAGCATCTTCATCTTTTTCAGCAAAAAACACGAGACTGGAAAATATCATAATTCCCATAGCTAAAAACAGTATCAATAAACCCAATTCATTATAACTCCTTCGTAAGGTAAATCCTAAAGATTGAAGTCCAGTTGAATGTCTAGCAAGTTTAAGGATCCGCAGTATCCTCATGATACGGAATATCTGAACTACACGGCGGACGTTTTGAAACTGCAGCACACTTCTGTTGGACTCTGTGAGGAAAATAGTGACATAATAGGGCAAAATGGCTAGCAAATCAATCACGTTTAATGGACCTTTGAAGAACTTCCATTTGTTTGGAGAGGACAGAAAACGCAAAAGGTACTCCATAGTGAACCATGCTATACACACTGCTTCAACATGTGCAAGCTGAGGATTGTCATTTAGTTGTCCAAATTCATCAATTACTTGAAGCTCAGGTAGAGTGTTGAGTGACAAAGCAATGGTGGATAGTACAATGAACAATATGGATACAATGGCCAAAATCTGTTAAAAAGAAAGATAAATAAGAAAACTGTGGTTAACAAATAACAAATAATGCTTACATTTCAACCAAAAAAATAGCACAATAACAGAATTACAGGCTGTTGTTCTTGACTTACTGCAGTAAGATATGCTGGTTTATTGCCAGTACCCCTAACTAATTCATCTGAAGTGCTGGTCCACAGTAATAGTTCCACTGAAAACCTAATTTATATGACAATGCTATCCTAAATAATTTCAAAGGGAATATTTGGGAATAAGATACATTAATACAACTCAAATTATTCCAGATGCTTAATTAAATTATACAGTTCAGCATTTTTTTCAATCAGCTGCTTTCTAAGAATAGCACATTAGACCACAACTCTCAATTCATAGACAGATGAGATTCTTTTCCTAATTGTTATCCTAAATTAAGTGCCCAGTAAATGTTTGATGTAACAAAAGAAGCAAATTGAATTTGTTCTGTTAAATGCATACTGGATATATCTTTAATTACAAAAATACTAACTAAGCTTCATCTTTCAAAAGCAAGTTGAGAGTCAGTTTCCAGGGAAGCCTGCAAATTTGTTTTGTGTACATGGCTACATTGACCAGAGGGGGAAGTATAAGATGTCAAAGAAATCGCTTTAATGAAGGCTGGTTATAATCTACTATGACTTCTGCATCATTTTAATATAATCTTAATAGGAATATTAAAAGATACAACTTTCTTAAATAGAAAAAAATGCCACAAACCAAAATTAACATGATAATTATTATTTTAGAGAGACTGACTTTTTTAGGAATTGCCATCTAAATGTTGTTGGCTGCACTTCTAATTTTAAAACGTTTAACTTAACATGAAAAGTAATGACAAATCTGTAAGATGCAAAGTTCATTATTAATGCTAAAAAGAAAAACAGAGATATTTGATTGAGCTGTCCACAATTGTGGTGCTGAATATTCCCATGGACTTAATCTTAGTACTTCGTGGTACTTACAGTTTAGCAAATGCTGTATATGATTTTATGAAGTTATGTTTTTAATAACTTCATTAAAAACTACATCAGTAATCTTGTTTAAAAGTAAGAAGAGATTTATGAATGAGCTGTCTCCAGGTAAAATACGAAAATAAGCTCAGATGAATGCAATATATATAGATTGCAACATTATGTGTTACTTAATAACATAAAAATGGAATATTAACAGGTTGGGATCTTTTGCATTTTCTACTTTAACTTTTGATAAAATGTCGTTAAATTAGACTATTTATTTATTTATTTATTTATTGCTGGTGAGCCTATCCCATCTATATTAACGTTGTATCTTCTATGGAGCTGCCAGCGTCTCTCAGCCCAATGAAGGGGAAGACAAACTATGTATCCTGCTTTGATCTCCACTACAAATATACTTCTAATAAATGAATGTATAGATACATAAATCTTATAGAGTCCTTTAAAACAGATTAATTACCAGATAAAAACTTTAAGATCACCTAACCTTTAAGTACTGTAAGTACTGAAGTAAGTACTGAAGCTTTTGCAGATCTGAGAAGACATTGTACATTAATAGAATGAAACACACACACACACACACAAAATTTTATGGAAACTTAGGAATAATTATTCTAAAAACCTTATTGAGTATGATGCAAAATATCCATATTATCTAGAATAATTATTGTATGGTCCAACATCTGCACCAACATGTATATTTCAAAATAGGTTAAAAATTTACTGCATCCTTACCACTAAAAACACTGGCGTTCAAGTATTATTAATTGGGCCTTATTTTTACCACTTGAATCAGAATTTGCATGCTTCTAGTTTTACATTTCCAGTGTAGTTCAAGGCATCATAAACCAAAGTTATTTTTTTAAAAAAAATTCTAACTATTGTAAGTTTGACAAAAGCATAATAATATAACATGGGCACAAAAGTGGAACTTCTCCTATTACAATAGCTATCATTATCTGTCATCAGGCTTTCTTATTCAATGACATATTGAATATATGATGGCTTTAAACTATCATTACTTTTCAGATTTACCCTTGGCTGATTCCTTAGTTGCCTGGCAATACTAAGGCTGATTTCAAAGCCTCATTTCACTGTAAAAAGCCTACATTCTATGCACATACACAGAAGAATGAAGACAATATGATTCATTCAAAGGTAGGATTGAATAGATTGAATATCTGTATATTTGCAGTGGTAAACCATGAATAATTAGTTTCTAAAACTATTGGTTATGAGACATAGAAAAATGCTTTAGAAAAACTGTGGGAAAAATCTTGTTGCATGCAATGAAGCTCTTGTTAGCAAATGTGCCATGTCGTTTAAGTCTGGAATACAAAAATATATGAAAACGACTCAATTGCACATAGAAAACCAATACGTTAGAACCAGTTATGCCATTTTCATGGTGCACTTTTTGAAAATAATGTAATCTTCTTCCAGTATTATTTGTTACCATACAAAAATGATGTCACTCTCTTAGTAGAATTCTCATGAATTACTTTGAAGCCTTTCCCATTTTAACCAGAAGATGTCTCTACTATACCATCCTGGTATTCATGACAGCAGCTGGCCTTGGAAAAATAGCAATTATAATAATGCATCTCTTTCTCTCTTCTCCCCAGGAAAAAATGTTTTCCTTAAAAAAAGCAAATTGCAAGTTTCCTAGCTGCTACCATGAACGAAACATGAAATCTGAATACCAAGCACTTAGAAATTGTATAGATGTACATACTAATGATGTTGTTTTAGTGCCCTCTCTTTTGTTTTAACACCAGCCTATCAATCCTTGCCTTTGCTCAAAGGATTCTTTGTTGAATTCTGTGTCAGAGTCCCACATCTCTAATAATTTCAAAATACTTTGTTTCAGAAATATCTCTTACTGTTTCCCATCCCCTGCAAATCTAAATATTCCATGACTAATTGCAGATGATAATGAACTGGCAGAAATAGTCAACACCCCAGAAGACAAGCTCGGGATCCAAAAAGATCTTCACAGACTTGAACAATGGTCCATATCCAATAACACTACATTTAATTTGGAGAAAAGCAAGGTTTTACACCTAGGCAGGAAAAAACAAAGAGGTTAGATGAAACCGGGCCACTGTAAGAGGGACCTTGGAGTCCAGTGGAAGATCACTTAAGCATAAGCCAGCAGTGTGCGGTGGCAGCCAAAACAGCTAATATAATGCATGGTTGTATAAACAGAGGCATGAAATCAAAACCATGTGAAGTAGTACCACTTTATAAATCCTAAGTAAGACCACACCTGAATCCTGCATTAACTTTTGGTCACCACATTACAAAAAAGATGTTGAAACTTTGGAAAAAGTGCAAAAAAAGAGAAACTAAGGGCCTATTTGAAATGGTATGGGGTTTCCTGCTTGAGCAGGGGTTGGACTAGAAGACCTTTAAGGTCCCTTCCAGCTTTATTCTGATTGAAGTGTCTGCATAGGAAAATGTAACATGAATAATGCACACTACAACCTCATGTTTGAAAATAATATGTTTTAGCATAAGTCTAATTTTCTAAACACTTTGATGAGTTGCCTATTTACCATCTTAAAAGTATTAGGTGTTATTTAAGATGATAAATTTGAAAAGTTGCCTACTGAGTTTTGGTAGTTTCAACTCTGAACAAAAGTAAGATTAATCAAAAGTTTAAGAGCTTAAAGAACATTAAATAAACAACAAAAAAACCTAAATAAAATTTTGATCTAATAAAGTTACAAATGGATTAAGAGTCCAGCTAAATTTGGAATATTGTCTTTTACTATGAGATTTTGGAATTAATATAAACAATTAATAGCTTCTTGTGAGATTATTAGAATTATAATCTCTGTAAACCACTTAGAGAGGGCTGTAAAGCACTATAAAGCACTATATAAGTCTAAGTGCTATTGCTATTATTTTCGCTATCTTGGCTCAATAACAAAGATAAGCATATTTATGATTTTAGAAAATGGACACTAGATGGAACTAAAGGGAAAACAATAGAAGCTTCTTTGTAGTGTCAGTTACTGTATAATTGTACAAGGGGCTTACAAAATGACATATAATGTCGTAACTTTGGAAGTATTAAAGGACACCTTTTGAAAATGGACCCAGACATTGATAACTACCATTATCATCAGTGTCAGGAATGATGTCTGATAGATAACATCCAGAAGATGTTAATGAGGAAATGACAGATGAGGAGCAAATTTTGTTTGACAGAAGAAAAAAAAAGGTTTCTAAAGTGGAATTACAAATGACAGGCCAAGAGAATGATTTGGAAAATGATACTTTATTGGATATTCTGGCTAAAATTTTAAAAATTAAAAGGGAAATACAAATGGCAAACCTGGAATTAATGAAAATATTGTCTATTGAATATATAAAAGAGACTTGTTAAACCCTTGAAGAATTGTGCAGAAGAGTGAAATTAATACTACAGCAATATTTAAATTAGGTAAATACTGCAACTATTAGAAGTAAAGGAATGAATATAAAGTTGGTTTATTTGATCAAGGTTAAAATAAGACATTTATCTGTAAAGTTCTGACAAAAATTGCAGACTTTTTACTGATACTAGGATTAAAAATTAGAGGTTTTATAAATTTGCTTATAGATAAGGGATGGGATAAGGATGAAGATATATCTGCAACTTTATAGGGGAGATAGAGGTATTAATTTGTATACTTATAATGAAGGTGGGAAGTAACATTTTTCTTTTTATCATATTCTTTCTTCTGTTTTTTCTTTCTTTCTTACACTGTTTTTCTTATTACTCTTTTCCTCTTTTTTAATTTTCGTATGTATTCATTTTTACTACAGCAATGTAAATACTTCATAAAAAAATATAAACTAAAGAAAACAAGCTTGTATTTCTGTTGCTATCCTGATTCCCAGTAAAATTCCTTCCTCCCCCCTTCCTTCCTTCTTTCCTTCCTTCCTCCCTCCCTCCCTCCCTCCCCCTTTTCTTCTCCCTCCCTCCATCCCCTCCCTCCCTGCTCTATTTTCTGTCTTAAGAACCTGACAGAAGTTGTTGGCTGACATCCCTGCATGGTTATTATAATAGGCCCTTTGCATATGACTTTGATTCTTCTATCCTTATAAACATAAAATATAATAAGAAACTGTGACTGTCACTAAAGACTCACCTGATTTTGAGCAGTTGAATTTCATTTGCATTTTTCTACTTCTTATCATTATAGGCACACACACAAAATCTCTTTTTAGACTAAACTATGCACTTGTCAAGTGATAGATGCTGCAGGATGCTCAGCTAAGCTAGTCTGATGTATTCTGTCTTCTTTGAGTAACTTGTGGAAAACAGACACCTGGAATAAAGTTAAATGTTTTTGCTTATTTGCAAAGGTAAAGATAAAGGTTTCTCTTCCAGTTGTGTCTGACTCTTGGGCGTGGTGTTCATCTCCATTTCTTGGCTGAGGGAGCCAGCATTGTCTGAACACATTTTCTGTGGTCCTGTGGCCAGCATGACTATATGCCAAAGACACACAGAATACTGTTACCTTCCCACCAAAGTGGTACCCATTAATCTACTTGCATTTGCATGTTTTCAAATTGCTAAGTGGGCAGGAGCTGGGGCAAAGGTGCTTGGGTTTTGAACCTGGGCTCTCAGCTTTCCAGTTGACAACTCAGTATCTTTAACTGCTGAGCATGGAAATAACCTGCAGTGGACCTGAAATGACACTCTGTAATGATAAAGCCCTTAACCATAGACCCAGCTTTAAACATTCTAATAAATGAAGGACAGAATGGTAAATCTTTCAATTCACAATTTTTACTGGCTTGCATCATGCCTTCCTAAATGTTGCTAACACTGACAAGTTGCAGTTTGTGTGTCCAATGGTGAGGGATTCTGGAAGATGTAATCAATTCCTGAACTACAACTTTGAGTGTGCCAGGTTCCCTAGCCATACACGCTAGTCAACTTCCTATTGCTACTTTTTTCCAACCAGCTTCTCTTACTTTTGATATACATCACATAAAGGTCTCAGATGTCCCTCATTATGTATTATGGCATAAGCTTTCAATAATTTTTTTTTCAAATTTATCAACTTTAAGATATGTAGACTTCAAGAATACCACAGTCAGCATGTTACAAAAAAACTGAGCTCAATGACATCTACGTCATTACAATTACACTTTACAACTGGATTGTATTCAGCAGTTATTTATATCTGAATAGAATTTAAGCTTCAGTGACTTCAGTGGAATTTGTTCATAGGTAAGTCAACAAGGGAAAGAAAAATCTTTTAGTACATTGGCTTTTACAATTCAGTAAGCTTTTAATTTAAAAAGAAACATGCAGTCCCGAACTGTGAAAATAAATTCATCACATAAAACAATCAATAGAAATGTCGATGAAATGAAAATGCTTAATAAAAATTTTTATGGTAGGGTGAAGTCTATAGACCAATTAAAATAAGCTGGTCTCTAAGCATTCTTTCTTTCTGGGATAGGTCTTATAAAGTATCAAGTAATGAATGAGAAACCATCATTTTCATTTCATCCCTGAGTTCTACTTTTCTTTAGCCCAGAAGTGTTATTAGGGAAACATGATAAGGGATGAATCAACTGTTTGATAATTGCTTTGCAACACTAGTGCAAGACAGAAAAAAAGTCCTGCTCACTACTACGTGAACATGAAAAAGTCTGTCAAATGATGGAAGCAACAGGATTTTTTCAAACCAGCAGCTGAATCATTCCCTGCATTTTGTTTTAAGGCATATTCTGAGAGTGACTTTATTTAAAGTATTTAAAGTATTAAAGTATTTCTTTAAATTATTCTAAAGTGCCTGTAGACCAGACAAGGAATAATGGATGGAAGCTGAACAAGGAGAGATTTAACCTGGAAAAAAGGAGAAACTTTCTGACAGTGAGAACAATCAACCAATGGAATAACTTGCCCTCAGAAGTTGTGGGAACGCCATTACTTGAGACCTTCAAGAAGAGATTGGACTGCAATTTGTCAGAAATGGTGTAGGGTCTCCTGCTTGGGCGGGGGGTTGGACTAGATGACCTATAAGGTCCCTTCCAACTCTGATTATCTGTTATCTGTTAAAGTTCTAGTATCTATTGATTAATTATGTTTCTCATGCATTCAAATAAAGTCCCCTCGGTTTCGTTTTTGATAGCAGTAACCCTGCAGGATCTACTACTTTATATGGAGTGCCCCTTTGGGGGCGGGGGGGAAACAATTTATTATAATCTTTAACAGAACATTTCTGAAGCACTGTGATAAAACTATACACATTATACAAGCTGGAGAAGAATACTTCCCAAAGAAAGCTTTACTATTTATCTGTTGTTCTGAAGTATAATAATTTAAAGGTTGAATGAGAGTTTGTGAAAACAAACCTGATCCCAAATAAAAATGATGTTAACTATTTAGAAATTTCTTCCCTTTGAAAATGCCCAATTAGACATGAAAGGGATAAGAAAAAGATGATTTTTAGGAAAAACGATTAAAGAACAGAAAAGGAGGTCTGCTAAATTGGTCTAAGATAGTGGTAGCTAACCTTTTTGGGCTTCTGTGCAAAAAATTGTGTGCATGCTTGCATGCTCGCACTCACATGCCAGCACCCAGAAGGCAACGTGCCCCCCCCTACGCATACGTGCACAATCCCCACCCACCCCGCTGCCCCCTTACCTGCACTGTACCTCACAGCTGATTTTTGGCTGGTTTGAGGCCTTTTTCGGCTTCCCAGAGGTTTGAGGAAGGCTTCTGCAGGCCAAAAACTAGGCCTGTTTCATCACTTCCAGTATTTCCAGAAAAACAGGAAGTGATGAAACGGGCCTAGTTTTCAGCCTGCAGAAGCCTTCCTCAAGCCTCTGGGAGGCCGAAAAAGACATGCCAGCACAAATGGTGGGGGGATAGGGGAGAAGGCTGAATCAAAGTCAATCTAGAAGTTCACGGCCACCATGGGAAATATGGATTTAATCAATGGTCCAATTTACAGTTTGTGGAGGGGGGAGGGACAGAGGGAGAAGGACATTAGATCTTGACAGTGGTGATATGAACTGAAGGTGGAAGATATTGTTACCAGTCCCTTGTCATGTTTACTGTTCGGTGCACTCGGAGTTTTCAGTAGTTGCAGGAAGGAAAGACCAATTTATCCATTCCAGGTGCCAGACAGAGTACCAGAGGGAACATGGAGCAGACCTGAAATTCTATAACAAAGTTTTAGCTTGACTGAGGCCTTGGAATGATGACAGCTTTGGATAAGATTGTGTCTGGGTGGATTCTCTGAGTGCATGGATCCCAGAGGACCTCTTTGTTCTTTTAGGAATTCAAAGATGAAACAGCACAAGAGATGTCTAGATTCTAGAGAAGGGCTGTCAAACTCCTGGTCCATTGGCCAGATGAATCATGTGCTGGCCAGGCCCACATCCAGTTTAGTGAATGATGCTGCTGTGATGATGTTAATTTGACACCCCTGCTCTAGACGAGCATTACCAGAGGAAGCAAAGAGTGAATCTGACAATGCACAATGTCATTCAGATTTCCTTGGAACTAAACTCTAGCTATGAAGGTCCTATGTAATTGACTGAAGCACGGTCTTTCTTGGTTTCTGAAAAGAGTTTGAAACTGTTACCCCGTAAGCAAATGGACAGGGTCTTTGAAGTTTTGAGTGGAGTGAAGCCATCTGTCTTTTAGTTTGATGATCCTTTAATCGGTGAAGCCTTCTAGGACATAACATGGAGCCTCTGTTATTTTAAATTATTTGTTGTCTTAGGTCTTTTATATGTCTATGGAGATTTGATGGCTTTTCTATGGCTTTTATACAGTGATTTTATGCATGAGTTTTGTTAGCTGCCTAGAGTTCTTAGGTTTATTTTATGTTATTTATTTAATTGTATCCTGCCCTTTTTATTTTTATAAATAACTTAAAGTGGCAAACATATCCTCAACAACAACCTTGTCATGTGGGTTGGACTGAGAGAGAGTAACTGGTCCAAAGTCACTCAGCTGGCTTTCCTGGCTAAGGTACTTGAACTCATGGTCTTCTGCTTGCTAGCCTGGTGCCTTAATCACTAGACCAAACTGGTTCTAACCTGGCTCCAAACTGGTTAAGATAGGTGGCCATGTCCACTTTTAAAAATAAATAGTCTTTAAAAAAACGAACTCTCTACTGCCATCCATCTCTATTCAGATTGTTCAACCTGGTTTTGTTAGTCTTAAATTCCCTGTTTCTTATCATTCTACAAATCTGATATCTATTACTTAAATTGTTGCCTTTATTGTTTTTCACTATCCATTTTTATTGATTTTATTTATGTTGATGTTTTTCTTACTTTGTAGGTTGGTATGAAAAACAAAGAAAGGAAATCAATAAATGCTGAATAGGGATGATTCTTATAAAAAGAAGAACGAAATATTTGAAAACCAACCCACAACCTCAGAGAACAAACCTTCACTTTGATAGGAATCATTTTCATCTCCATCTAAATAATATTAGACCAGCACATACCTATCTAGGCAGTCTATTAATTCTGAAGCCCTTATTGTATCTCAGAGATCTGTCTTCATCAAGTAGGAGAACTGAGGGTTTCTGATTGTGTGGAGAAAGAATAATAATAAAAAAAAAATTTTATGTTGCTTTTTTATTTCCTGAATTTTTTCTTCAAGCTGCTTTTATTCCACTTCATTTTTTTTCGAACATGGATCAGTATAGTAAAAAAAAATAGTATTTACCTTTCATTCAGATGTTATTTAAAAATTCTGGGACTTGATAATTGTTTTCAATTAAATACGTAGATGACTGTGCTTAAAATGATATGTCATGCTTCCCTTCCTCTTGCTTGCTCTCACTCCTCACATGTACACGCATCCCAGGAAGGCAATAAAAACTAAACTTAACCAAAATTCTAGTGTGTTAACATAAAAATTCATTTTTTTTTGCAGACTACAGACAAACTGGAAAGAGCTATCTTGTGCAAACACAGAGCAACACCAGCATAAATCACGCCTTGACTCTGAATAATTAGATGGGCTGAGTAGGTATAGTTCAGGTAATGCGTATATATATATTGTTTTGCAATGGGATAACGGCTAATCGTGCAGCAAGACTTCTCTCTCTCTCTTTATCTTCTCCCGTTTTATTGCATTATGCTACTGCATTTATTTTACTTCAGGTCTGTGTGGTTTCTGCATACTCTACATTACATTTCCTAATAGGATGTTACTGTAAATCAGGGGTGTCAAACTGGATTTCTTCAAAAGCCAGATCAGCATTGTGCTTCTCCTCTGCAGGCTGTCTGATGGTGTGGGGTGTGGGGAAAGAGATAGGACAGACACCTCCCGCAGCATCCTGCTGGCCAAAATGGGGCATGGGGAGGCCACATCTGCTTGTTTTGGCTGTCAGAGTGCTGCAAGACTCCGTCCAGGCTGAAAACAGGGTGTGGGGGCCGCATGTGGCCCCAGGCACCCTGTTTTGGCTGTCAGAGGCACCATGGGCTGGCCCTTTGCTATTTCCAGGCCAGCCCCATGGGCCAGATTTAAGCACCTCATGGGCCGGATTTGGCCCATGGGCCTTGAGTTTGACATCCCTGCTGTAAATCTTGACTTGCTCAGAGAAATTGGAATTGTCACAATCTAGCACTGCAGCACTTACCTCAGCTTCTGCAGGTTCTTACCCCCTCTCCCAAAGCCAGGTTCAAGCACACCGTCTTCCCTATTTCCAGTAGCCTTAAGGACCTGACTTCAAAGCAGCAGGCAAGTAGCTTTGTCCAAAGGGTCAGTCTGTGGCAGAAGAGCTGACAGTGGACTCAATGGTTGCACAACACACGTGGAGATGCAAGAAAAGCAGATGGCTTTGCACCAGGATAGGCAACAAGGGAACTCACAGTTTCCTGGTTTTAGCCTAGTGCCTTAACCACTAGAAGTTTGATATATAATCTGATATACAGATAGTCTTTGATTTACAACCATAATTGGGACCAGAATTTTGTTGCTAAGCAAGGCAGTTGTTAAATGAGTCACACTCAATTTTAGGATCCTTTTTGCCATGGTTGCTAAATGAATTACACTGTTGTTAAGTGACTTCAAGCTTCCCCACTTGACTTTTGTCAGAGGCTGACTGGGAAGGTCATAAATGATGAATTACATGTCCCCAGGATGCTACAACCACTGTAAAAACATGCTTGTTGCCAAGCACCTGAATCTTTGATCATATGGCCATAAGGATGCTGCATTAGTCGTAAGTGTTTTTTTTAGTGCTGTTGTAACTTTGAGCAGTCATTGGGGAAGTTGGGGCCTGCTTGTTGTTATTGGCACTCTTTTCCTCATTGGCACATCCTATGTGCAATTGAACATATATAATATACTATAATATTAAGATATATTATTATCTAAGACTAAAAAGAAGTGCTTCTTATATTACACTCATTCATGAAGATGTGCCTCTACTACAACAAAAACACGAAATGCACAAAATGATGTATACGATGCATACATCAATATGTCCTGAGCCAAGCTGAATAAAAGCTCTGAATCTGGTTTGGTTGTTCCAAACAGCTACTCCATAGTAAACATTCTAGGTAATAAATATTTTCCAATTTTTAATTACTTGGAATTATCCAATTCCAAGTAATTAAGCTAAAAAAAACAACTTAATTTGAGGTGTCTTTATGGCAGGGTCCCCAAACTTGGCAACTTAAGCTAGGCTGGCTAGAGAATTCTGGGAGTTGAAGTCCATAAGTCTTAAAGTTGCCAAGTTTGGAGACCTCTGCTTTATGGTTTTGAATGTGTATAAAAACAATCAAGATGTTGGTTGGGATTGCACTTTGTGGCTTCAATGCACATAAGAAAGAGGCAGGATTTCAGTCACGTGGGTGTGACTTCCATCATGTTTTTTTTTTTAACCATCCCTCCACTGACATCCTTGGTTGAATTAATGAATCTATCATAACATTTTTAATGCTTTGAACTGGAAAATGACAATGGTTTAAGCCAAGAAATAAACAAATATCTAGGTATCTTAGTATGTGATTTATTTAAAAAAAAAAAAGATCTTCCAGAAGTAACAGTATTCCAGAGTCTTGCATGTATGAAAACAAAGCCAGATTTTGAAAAGAAGACTCCCTCTTTGCTTATATTATCCTCAGTGATGTCTCCCACTGACAGTCTTTTAAAGGCTAACCAACTGAGCTGTCTGGTTGGATCAGTTTGTGAACATCAATACAGCTCTATTTAAATCTATGTAGTTAGATGCAAAGCCTGGAAACAGCCTCAAAAATAGAATTTGATTTCCTTGCACTGCACAGATTTTAACAAGAAAGAGGAAAATGAAACAGAATATAAAATGGTCCTTTAACTCAAAAGCTTGCAAAGGCAAGACTGGGTCCTTTTTTCTTTTTCTTTTTTGAAAGAATGAATCACTGATAAAGCATAGGAAAAAATCTATTGGGAGCCAAGCAGTGGGTGGAACTAAGCTCAACTTCCCCCTTTTCTCTCTTCTTTTTCTTGCTTATCTATCTCTGTGCCATCCGTTTTCTCTTTTGTCCTACTATTCCAATTTCTTTTTCCTCTTTCTTCCAATGCAGCTGTTACTGTTGCAATATAATCTGTGGTCCCATACTATTTCCTTAATGCTAAAGCAGAGCAGCCTTCAAAATGTTCTGTTTCCCTTACCTGTATCACGGCTGCCTCTTCAATTGAACCAGTTGCCTTCTAAGGCCAATCCATTTTTATAAAGCGGCCTTTGTAATTAGCTAAGTAGTCTTCATTCAAACGAATATGCCATTTCAAGCTCTGTTCTGAATGGAGCACACTTTTAAACCCCTTTGCTCCCTTTAGAGTTCCATCAAAACATTATATGCCTATTCAAAAGTCTCAGCGGGATTGACCAAGCCACTAAGCAGGCCAAAGCCAGAAGACAATTGAAATGTGAATATATGCTGCATGTCACTCATGGATTGTACCTCATAAATGACTAAAGTATCTTATTAAATAGATAAGTAAACATGTGAACCATGTAACTTATAAGATGACAATGAAGACTTCTAAACTGTCATGTAATTACATCAGTCAGTTGTATGAGGATTAGCCTGCACCACAGCATTGTCCATCTTTCTGAATATTGTACTGTATGTAACCTTTGATAGTATGATAAATCTGGGGTATTGGGACTGGTGTGCCCTAAGAGAAGGCCTACTTAGGTGTGCCCTTGCCTTCTCTGTTGTTTTTGTCAATTCCAGTTAATGCCTAGTACTATAAAGGGGAATGTCTGGCCAAGCCCAGTGTCTTGAGATTTTATTTTAAGTGTTATTATCTTAAATGAAAAGCTGATTTCTACTCATAGAACATTAAACAGGATATTACCTAGCCTTCTCTTTTAAGAAAAGTTAGGAATAATTTATTATTTAAAATATTTATATAGCCTACCAGCTCCAAGAAGCTCCCAATCAAGAGTTAAAATAACATATAAAGCATATTAAAACTGTAAAGCTGAACAGATTAGAATATTAAAACATTAAAAACAACAAACACAACGAAGTCTTGGCACCAATTCTGCCCTCTAACATGGTGTTTTCCAATCTTACCCCAGCACTTGGAGGAAGATCCAGTTCTTCGAGGTTTTATGGACGGCTAAGAGGGTGGAAGTCTGCCAAACTTCAGAGGGCAAGAACATTCCATATAGGGCAGGGTTGCTCAGCAACTAATCTGTTACATGGCCAAACTTTACTGTATGAGCTGCTGCTTTCAGGACCAGCTGAAGTTTCCTAGTGGGCTTCAAAGACAGCCTTATGTAAAGTGCATTGTAGTAATTCAAATGGAAGGTAACCAGAGCATCAGTGACCATAAGCATGTCCTGATAAAGTTACGATACAATAATATATTGCACACTATCCTTTACTTTATGAGTAACAAGGCAAACAAATCTCTGGAGAATCAAATCCAAAGTTGAGCTGTTATTCCCATTTTCATAATTTTATTATAGAGCTGCAAAATTTAAAAGCACTTTACAATCAATATATTTAACCCCATTTCGTAAACATTAGATATTCAGTTACTGATTGTTAATCCTGGTGTGCAGGAAAGAATTTCAGGGCAGGAAGTTAAAGGCTTTGGCAGAAACCCACAAATGAAGTCATTTTTCAAAGAAAAAACCCAACAATAAATATGTCTTTTAAATAATTTGTCTTTTTTTTAGTAAATTGAAAATATAATTGAACCAATAATGATTTCCTTTAAAGATTTAAAATAGACAAGTGTCTGGCTTATCATGATTTTAAAAAAATAAAGATAGCCTTCTAACATATATCATATATGAAGGGGCTCAATTTATTGTAATGGTAGCAACAGAGATTATAGCATGGTCCTGGACAAAGCTATGCCTGTGCCAAGATAGATCCTCATTGTTGGGAAAATTTGTTTTGCCTACTGAAGCCATCCCATTCATTTTCATGTATGCTTCTCCTGTGCCTGCATGGTCTCTCAAGCTTGACTTTCTGCTTGACATGCCAGTTTGTCCTATCAAAACAACCCTACTTGGACTATGGCATCTGCAATTAGCCACTGAAATTAGTCATCCGGCTGCTTTCCCAGCCACATCAGCTTTGGGCCTACAATTCCAGGTGTGGTTACACTATACCTCCCAGTCCTTTCTATCATAAGCCAACATTGGGATTGCTAGATGAAAATCAATTTATATTTTAGTATTCCTTCTGCAAGGAGAGAGAAGCCCAAGTAAAATCCCTTTGACTTACAAATCTGATTTGACTTTTATGTTCCCCAATTCTGGCATGTCACCACAAGTGGATATAATACTATATATAGGTCAAAATTTATATATTGTTATGGAGAAGAATTTATTTTGAACTATAATATTTGGTCTTCATATAGCAATTAACTAAACATTTGCAAAACCAAAAACCGAATTCTGACTTTTCTTTTCCTCCTGATTGTGTGGAAGAAGAAAAAGAGGTAAGCACATGAATTCAGTGCTTTGAAGAGTCTCATTTCTACTTACTATACATTGTAACTCTTAATTATGGGTTTAAAATTATATGCGAACTGTTGAAACGAGGAGATTTGTATGGATAGATATTTGCAGCCAAGCCAGGCTCTTGATCCTAACAAATTTGAAAACTCATGCTGTCTATATAGCAGTCTTCCAATATCTCAGGAGCTGTCACAAAGAAGAGGAGTCAAGCTAGTCTCCAAAGCACCTGAGGGCAGGACAATAAGCAATGGATGGAAACTAATCAAGGAGAGAAGCAACCTAGAACTAGGGAGAAATTTCCTGACAATGAGAACAATTAATCAGTGGACTAACTTTCCTCCAGAAGTTGTCTATGCTCCAATACTGGAAGTTTTTAAGAAGAGATTGGACAACCATTTATATGAAATTGTATAGAGTTTCCTGCCTGAGCAGGGGGTTGGACTAGAAGACCTCCAAGGTCCCAACTTTGTTATTCCGTATTCTTAGCTTAAGTTCAGTTCGTTTCCTTTTTTCACAATTCTCTTGCCATTTACCATTGCAGCCCGATAACTTAGGGTGGGTCTCTCCTAAACCTCTAGCTCTAACCGCTACGCATTTGAGGGCTACCTTCCCTCTTATCTGACTGTTCCCTAGGCAATCTATCTTTGCCAGATCTTCCGAGATCATCCCCACATATCATTGCACAATAGAAACTACGTTTCTTCCCAATATTTCAGAAATAAATGCAATTCTAGGTTCTGATGGTGTGTATTTTTTAAATAAGTACTTTTTAAAAATACTTATGAAAAACCAGAAAGAAAAAGAAGCCCCTGAGTGTACCATTTAGTTACAGTTATTACATTTTATATGAAGAGTTGATCAGAAAATAGTGACAATCAGCTCTGTCTGGCAAAGAGAAAACACTAGAGCATAATCTGACTACCATAGACACCGCCTGAGTTCAGCTTCTAATGTTCTCTGCAATAAAGCCCTACAGCTATATAAATAGGGAGAATTTTATTGATATCCTTTTGCAACAAAATTGTATTAAATATTTGGGTCTCATGTGAATGTATAAACCAGGTTGCATTATATACATTTTGGAGAAACATAGGATGTACTTCTCCAAGTGCAAATAAAACATGTATATTTTTTAAAATAAGAAAGTAACATAAAAAGTGTTCTATAAAGGAAAACTACTTACAAGAAAACCCTTAATATCAGGATTAGGATGTCTGAATAGCAAAAACCCAAACTTTTACACAATGGAGCAGAGATATTGAAAAACAACAAGCCCCAAATACATTGTTAGTAATGATCACTTTATTGATCATGTCAAGGAAAAATACCCTTTCAAATTCATAAATCACATTTAAGATAGAATGTGGTTTATTTGATTTTAGATTGGTATTTTATGAGAATCAAGGCACTGTGGTTTGTAAGCTATGCTATATGTCAACTCAACCCATTATGGCTGATGTAGGAATCAATGTTAAAGTAAACCATATACCATTCCTGATGTTAAAGTTGGAGCCATTCTACATAGCGTTTTAATCTATATGGAGCAATATTTTATTTTATTTTTATTATAAACTAGTTTTAACTATATTTAATTTTTTTAATCTCATGCCATTGATTTATATATATTATTTTTATGCACTGCAGAACATGATTTACCCTGAAAAAGAATAAAACTAGTATATGCAAATAGTGCAAATAGTTAGGATTGCTTACAAACATACACATCTGACCAAACCATGATGGTGTCATATTACCATTGTAGAAATAACACAAATTATATTTTTTGTGATGTTTGAACAAAGACATCTTGATGAGCAAAACAACTTATTATTTATTTATTTAGTAGAAATAGACTAATTCAAATAAGAAAAAATAAATGAACAAAGTTTTAGAATGGGCAATGAACCATGGTGGCACAATGGTTAGCATGCAGTATTGCAAGTTAATTCTGTCGACAACTAGCAGCTCAATTTTCACTGGCTGAAGATTGACTCAGCCTTCCATACTTCTGAGGTTAGTAAAATGAGGACCCAAATTGTTGGGGGCAATATGTTGACTCTGTAAACTGCTTAGAGAGGGTTGTAAAGCACTATAAAGCGGTATATAATTCTAAGTACTATTGCTATATAAGTCTAAGTGCTATTCTAAACCTGTGGGAAAACATATTAGCACCTCCCGACCCTCTTATTCATAAGCTTAAAGTGGGCAGTCACGGAAAGCAATAAAATCTATCAGTAGCTTCAGTGTAACTGTCAGCGTGTGCTTTTTGCATTTAATATCCTTCTGGATTCACTACTTACTTTTTTTCTTTCTGCACTGATGCATCCTATGTATACAATAACTGATCTTTTTGCTGCAGTATTCAAACCAATCTCTTCTACTTATATTTTGTTTGCCTGGATAGCAGGAGGCGACATCATTTGTCATTTGTATGAAAAACTTTACCTTGATGCCATTCCCTTATATACTGTATTCATGTTTAATGCTCCAATAAGTCTTTATTTTTTCCCCATTTCTGGGAACTTATTCATTTCTTCTGAAGCAAGACAATCCTGAACCAGCAATGGCCAGGGAACCCTAAAACAATGCTCCCCAGTTTTGTATAATCTTATATAAGAATATTGAATTCTTATTCCTGTTCCTATTATTATTATCTTTATTATTATTTTATTATTAATATTATTATTTCCGATTAACCAAATTTGGAACACCTCATAGGCCTAGAAAGGAGGAATTGTTGAAATAAGATGTAGGCCTGCGACAGCTTCCTGCACAGGCGGACATGGGCCTTGGTGCTCGCTGTGGTGCTGCTGTTTAATTCTGTGAGGGCATAAGCCAACAGTTTCCTCCTTAATGAATAAGGGTCCAAAATAGAATAATTATATCTGAATATCTATCTCTATATCTATCTATCTATCTATCTATCTATCTATCTATCTATCTATCTATCTATCTATCAACACACACACACACACACATATGTATTAGGGTGATTTCCCTCGGGTTCCAGGAAGGAGACCCCTGCTTGGGGAAAGAAAAGCCTCTCACAGTTCCAGAAATAAAATGCAGATCACTACCGCATGGTTAGTGAGTCTGCAATGGCGCCAGCCGTTATCTCTTTAGGCGTATAATGAGTTAAATTGGCTCAGCAGCACTTCCACGCCTTGTGAGGAGTCAATACTGCAGAGTTTCCCCTTGAATAAAAAGGCACGGTGGGGCAGATGGATGCTGATGCCCCCACTCCAGATGGTGTTCCCAGCGGAGAGTAAAAAGCCTTGGGCCCTTTTAAAATGGAGCCTCTCCCATCGGGCGCTGGCGGAAGCAATCGTAGCGGCTCAGCTTGAAAAGATCGTAATGTGAGTTGTTAGCCATGCAGCTGAGGCATTATCACCTCCTATTGTCCTGGGGGCGAGAGATCATTATCTGAAGTTACGGTGAGCTTCCTTGGCTCAAGTTATATATCGTAGGGAGCTGCTTGACTCATTGAAACTAAAAGCCTTAAAGGAGTTGTTTAGAGTTTAAAAGCAAACCTTTTTGTTGACTCCTTTTGAAGCCTTTGCTATTCTGGCCAAGGGAAAGGAAATTAAGCTGCCTATATCCACGAAGGCTGAGCAAAAACTGGGGACGCTAGGGAGGAGTCCCATGGAGGAGGAGGAGCGTCCTCTCAATTAAAGTCCAGCCTATCAAACGAACGATAGAAGCATCATCCCAAACAATGGATGCTCTGAACAGCTCATTTGGAGAAACAGATTCCTCTGTCATTTTTTGCTGACGGCAATTGCCTTTACTTAGAATCAATCTAGGAGCAAATGCAGTGCAATGATATTTTAGACTTCCCTGGACACTTCTCTGAAGAAAATGTTCTATTTTCCTCCTAGAAATTCTATATTATCACAAAATAGTATTCCCATGTGGAGTTTGGGAAAGAAATAGAATGATGGCTGGAAACATCTGGTGGTTAAGAAGAGATCTCTTTACCCCCCATTTTGTTCACATTTCAGGTTCTCCCCCCAAATATAGGACATAAATGGCAGCAAAGAGTTAAAAGTTTTCTGTACCTCTTTTCTGTCCTTCAGTGGTTATCTAGAATTTAAATCCCAAATTGGACTAACATTGTCAAAATGTATGCTGTCCTCCTTCATATCAGTTCTTGTGCATGAGGTAGCAAAAGAGTTTTAATATTGCTCAGCCTAAATCCTAACTAAGCTATTTCTGTGCTTAGAATATAGGCTGACTTCATGCTTTTCATTCTTCCTGAGTTGATGTAAACTCAGTATAATTGTTCTCTAAAATGTCAGGACAAGACATGAAAATATCAAACAGCTAGTTAAGTGCTTACTCCAGAAGCAGCATCTTGTCTGATGAACTTGCTATAGTGCAGTTGACAGAGCACATTCTGTTACAACTTCAAGCATATTGAGAGTCTCTGCCTTGAGCCATAAAATCTGTCCGCTATAAAGTACAAGTGACAAATGTTTGAGGAAAGCATCTATGCTGAATGCTGAAACAGACCTGCTCAAAGCCTTTCCTTACAACATTGCTTCTAAACCTTTACAGTAGATACAAAGGAAAGATATTATAGTATAAAGGCTGTACGTAGGTATGTCAGATATTATTTGAATTGACTTCTAATTAGCTTTCAAATAATACTCCTTTGTACTTCAATAGCAGCAAATAGTTCCTTAGGGCTCTGTGGGTTTTCATCAAGTGGGCATTATTATTGATTTGCATAAGGGGATCCAGAATGGTTCTCCTTTTGGAACAATACATTGGAAATATTTTGTCAATTCTGTGTCAATGTAAATCCCATAGTAAGAAGGTTCAAACTGAATTTTTTACATTCTTTTTTTTTCAATTGCCCCCAACAAAATCCAGAAACTGAAACTGAGTTTCAACATTTGGTTGAGCACAGTACTTCAATCTGTTTATTTTGAGATCGGTGGAAAACTGTTCCAACCTGTGATTAAGAGCTGAGTTGACTGATGACAGCTTTCAAATCTAATTTACATACCTGAAATGTTGAAAACTGATGAACGGTAATGGCTATATCTTACGAACATGCACAATTCATTTATTATAAATAGCCAGACAGTTTGGCTAATCAAGTATTGAGGCAAATAAGCACTCTAGTTTCAGCACTACTGTACATATTGACAAGAAATTACATGCAGACTCACAGGACCTCACAAAATATGTTTTCTCTGAACTAAGCCCCATTGAGTTCAACAGGTCCTCTGTGATTTCAGCAGTCTTCTTTATCTTGGCTTCTTTCTTCTTGAACAACACTGTTATACTGACTGGAAAGTTTGGGGTTATTACTCCAATGCATCTGGAATGCATTAAATCAGAAGAGTTGAAATGAAGAATACAAGCCATGTTTGTAGCTTAATAATTTGTTATTTGGTAAACTGAATTGTTCATAGTATTGTTATTTTTTCTGTTTCAATTATTGTAATATGGATATGCAAACTTAAAAAAAACTGTCTCTGCTACATTTTTTGCTCTACCACACATCATCTTTGATATAAACAATTAAAATTAAACCTTTAAAGAGCAACTGGAATCCCTAAAACAATGGCTGTTCAGAAGGGTAAAGTGCTAAAACTGATCAAGAAAAATGACATTTAACCTCAAATCATAATCTGCATGCCTACCTTCACTAAGCTCAGTCCTCAAACTATTATCTCCATTAAATTGCCCATGCCAGATAGGAAGACTAATAGTCCTTCACTGTTTACTACTTGTGGAAATGTATGTTCAAACTATCCCTGACTTGAAAATCTCAGAATATATTTACATAGATACTAACAGTAAATTCTGAGGTCTGTATGCCATTTAGGAGTCAATTTAATAAAGATGTAAAACTTTTCTAAATGTACCTGGGAACATGAGAAAATCACCAGCTTGAAAAAGGATAAACTGCTAACAATGAATGTACATCCTTGCTATATATAGAATCCTATTCAATTTGTCTTAATTGTCCTTTGCTTTCCCACAGAACAGCTTTTTTCCAGGAGAATCCTCTGTTCTTTCCCTAAAGCACATAACAACATGAAAAAATATCTTTCAAAACAGAAAGAACAAATATTTTCCATATAACTTCAAACTTTCCAATTCACAATGTACTTTCAGTAATGCTGGAAAAACTGTAGTGTTTCTTAATAATGCTTGGGAATATTCCTGAATGTTAGTTTTTTTTAAATTGAGCCTTTATGCCCGTCTTTCTACTTTTATGTATTTTTTCACAATAAAATCCTCAATCCCATGCAGATTTACTTAAAAATATTATCTCACTGAACACAGGAGACTTGCATCTAAATTAACATGTAAATTATAGGGATTTCTAATAAAGCAGAAACTGATTTTATTCAGAAATGCAAGGTGCCCATTAACAATAATTGAAATCTGCTTTCATAAACAACATCAATCTCCTATGTGAAATATATAAACCTCATCCTTGGGTTCAAGCATGTGTATTTTTATATTGGCGTGATGACTTCCAGAAGAAGATTCTTGGATGAGAAGTGAAATGTCTTCAAAGTCCAGTTGACTTTTGAAAAACCACTTTGGGGACAACCATGACCTGGATGACTGAGAATCTCCATAGACAGATGTCTTTGAGAAATTCCAACTGGTATGCCCAATGCTGAGATAGGAAGCATGAACTATAGTCCTTAAAAGGGAAGCTTGATCTAATGGTTAAGGCATGGATTAGATATAAAAGAAACTAGCTTGCTCTAGGCATCAAAGCCAATTGGATTACTTTGCAACAATGACCTTTCTCTACTTTAGGAACAAGGCAAATCACTTCTGAAAATGTTGCCAAGAAAACTTCCTAACCTTGTCTATGCAGTCAAAGGAGTAAAGACTTATTCAAAGGCAATAAATAAATAAATAATCTTAGTTTTACAATTGTAATTGCCCTGTCTGTTAGTAACATCACCAAATTCAGTAAGACTTCTCAACTGAATATTAAGATTGTGTTTTCGTTATAAATATTCCTACATATACTTCAATTGGCCTAGGTTAATTAGACTTCAAGTTAATCCATTGAATCAATGAGAATTCAGTTAATTAATTTACACTGATTTAAGGAAGTCTGCCCTAAGTAACTATGTTCATTCAGAACCAGAAGTGAATCTTTTAATGTAAACAATTGATACTTTAATTGATTAATTGATTAAAGTACTCATAAGAATAAATATGAGGAAAAAACTTTCCTTTTTGTAACCAGAATATTATTTTCAATAATCCTCTACACAGATCTATTTATGCTATTCTTTAAATCACTGTGAAACTATTTTTATAACAGAAAGAACTACCAATCATTCTCAAAAGAAATTAGAATCCCATAAAAATATAAGGCTCTGTGTCTCAAATGAATTTATTAATATGTGATTAATAATATGTGACTTTCACACTAAATATTGAAATTTTAATCACCATTTTAAAGAAAATATTTTATAGTAATTGACAGAAAGTTTTGTAATGGTATAATTTAAATAATTAATAGAAAAAGGATTGAAATAACTAATCTAAAGCCTTCACACAAAAAGGGAACATGAAAAAAGTCAGACTTTTATAATTTAAATTGTAAATTCTAATAAAATAGAGAAGAAAGAACAGTTTCATGCCCAGATGACAAAGTCAGAAAAGACCCACTCTGAATTTAGATCTCTGAATGATATACAATATTTTACATCAAGACTTTTATTGGGGTAAAAAGGGTAAGGAAAAGAATAAGTAAGGGAGAAAAGAAGGGGTGAGAAGTCTCAATGATGGGAAGCAAGATTTAAAGAAACAAAATTCATTTAGAGACAACGGGTAAATCTAATTGAAAAAGGGATTCTGTAAGGTACATAAGATTGTGTTATTATAGGCATTTTTAGAATAAAATGTTTAAGATATAAATGAGTATTAATATGTATGAATAAAATGGTATTGACAGGGGTACTAGCTACATTATATAGTTATAAATTTGTTCCTTTGTTATTGTTGTTCTTTCTTTTTTTTTCTTTTTCTCTCTATATAATATATTGTG